>NC_134570.1:200769749-201081794 GCF_050947875.1 Dermacentor variabilis | reverse complement strand
ACATCGAGAGATCGCATCACTCAACAAGATTTATCGGCTAGTGAACATGAGCTCCACGTCATGTAAATGGGGTTCATGGCGTTTGTCTGCGGGACACACCTTGCACGTATGTGGACCATGTTGTCCCAAACACCGGTAACATCGTGTTCATACCCGCTCGCACAGACGTCAGCATCTTCCCTTCAGCTGTCACCGCAGAAGAAGCAGCCTGGCACCCGAACAAAGGAGAAACCGCACCCGCGAACTTCAGCTATCCTTGCTGCAAAGGGTTGTCGTCTGCTACTGCGCCCGCGTGTAATGTTGGAAGCGTCCGCTAGGTGGCTTTCAGTGGCGCCTCTATAGGCGGTGCACGAGGCGTATACCGTGGTTCTGGACCTAGCGCCTAAGTTTTTTTTTCTAGGAGTGCCGCAGCACTCGTGCTAGTGATCCCTGCATAACGTCACAATGTGATCAAACCAAACGGTCGAAACAGTAAAGAACTGTCAATTAGAAAAATTACTCGCTCTCGCGTAATTGAGAGTAGATATAAGCATGAAATGGCAACCGGCAAAGTATATTGGTTGGAGATAGTACCAGCCACATTCTTAAAATGGGTGTAACGCATGTTCGCAGAGGTACACCCCACCTAACCGCACTGTGCACTGGTCCATAAGGACGCCGCCCAGCTAGAGGAAGAAAACCGACTCAATGCCGCACGACAGGCAGCGAAAGACGCCAGGAATATTGAATTGAATTCTGGGGTTTGACGGGCCGAAACCACAATTAGCTTTATGAGGCACGCCGTAATGGGAGACTCCGGATTAATTTTGACCACCAGGGGATCTTTAACGTGCCCCCAATGCACGGGACAGGCTTGTTTTTGCATTCGGTTGCCATCGAAATGCGGCCGCCGCGGCCGGGAATTGATTCCTCGACCTAGTGCTTGATAGCTGAACACCATAACCGCTCAACCACCGCGGTGGATAGAAACGCCTGAAGGAGGCGCCACTCAGCGTGGCGCCATCTGTCGAGGCGACGCACAACCTCGTGGCGTTCAAAAAAGCTCTCAGAGACCAAAGGTGGCACTGAAGTGTATGGTGCTACGTATCTGGCTTTTGAACGTCCGCTGTTAGAAATGACAAATAAAACTTCAGCGTACTAGGTATTGATAACTTCAGTGATATTGTGAAGAAACATTAGGAAAGACTCCGAAGCAATATTTTTGTAACTTGTTTGGGCATTAACTATCGTATTTAATGCATTCTCGCCATAGGGTTGGAGGCCAAAGACCACAGTTTCTTAAGTTTGGCTAGTTGCCCGGATGTTCTTGTTTGACTGCCCGAATAGTGGTTTTCTTTTGGCTCAAAGCCACTCGATGGTTGCCGACAACAGGAGATAAAATCATTTGATATTTCAAAATAGCCATCATCACAGCCCGTAAATCAAAATAATACCATCAGAAGGGCACGCGACTAATAACATTAATGTTGAGATGCTGCTCTCTCGAGAGAAGCACGTAGCTATGAATGCCGAAGAGCGCATCGTGTTAAAGAGAGAAAGAAATATTTGTGCCGAGGAAAAAATAGACAGGCCATCGATTAAGAGAGGGAGGCGATTTGGGCGTATATGCTGCTGTCGATTGCAGCTAACGTAGCGGCATTGTCGCGAAGAGGCTTTATTTAGGCCCCGCGCCCGCGTCAGCCGTAAACTTTTGCAGTCGACTGTAGATCCTGAAGAGGTGAAACACATAGTACTGCTATTGGTCTAGAGATATCGTAAAGGCCTGTAGAAGAATACTTTTTTTTTTGCGGAAAGTGAGCTTTAGTTCACTGAACGAATTCTGCATCCTGCCGCGGGTTGGCAGTTGGCAACGGGATATTGAGTGTACAGCTGCGCGTTTTGTCATCTTTCTAACAGCAGCTGCGCTGGTAAACTGTTTTTCGCGCACCTGTCTTTAACCCCCGCGTGGTGAGTGTAAAGTTCCAAGGTTGTTTCGCATTCCCCACTGTACATTCCCAATATATTATGCTGCAGTGCCCTCTTTCGCAGCCGGTATTGAGAACATGGACGAGACGGTACAAGTCCATCTATCCTGCACTAAGCTGGTATGTATAGATCTAAATGCAACAGAGTTAGTTAAAGTCGTAAGCTAAAGTATTACCTTAAATTTCTACTTGAAGGATACGAAGATGAGCCCACATTATAAAAAGACGCTGACGAATGCGTACAGCATTTTGTTTTACTTATGTGCGGCTTTAGAAAATAGCAGGAATTATTTTAGGAAATTTCCCAGAACAGATTATAACATATATTCTAGAGTTAAGCACGCAAACTTACAAAACGACGGACAGCAGGTGAGAGGCAAGCACACGCTTCTGTGTGTCTCGCCCGCTGTCCAATGTTCTTGAAGTTTTTGTGCTGAGCACTTTAAATATGTACGAACAAGGCAGGTACCGATCATGTAAGCAGGTCATAAATGTGGAAATAGCATAGCAGCTATGCCCCAAGCATAACTACGAGTTGACCTAATTGGAACAGATTCATTTTTTAAAAACGTTTTGTGCGCAAACAAACAGGGACGAAGAAATGAGGCAAGACAAGGACGAGCGCTTTCTAACGAGTGGCATTAGTTTCTAAGAACCACCTGTTTGAATACGGACAGATCTGAGCGATCTTGTCAACAGGCCACGCATATAGTGCATATAACAACACTTGTGATAAAATGCCGTGGACCAAAGCCACCCGGCCGACGTGAAACAGCAAGGCGCATGAAACAAGCACTTACGATGAAAATGCGTTAAAAATGTGATGATAGACGCGAGTTTTCTTTATCCAACAATGAAACAGAAGGATGGCTGATAGATTTTTGCTTTTTTTTTTCAATCCAGTGCGCTTCTACAATTTCTCTCGCGGTTTGATTCCTATGCCTATACAAAATGTGGGTGCTGCTAAGACAAAGTGAGCAGTCATGTTCTTGACAGTGCATGGCCAATTGCGTACCAGGGCGACCTTTCAGACTAGATAACACTTATCTAGTCTGTAAGCTCGCCCTGCTACAATAGCCTGAATGGAAAACCGTAAATTGCGGGCCTTAATACGACAGATTAAAAGCGCTGTTCGTTAAATAATGGCAGGATTCAGACTTCTGGAAGCCCAGGGCTAATACGAGTAGTACTATGGCTTCTCTTCATGTTTTACAGACATTCTTTATGACGAGCCAAGATTTACAACTTATAACGTAGGAAATTCTATACAGCCGGACAGTACGTTCCCTAAACACCCCACAATGTCTCAGTTGGTAACTTAACAGTTGCATAGTTTAATTCCACAGGCTTAAATTATATTTGCAAGTGTATGAAAGTAATAAGTACGAAACCAATAAAGTTGTTTGTTTCACAGAGTGTCCGAGAACAAGCCATTAGTCTCGTCTTCGAATGGTGTGCCCCAGTATTTCTATAACTTAGCTAAAGTTAGCAGGGACAGCCTGCATGTATTTCTTAACATGCATGCTAGTTAGGTGGAGGAGGCGCATAAGTTTGCTCACGAAGAAAAGGTTATCAACACGTCTTTGCAAAAAGAAGGAGTGGGATCTTTAGCCATCTTAACAGATAAGCATTAATGAGTTAGCTGCTCGATGCCAGTTATGTTTGAAGATCCTCCGACAGTCGACGAGGTATTGCGCGAATGCAGTTGCTAAATTGTGCACTTCAAGCATACAAGTCATGTTTTGATGGGCAAAAAATCATGTGCAAGTTAAAAGCCGAACGCGAGGATGGAAAGCCGCATAGGCAGAGGACCGGCTGTCCGCCACATAGATATACATTAAGCCGCCTTCTCAGACGGGCGCAGAGAGTGTCGGTCAGCCGAAATTGATATGTCGACGAGAGTTCCTACTTTTCAGATGCAAACCGGCCAGCGCACCTGGTGCTACCTTTCTGGACAATAAAATGCCGCTGATTCAGCAGCCCTAGTGAATGACTGCGCTAAGTAGCACTAATGCAACGTACCCCTTTGCACGACCTATCAAACTTATTCATACAGCAGCGTAAATGCATAACGATTCTCAAGAGAGGTCTTCTCTTTAACGCAGTGTGCACTTTTCAGTAACCGTTGTCACTTGCGCCCCTGAAAACGTTGAAAATCATCCTAAATGGCGTCATAGATTATCGGTTGCACAGCGATACTCAATCTTGCCGAAGCTCGCATGCGTCTGCCATAAAAAACATCGAAGGTTCCTTAGAACCTAACTATTCGATTCCGCCCTATTGATGTGAGTGTGCATGTCTATTAGCATGTGTGCAACAAAAGCGCCATCGCGACCACTTATATGCTGCTATATCACGTTTGAGTCACGGCTCCTGTCTGTTATATAGACAATGTGATCTGTCACGGTAGTTCCGTTATTATGACTTTGCGTGAGGTCGCAGATTCTACCACGTCCATGGCGGTCGCATTTCGATAGGCTCGTAAACCAAGAGGTTCACGTTAAAGAACCTCAAGTGGTCCAAATCAATTCCGACTCGCCCACTACCGCGTGGCTCATAAACAGGTAGTAGCTTTACCACGTAGTATCTGCTAATATAATAAAGAACAGCATCTTTTGAGAGACATTTGCTGGGCTATTCTGGCCGACTTTTAATCTTCCTTCAGTATCGTTTACCGGAAGTAGTTTAGCTCTAAGAAAATCTCGTCAGACATGTTGAACTGGCACTTAAAACCAAGTTTGATTGAATTCGATTACACTTGACTAGAAGAGTAATGGGCAGCTTGGTATGCGTATGTAGGTAAACAATTTAAAGTATCTAAGTAGCGCTTGTGTGAAGAGGGCTACAATACAGTTAGGCCCTTGAGGCATGCTTCATTACAGTGGCAGGCACACGTCATACCAATCAACCAAATGAAATGAAACCCTGTTTTTTCTTGGTAGAGTGTATGAGCGCGACTGCACGAGGCCGTAGGACGAAACAGATACACAGGCACAGCGCTTCAGCTTCAACTATAGACTTTATTTTCGAACGCATGGATAAATATATACCGTACGAGCGGAAACAAACGTAACAGCAAAAAGGAAATTCAGTGGTAAATTAGAGGAAAAGTGCCTAAGCAAGCCTTCGGTATCGCTATCTGAAAAGGAGATACGATTCCTCGGTTTATCTTTGTGAACACTGCAGCACATGTTTTCCCCGTGCCTTGCACACGTGTAGGGTTTATCCAAATTCACCACTGAATGTCCTTTTTGCTGTTACGTTTGTTTCCGTTCGTACGGTATATATTTCTCGATGCGTGCGAAAACAAAATCCATAGTTGAAAGTGAAGCGCTCTGTCTGTGTATCTATTTCTTTCCTACGTCCTCGTGCAGTCGCGTTTATACACTCTACCATGGATTCTAACCAACTAGCCCGCCAAAGTGTTTTGACCTCGTTTTTTCATTTGTTTATTAAATCACAGCAAACAATCGGGGCCACCGCTAAGGGAACTTCACCATATACTGCAGGGCCAAGTTATCCCTGCCATGAAGATGCCGGACAAAAAGACAGGTGTTGGACCGTGCCAGTGGCGATGGCAGCTGCGGCCTTTTTTCTCCTATTACCACAGTCATGCTTTGGCCTAATCTTCGTGCACTTCATGGAAAAATTTGGCGTCAACAGGGAAAATGCGTCGTGGCCTCAAAATGTTGCTGCAATGACCTCACACATGGCAGGTAAGGGTATGAGCAGCTGGTATTTGTGCCAGAGCTTGTTCGGACGTTCCTGTTGCTGTAAAATTTCCTGCTTCCTTGATTGCGCAGCTATGTTCTTTGCTACTAAGGTCACTTTTAAAATGCGCCGGGAATCCTGCGGAGGTATTCGGCTGGTGGACCAGCCTTCGTCCGAATACAGTGACGTCAAATTACAGAGTGCAGCAGAGTGTACTCTGACAAAGTGTGCTCCATCAGTCGAAAAAGTTAATCAAACAAGTCCTACTTTCAAAAACTTCGTTATCTCTTTCCTACCCCCCCCCCACACACACACACACACACATATATATATATATATATATATATATATATATATATATATATATATATATATATATATATATATATATATATATATATATATATATATATATATATACGTAGCTTCCCTCTCGGTCCTCGTTTCACCCTGTAAATAAACGTCATGCGTAACAGTATATATATATATATATATATATATATATATATATATATTGTTACGAATGACGTTTATTTACAGGGTGAAAGGAGGTCCGAGAGGGAAGCTACAGGCCAGGCCCAGCCGGCGCCGAGTACCCCGCGATCACGTGCACCACACTCTACGTTTTCTTTCTCTGCTTCAGTCGCGCAGTGCTGCGACATTTTCCTCGGGGACAGACGAAGCTCGCTGAGCGAGTTAAAAAGACCTGTGATGGTACTGCTTGAGTCTGGCCACGTGAACAACTTGCGTCGCACGGGAACGCCGATTACTTGCCGTCACTTTGGCGACGACATAGTTCACATCACTCAAGCGGCTGAGTACAACGAATGGTCCGGTATAAGTGGCGAGAAACTTGCGGTACAATCCCTTTTTGCGAACAGGTGTCCACAACCAAACATAATCACCGGGAGTAAAGGTGACAGGGATATGCCACGCATCACAGCGAATCTTGCTGTTGCCTTGGGAGGACAACATCCTAAGATGCGCCAGTCGACGTGCTTCCTCAGCACGACACAGAGTTTGGGAGATGGAAGGTTCTTCTTGGCACGATAAAGGTAGAATAGTGTCCAGAGAGCTCTGGGGAGCGCGTGCATACAGCAAAAACAATGGCGCATGTCCAGTAACTTCATGCTTGGCACTGTTGTACGGGTACGTTACAAAAGGTAAGACGGCGTCCCAATTCTTGTGGTCAGCAGCAACATACATTGATAACATGTTGGTAAGGGTTCGATTCGTCCGCTCCGTGAGCCCATTGGTTTGCGTGTGGTAAGGGGTGGAATGACGATATGCAGGACCACAAAGCCGTAAAAGTCCTTCAACGACGTCGGCGGTGAATTGCCGTCCACGGTCACTGATGACAACACGGGGAGCGCCGTGACCGAGTATGACGTGATGCAACAAAAATGAAGAGACATCTGCTCCAGTGGCAGATAGAAGTGCCGCCCTTTCCGTGTAGCGAGTTAGATATTCTACGCATACTTTAATCCAGCGGTAGCCAGCTGACGTCTTTGGGAGCGGGCCAAGCAAGTCGATGCCGACTTTTTCAAAGGGTAACGTCGGTGGCCTAACTCGTCGTCAATAGCCCTGCTGGGGCCGTCGTCGTTTGCTTGTAGCGCTGGCAAACAGTACAGCTGGCGACATACTGTTTCGTTGTTTTCCAGAGCTTGGGCAAGAAAAATCTCTGTCTAAGTCGCTGTAGTGTGCGTGCAAAGCCAAGTTGCCTGGACGTGATATCTTCATGCATGGAAAGAAGGACAGCAGGGTGCAGGCTTTCAGCCGAGTAATTTTTTTGTACAGCAAACTATTACGAAAAGTAAACGGTGCTTCTGCTGGCTCACGTGCAGCTGCCCGTAGGGATCTCAAGGTAGGGTCGCAACGTTGCTCGCTCTCGAAGGTACGCAGGTCTGGAAAGTCGGAAGAGATGGAAACTGTATAGTAGTCATCGAAGTCATCATCCTCTGCTTTAGTGTGCTGCGACGGGCGACGGGATAGGAAACCAGCATCCGTGTGAGAGCGTCCGCTCTTGTAGTTAACGGAAAAGCTGTACTCTTGAAGGCGCAAAGCCCAGCGGGCCAACCGGCCAGACGGGTCACGCAGCCCAACTAGCCAACAGAGTGAATGATGGTCAGTCACAATCGTAAATGCGCGGCCATGTAGATACGGGCAGAACTTCTGAATAGCGAAGACGACTGCTAGGCACTCGAGTTCCGTAACGGTGTAGTTTGTCTCCGCTTTTGTAAGTGTCCGACTAGCGTAGGCAATGACATGCTCACAGCCATCCCAGAGTTGAACAAGCACAGTGCCAACACCTGCACCGCTGGCGTCAGTATGCAGCAAGGTTGACGCCTCCGGATCAAAATGCCGCAGTACCGGTCCAGAAGTCAACAAAAATTTCAGCTGTTGAAACGCCGACTCGCAGTCAGCAGTCCACAAGTATGGGGTGTCTATGTGAAGGAGAGACTTGAGGGGAGAGGCAAGCTGTGCGAAATTATTGATAAAGCGCCGGAAATATGAGCAAACGCCCAAAAAGCTTCGCAGATCTTTCAGCGTTTGTGGCTGTTGGAAGTCGCGAACCGCTGCTATCTTTTCAGGATCTGGTCCTATGTCGTATTTGTGGACCAGAAAGCCTAGTACGAGGGCTTGACGCTCACTGAAATGATATTTCTTCGAGTTTAAAATAAGGCCAGCTTGCTGGATACAGTCAAGAACGACCCACAGGCGCTGAGTGTGCTCGTGAAATGTCCGGCCGTAGATAATGACGTCGTCTAAATAGCACATGCAAATTTCCCATTTGAGTCCGCGGAGCACGGTATCCATAAATCGCTCGAGTGTTGCTGGAGCGTTGCATAAGCCAAAGGGGATAACGTTGAACTCAAAGAGACCATCAGGTGTCACGAAGGCTGTCTTCTCCTTGTTGAGGGGTGCATGGGAATTTGCCAATATCCTGACCGTAAATCAACAGAAAAGAAATACGACGCGGAGTGGAGGCAGTCGACGGCGTCATCTATTCGTGATAGGGGGTACAGGTCTTTCTTTGTGAAGGTGTTTAGGCGGCGATAGTCCACACAGAATCTCCATGAGTTGTCTTTTTTCTTGACTAGGATCACAGGAGCAGCCCAAGGGCTACATGATTCCTGGATCACTCCTTTTTGGAACATTTCCTCGATCTGCTCGGCGATGACTTTTCTCTCTGAAGGTAAAACGCGGTAGGGCTTCTGACGAATTCGCGTTGCTTGCCTTGTATGGATGCGGTATTGCATGCGAGACGCCGCTGGTGTATGGGACGCTCGTTGGCCTTGACGAAAATCCAACACTGTGGCGTAGCGAGCGAGCACAGCTTCCAGCAGACACTGCTCACTGGAAGACAGCGACTTGTTAATCATGCGCTTAAAGTCAGCAGAATTATCATGGTAGGAATCGGGGTTGGATTTTTTTTTTCGGCAGTTGGCATTTTGACCGTTCCGACGCTGACAATGGCTTGTTCATCAATACTTGCCAGTTTAAGTCCTAGCGGCAATGTTATGGATTGGGTTGAAGCGTTCACTGTCCACAAACGTGTACAACCATCAATGGTGACAACGAGGGAGCGAGGGAATATTACGCTTTTCTTGAGCGCATTGTTATAATCGGGCTCGGCTAAACCACAAGAACCTGTAGGAGGGCGCGAAGTATTGACAGGAACAAACATTGCAGTCTTAGGGGGCAAACACACATCTTGTGACACGGAGAGAACGTCGGCGGAATCACTGGTACTATCTGTCATTGAAGTTCGCGCGTCGCGGCGAAGAGAAATCGCGCCACTTCCACAATCCAAAGTTGCCCCCCACTCACGCAAGAAATGAATTTCTAAAGTTATGTCATGCGTTGTACATGCAAGCACAGAAAAGTCACTTCGAGATGTCTGGTCCCCTATCGTAATTGAAACAGAACAGACCTCAAGTGGGCTTAACATTTCCCCGCCAACTCCACGAAGGTTGCGTTCCGATCCCAAGAAAGCATTACTTTTTGTCCAAGACGATTTTTCAAGCGCAGGCTCATAACAGAAACTGCCGCCCCGCTGTCAACTAAAACAAAAGCACTCACATTTTTAACTAAAACACACACTTTGTTTTTAAACAGTTTTACACAAGGGGTCTTCATGAAGATGAACATATTGCGGCCTCACCCCCGTCGGTCGCAACAGCTAGTTTCCCAGCAGCGGCGGTGATAACGAGCGACGAGGAGGTGATGGAGAGCGTCATTGCCGTGTCGGTGGTGGTGTCAGGCTGCGATTGGAAACGGGGGAGTCACTGCGGTTCGCGCGTCTCTGCTACAGCCACTAGAAGGAACTGGGATACGACCAGGGCTCTTCAGCGGGCATGCGGGGTGTGTAGGAATTAAACCGTGAAGCACGCTGCTGGCGGCGGTGGCAATACCTAGCAATGTGTCGAGGCACACCGCAGCTGTAACAAATGCGGGAGTCACGGCTTGTCGCGAGTGACACCGGTGACATGGGTGTCATGCGTAGAAACATACTCTCAGGCTGGTTGTAGGAGGGAAGAGCCCGGGGAACAAATCGTTATGGTGCATCTTGTCGGCGTCCCAGACTTGTCGGTTGCGGTGGCAGTTACTGCTCTCCGTATGATCAGCATAGGTCCTGCGAGGTTTTCGGTAACTCTGAGATGCCCAGATGGCCGTTGGCATATGAGAGCGATGATCAAATGCACACTGATGGCACACAGGAGCGTCGTGAACAACTTTAAGGCGTTCAAGCTTTTCTTTAACCACTTGCCGAATGACCGAGGAGATGTCGTTGTGGGTTGGGATGGACACACTTGCAATAGTAGTTACATTGTCCAAGCGCCCATACTTTGGCCCAATCCTTCCCATTTTCAGTGCTTCAAACGCCCGGCATTGTTTCTTCAGATCAGACGGAGTACGAAGAGCTTTCTTCGTTATATGAAAATTATACGCATATTCAGCGATTCCTTTAAGCAGATGTCCTACTTCGTCTTCGTCTGTCATGGTAGCGCTGACAATTCCGCATAATTTCAGAACAGCCTCTATGTACGTTGTACACGTTACGCCAGGTAATTGAGCTCGTCTGGAAACATCTCCTGAGCCTTCTTTTTCTTAGAGATCGGGTCCCCGAAGCACTTGGTGAATTCTTCGACAAAATTATTCCA
Organism: Dermacentor variabilis; assembly: GCF_050947875.1. NCBI lineage: Eukaryota > Metazoa > Arthropoda > Arachnida > Ixodida > Ixodidae > Dermacentor > Dermacentor variabilis. The sequence continues at coordinate 201,070,954 of NC_134570.1, read as the reverse complement.
GCTTGTGACAACGTTCTCGTGGTTTTTAAACCAGAGGACCGCGGTTACAGCGAGAAAAAGAAAAACATGTTTCGAGCTGCTTCGTAGTGCTGCAGTGGTTGTGGCAACTCACTCTGTTGTAGTGTTTACGCCAGTCGTTGACGTCTACGTTCATCGTCATCAGCAGCCTGGTTAAGCTTACTGCAGCGCCAAGGCCTCTCCCATACTTCTCCAACTACCCCGGTCATGTACTAATTGTGGCCATGTTGTCCCTGCAAACTTCTTAATCTCATCCGCCCACCTAAATTTCTGTCGCCCTCTGCTACGCTTCCCTTCCCTTGGAATCCATTCCATAACACTTGTCCATCGGTTATCTTCCCTCCTCATTACGTGTCCTGCCTATGCCCCCCCCATTTCTTTTTCTTGATTTCAACTAAGATGTCATTAACTCGCGTTTGTTCCCTCATCCAATCTGCTCTTTTCTTATCCCTTAACGTTACACCCACCATTCTTCTTTCCATAGCTCGTTGCGTCGTCCTCAATTTAAGTAGAACCCTTTTCTTAAGCCTCCAGGTTTCTGTCCCGTACGTGAGTACTGGTATGACACAGCTGATATAAACTTTTCTCTTGAGGGATAAGGGCAACCTGCTGTTCATGATCTGAGAATGCCTGCCCAACGCACCACAGCCCATTCTTATTCTTCTGATTATTTCCGTCTCATGATCCGGATCCGCCGTCACTATCTGCCCTAAGTAGCTGTATTCCCTTACCACTTGCAGTGCATTACTACCTATCGTAAACTGCTGTTCACTTCCGAGGCATTTAAACATTACTTTAGTTTTCTGCAGATTAATAGACCCACCCTTCGGCTTTGCCTCTCCAGGTTAGTGAGCATGCATTGCAGCTGGTCCCCTGAGTTAATAAGCAAGGCAATATAATCAGCGAATCGCAAGTTACTAAAGTATTCTCCATTAACTCTTATCCCCAATTCTTCCCAATCCAGGTCTCTGAATACCTCGTGTACACACGCTGTGAATAGCATTGGAGAGTTCGTATCTCCCTGCCTGACGCCTTTCTTTATGGGGATTTTGTTGCTTTCTTTATGGAGGACTACGGTGGCTATTTTTACATACGGCTGGTCTACACCCTGATTCAGCAATGACTCCATGACTGCTGAGGTTTCGACTGAATAAAACGCTTTCTCGTAATCAATGAAAGCTATATATAAAGGTTGGTTATATAGCGCACATTTTTCTATCACCTGATTGATAGCGTGAATATGGTCTATTGCTGAGTAGCCTTTACGGAATACTGCCTGGTCTTTTGGTTGACGGAAGTCTAAGGTGTTCCTGATTCTATTTGCAATTACCTTAGTAAAGAGTTTGTAGGCAACTGACAGTGAGCTGATCGGTGTGTAATTTTTCAAGTCTTTGGCGTCCCCTTTCTTATGGATTAGGATTATGTTAGCATTCTTCCAAGATTCTCGTACGCTCGCGGTCATGGGGTATTGCGTATGCAGGGCGGCCAGTTTTTCTAGAACAATCTGCCCACCATCCTTCAACAAATCTGCTGTTACCTGATCCCTGATCCTCCCCAGCTGCCTTCCCCCTTTCGATAGCTTCCAAGGTTTTGTTTACTTCTTCTAGCGTTACCTGTGGCATTTTGAATTCCTCTAGATATTCTCCCTTCCATTATCTTCGTGGGATGCACTGGTATTGTATAAATCTCTATAGAACTCCTCAGCCACCTGAACTATCTTATCCATATTAGTAATGATATTGCCGGATTTGTCTCTTAACGCATACACGTGATTCTTGCCAATTCCATAGTTTCTTCTTCATTGCTTTTAGGCTTGCTCCGTTCCTGAGAGCATGTTCAATTCTATCCATATTATAGTTCCTTATGCCAGCTGTCTTACGCTTGTTCATTAACTTAGAAAGTTCTGCCAGTTCTACTCTAGCTGTAGGGCTAGAGGCTCTTATGCATTAGCGTTTCTTGATCAGATCTTTCGTCTCCTGCGATAGCTTACGGGCATCCTGTCTAACGGAGTTAAAACCGACTTTTATTGCACAATCCTAAACGTTGCCCATAAGACTGTCGTTCATTGCTTCAACACTAACGTCCTCTTCCTGAGTTAAAGCCGAATACCTGTTCTGTAGCTTGATGCGGAATTCCTCTAGTTTCCCTCTTACCGCTAACTCATACATTGGCTTCTTATGTACAAGTTTTTTCCGTTCCCTCCTCAAGTGTAGGCTAATTCAAGTTCTTACCATCCTATGGTCACTGCAGCGCACCTTGCCGAGCACGTCGACATCTTGTATGATGCCAGGGTTAGCGCAGAGTATGAAGTCTATTTCATTTCTAATCTCGTCATTCAGGCTCCTCCACGTCCACTTTCAGCTATCCCGCTTGCGGGATAGCTGAAAGTCCAGTCCTGTTTATGCAATTTCATGAACATGCAGTTTTTTTCTATTTTTTTAATCCGGTGGAAAATTGCGCGGCACCTGGATTCGAACCACGGACCTCTTGCACGCGAAGCGGGTGTTCTACCTCTACACCACCGCTGCACCTCGTCTTCGTTCGCCTTCCCCGAAAAGGTGGGTGGCTCTCGCTGCGGTGTCCAGTAGCCAGCCTGACCAGCGTGATTGCTGTCTGGTCCACTACAGGTGGGGTCGTCATTGCCTTCTCCAGAATCGGCCATGCCCGCTTCTTGTGGTCGTAAACAGGCCAAGCGCCTACTCCGTCGGACAGTTGGTAGAGCTGGGTCGTCCAGGATCGTCCAAGATAGCCCCGCACGTCCTCCAAAGATGGTACGAATGATGTTTATTTACAGGGTGAAACGAGGTCCGAGAGGGAAGCTACAGGCCAGGCCCAGCCGGCGCAGAGTACACCGCGATCACGCGCGCACACTCTACTTCTTCTTTCTCTGCCTCAAGCGCGCAGTGCTGCGACAAGATATTGTAGCGAGTGTTTGGGAGCCAGCATCGATTTTGTGAAGAACAAGAGTACGCAAACAAAGTTGCTAGGTCGTTAGAAATTTCATCAGCAATGCATTGGTATCGGATTTCTCAGATAAAGTTCTGCTTCAGCCGAAATGGAACCAATACCACTCGATGGAGCCCTTGCCGCTCTGTGGAGAAGTACAGCGTTGTACTGTGGTGAGGACTTAGGAGGGATGCATGCCTGCCCCGCACGGCAACACAGTTCCAGAATGCTGGCGCACCGGGCTCTCTGATAGGAAGAACACCAGGACAGCAAATGCAGAAGAGAAACGCAGTGAGAAAGATGCGATGGCAAATTCTTTGCGCTGTCGAAAGTCCACATTGCAGTCAACAACGACATCTGTATCTAAGCATGCGTCCATATCACAACGAATGGGTACGTACGCAGCAGAAGACAAGGGTATGAGTTACCGTTGATGCTGCTAGCGCAGGAAGAGAAAGCGGTGGTGGTCGGTGCACATGTTCATTTTTGTTGGGCTTCCGTGGAAGCGCGGTCGTTAGCGAATGTATCCATGTTGAGGAGGCGCGTACTCTCTTACGAAAGTAAGATAAATGCTTACGCAATGACGAAGTGCCATAGCTGAGAAAGGAGAGCTCCTGCGGTCGCGTGCCTGGCCAACTGAAATATAGAGCGCACGCGCCAGGCAAGCACATTATTTTCGACTGCGTTGGCTGCTAGGTCAGGTGCCAGATCTTGAGGGAGCACTTCTATTATGCACATGGCGTGATTATTGTCCATGCGTACGTTCAGTGTTGAGCACCAGTGGCAGCCCAAAATTAATAGTGCGCAGAGGTTTTGCAACACAATGAATGGGACACTTCCATTTTTTCGGCAGCCGCCCCAGTCATCGAGATTTCTCCAATGGACGGTAGACGAGTTCCCTATGCTAGGAGGAGGCCGGCTGGTGAGACCGTAGCCATCTTCAAATGGCACTGAATGGGGAAAACATTTAATGTCATGAAACAAAAAGCTGCACCGGTGTACACTAGGGCTTCAGCGTGGTCTGGTGGCTCACCTGGCTGTACTTTCAATGTGTACATACCTGTAAATGAGCCCAGTGACAGGAGAAGGAGTTGACGACTTACGCGGGATCCGGCTCTCGGTGGACTACGGTGAAGCTTTCCGATGAAAGGGTACGACGCACACACTCTCGTCTGTAATGGCTGATGTCGTTGCATCTACAGCACCGCATGGTTGGAGAGCGCTGACAGTTTGCTTGGAGCGACTGACTTAGTCTGCTGACGCTTGTTGACTTGGCAAAGGGCGGTGTCGGGGCATTGCAGTGGAGCGTTTCCCTATGGGAGCCTTCAAGGCAAGACGCTAAGGTAGTGTAAACTGTAAACGGGCAGGGGAGGCGTACAAAGGATTGATCATTCAGTTCAATGATAGCGTTGATGAAGGCTTTGACATAAATGAAGTCGGTGGTGGAGTTCCTACAACAAACCAGGGCCTTCCATGACAGGCGCTAGACTTCAGCAGTGAGCTCTTCCAGCCTATATGGCCGTTTTGCACGTCCTGTATTTCTGTAAGATGTAAGAGCTGAAGAATGGCCTCACCATAGCGGGACTACAGTGCCGAGACAGGATTTGCGTAGTTGTATGATCGGATGCTGGCAGGAACTCCAGCAATTCATCGGCACCAGAGCGGAGCTTAGCCACGAGGATTTGAGGTTCGTGGTGAGGTGATCAGAAATGGACAGCAGTGACATACTCAAACTGAATACGAAAATTAGAGCATGACGTGCACTGTCAAACGTAAGTGGCCTTGGCAAAGGATCTCTGACATTTCTGCGTGACAGATTGGGAAGGGTGAAAGGGAGATTGAGAAGCCGAGACAGGTGGAGCTTGAACAGCGGAAGAAGGCGACATGAGGCTGTAAACACGCGGCTTTTTGAGCAAAATATACGCTGTACTAAATGGAGTTCTCAACGGAGAGCAGGCGATAGTCAAGGCGTGCATCAAAAGACTCCGGGAGAGCCGCAAATTCGTGCTCGGACTGGCGGCGAGTGGAATTCTAATCGGCAGGGTGTATTTCTGAAAGCATAATGCCACAACTCTAAGCCTGAGAGGGCGCCGACGCTTGCGTAGTGGTGGCTTCAATCGCGTAAAGGGCGTCGTGCAGTTGAGTGGCCGATCACGGTCTCGGCATATATAGCAGCGCCGAACTGATGCGAGCGAAAGCATCGTACTGGGGGACATCTTGGTGCGAGTTAACGTGACCGCTGCCACCAAAATGTAACGGAAGTCTGGTGCCTTGAATGGTTAACAAAATTTGTTGCTGGGCTAGTTATTCATGCTAATAAATGATTACTGGTAAGCGCCTGGTTTAGACGGCACAAAGACACGGAGCGCTTGTCATGTGCGTCGGTGTCTTTCTCTTGTCCCGTCTTGAAACTACGCTTACAAGTATTCTTTATTAGCCTTGAACGGTTTCCGAGTGCCACGACGCATACAATTATCGGCCGTCACATGGATACACGTTTTAGCTGGGTATAATAACACAGGTACGGAATAAATTCCTTTGCAGCGCAAGCACATACACATACACACACGTCACATAGCACTGATAACATGTCGTTATGCAGGATTTCCTCACTGATCACACGGATCAGGTTCGCAATCAAACTAAAAGTAACATTAGAAAAAAGAAGTGGTTACCAGCGTTTATGCTCATATTCACTGCACACATAATGCTTTTTGAGCTTTCACCGAGAAATGGTCTTTATGACAACACTTTGAAAAAAAAAGAAACGATTTACCTACATCGGCATAAAACACAGTAACCTGCTGCGCCCTTGATCAGTTTGTGATAAAAGAACTGCCGATGTTAGTGGATTTCTTATGCCGTACTGCGCTGCCCTTGGGCTTCCTAAGCTGAAAAGTTTAGGAAACTGGAAATCGCAAGATATTACTGCTCAAATATTTTTGGCGGACGAGGTTAAAGTTATAGTGTAGAATAATTGGGATGACATTATAAGCCGGAAATAAATGTCCACTGTGAGCGTATCAGAAAAATCGAGCAATGTGGTGGAGACCTTTTTTATGAGAAAGTTTGCAGGCACTATATTGAGACGTCGCTCCCCACGCGAGATAGCAGTTATTTGCCTGGGAAGCGGATATTTGATTGTATAGCAATAACTATTTTTGAGTGACGAATGCCAAATGCCCTTGTCATGCTTTTCCTTGCAAGGATTAGGTGCTCATTCCATTTCAAGTGCTGAATAAAGTTTACGTCTGATGTTTTTACGTCTCAGGCAATATCAATGTTTTAAAAACAAAGTCAGGTATATAAGTTTCGAATTACGTGTATTTTAAAGGGGTTAACAAAACCTTCGTTCACTATCTCTATATGTCTAATGTATTTGCTTTAGACCATAAGAATTGATTGCATACAGGTGTTAGTTACGCGTCATATAATTTCTAGGCTACCCGACTGCAAGAAAAGGACTGTGTCATTACCATAAGTTATGAAGAGGATGGTGTCGCTAGTGTTTGTTATGTCATTGATGTATATTGTTACGCGCGAACCGTTTACTTAAAATTCGAGGCAGATCAAGGCAAATGGTTGGAGTTTCCATTGATCTGTCTTGCAATATTAAGTAAACGGTAAGCGGGTAACAATATGCTAAGTACAGGTCCTAATATACTTCGTTGGAGAACCCCTGCATGCATGTTTAGTGGGACGAACTCCTCGCTTTCAATATATTGCTTTCGTGTCTCGAAGTAAGAATTAAGAGGTTCAAAAGACAGGTGGCGTAATCCGTAGAGCTCTAATTTCATGAAAAACGTATTGTTCATAATTCTATCGGACAGATTAGAGAAGTCTGCAATGAGACCATTTGTATTTCTTGCTCAAAACCAATAATTAGCAGCTGTTGTTGTATTAAAACATAACACAGCCGTTTCTGTTGACATACATTGACGAAAGCCGAACTGGCGTGAAGTCAACAAAGTATATTCCTGGCAAAATGACACGACCTCGATACAGATAAACTTTTCTAGTCCATTAGAACTGATTGGAAGCAACGATACTGGTCGATAACTGGCGAGATTATATCAATGGCTAGATTTGAGCAAAACGGTTACTTTAGCGCCTTGAATACTTGACGGGAACACCCTAGTAGACAGAGAAAGATTTCAATTTGGGTAAGTACTGGTAGTAACATGACAGCGAATTTGACTGATTTATCTGAAAACCATCAATGTCATGCACCTCGGTATTTCTTAATGACATGGAAATACCGTAAACTTTAATTGGTGTTGTGAGCTGATGAAGATGAGCCATTGACGTCTGGCGGTCCCAATACACTAACAGCTTTTCTATCACACGCGCTGGAAATAGGAATCGTGAAATACTCTTTAAAACAGTTTGCAAAATCTTTGCCTATCGAATGCTTTTCAGTTTTACACCAAACCTGTATATCGCTAGCAATTCGTCCGTCCGTCCATCTGTCCCCTGTAGGACGCAACCCCATGCACGTGCGCGAAAACAAGAGAAAGCGGGGCGCGTCATTGGCTGCGCCCGTAGTGATGTCGTTGCTGTCCGTCACAGCCGAGTGCGCGCACGCATCAGTTTCTCTCCGGTTCCGAAATGGGTACGCGAAGCTTCATGCGTACTCCTGAAGCCTGAAGAGCAGACAGATTTCGATCAGGAAAGCCACGGGCAGAACCAGGAACTAGCTAGGCTACGCCGTGCCGATGCTGCAGCCCGGGCACAAGTACAGGCGCTTGCAGCCGAGCGCAAGCACGAACTGCGTACCCAGGATCAGGCAGCCTACCAAGCCGTCATTTACCAAGCCGTACTCGTGAAGCCTGCGGCGGAAAGCATGTTCCACATTCACCGCCAAGGTTTGTGAGTGGCGGGGCTGGCTAACACTCCCAAGGTTATTTCTCGCAAATACGTAAATCTCGTAAATAAATAAATACCAAAGAAAGTGGATGACGAAACCGCGCTGTGGTAGCTCGATTGCTTAGAGCATCGCAACCGTAATGCGAAGACGTTGGATCGTTGCCCACCTGTGGCAAGTAGTTTTTTCGTTTACTTTCATTGTCATTAACTTCCCAATTTTTTAAATTCAATTATTAAGTATGTTCCCCTATGTTTTCCTTGGTATCTTTGTTTGTTGGCTTCTCAGCACATCAAGAAGAGCACAGCGTTCCAATTCCGCTTTCGAGGACTGACGCTGCAAGGCAGCTTCGACACCTGGCACGCAGTCTCACAGTGACCGAGTGGAACTCGCCGAACTTACGACTTACAAGACTGCATCGACTAAACCCCTCCTTGCAACTCCGACCTCCACTCGGACTTCCTCGACGTGAAGCTACGCTTCTCTGTCGCCTTTGGTTAGGAGTTGCCTACACAAAGGCATACCCTACATTCATTGGAGTGACTTACAGTGCAGCATGCGACGTCTGTGGCACCGAAGAAAACATCGACCACCTGCTGTGCCACTGTCCAGGATATGCCCTAGAGAGACAAGAACTTGCCAAAGCTTTCCAAAAACTGTACAATCGGCCGCTTTCTCTGCAGGTGAAGGCGCTTTGTGTTTCTTAAGGACAACGGGTTTGTGCAACGACCTGTGACTATTATTGCAATTTCTGTAAAACCACACGCGTCAGCGAAGTTGCCGCAATTTCCTTCTTTCCTTCCCTCCTCTCTCTCCCTGTGACCTTTGCTTCCCCCTTTCTCATTCCCCCGGTGTAGGGTAGCCAACCGGACGTTATTCTGGTTAACCTCCCTGCCTTCTACTTCTCTCTTTCCTCCTCTCTCTTCTCATGATATGATTATTTCATCTTGCTTGTTTGCGGCTGATTGCTTGTTGAAGTTCAAAAACTTGAGATAGCCGGCATTACCAAGACAGACAGCATTATGTGACGACAACACGATCACAAAAAGAGAAATTTTGGCGCACTTGCGGTGAAACTCTGACGCACATGTCTTTGTAAGGTAGCCCACGCCGAGACATGGGTGACGCAAGACGTCTCAGTTTTCAGCGCGAATATTCCTATACTCTTGACCCCTGCAAACCTCCGCTCCATTTATTTTACTAAGCGATTGTCAAGCCGAGAAGCTCCTTCACTTGGGGACACAAGTGCTCGTTAACCCACACCGGCTATTTTTCTGTGAAGCCAATGTTTTGCGCACTCAGCTTCACCTACGTTTCTGTGAAATTACATCGTTGTGCTCCTTCATAGCAGTGAATGCTACAGCAATCGTTTGGGCACTGTCTAAGTTCCGTAGAGGCACGCGACGACAAGCGTCGATGTCATCCTCGGGCATTGCCACACCTAGCTCACTCCCTACTTTTCCTGCGTGTTCTTGAGGTATTCGTTCTCTGACAAAGGAATGCCCTTCACCCTAATGTTCTAGTTGCGTGAGTATTGGTACTGCGCTGTTCTTTTGTATGAATTCTCGCGCGCTTACTTTTTGAGCGTTTCAATTTCCAGGAGTAGTGGATTTTGAGCTGCTTTGAACGCAGCATTTTCAGCTTTCGCAATTTATTATTCTGATGTCAATTCCTGTCAATTCCCGACGTCCTTTGTTATCGGTGCATTTTATCGCCCTTTTGATATGACGTGCACGTTTGCGAGCGAATTTCGCAGAGTTTTGGATGATGTGGTAATCCGATTTCTCAGCTCGGTATTAATTATTTTCGGCTACTTCAACTTTCCTTCAATAGACTGGTCAACGCTCACAGTTGTGTGCAAAGATGCCGAAGCGAACGAATTTCTTACCACTTGCCTTTACCACTCGCTAACACAAGTAATAAATCAACCTACGCGGCACTCGGCAACCTCTGCAAATATTCTCGACCTCATCCTTACAAACGCTCCTGACTTTTGCTCTGATATCACCCACTTAGATGGCCTTTCTGACCACGCCATTATCACCGGCAACTTCACACGCCCGTTTAACACACGACAAGCCACCAACAAAAAAATCAGATGCTACAACAGAGCCAACTTTGCTAATATGAATTCCGAATTATTGAATTTTTCAGAGCACTTTATTGACAGGCACCTATCATTCACGGTAGAAGAAAATTGGCTTCTGTTTAAAAACTTTCTCAAAGAACTAATAGAAAAATTCATACCTACCATTACAATAAAAAGCAACCGTACTACTCCCTGGTTAACGCAGCAGCTTCGGCGTTTAAACAATAAAAAAAGCGACTCTACAGACAGGCCGATAAAAACGTTACGTCGGATTCTTGGCTGCGTTACAAAGCCTGCCATAAAGAATACCAAACATTACTTAAAACCACACGCCGTCATTTCTTTTGCCATAACCTAACATCTATGCTTAAAAATAACCCTCGAAGATTCTGGCGCATCGTGAATCCCAAACAACATCCTGGTATCACTCTTCATGATAGCAACAACATTTCACTTCCCGAATCACAATGCGCAGAACTTCTAAATGAGACATTCACGGCTGTTTTTACCTGCGAGGACATTACTACCGCACCTATGAAGGATTGTATATCTGACATCGACATGCCAGAAATTGATGTAACCGAAGCGGGCATATTTTCCCTTTTAAGTAAACTGAAAATTTCTTCTACATGTGATCATAATGGTATCAATAACACTATACTGAAATATACACGCCATGGCATCTGTAGTATTCTGACGGCCCTTTTTTCACAATCTCTCGCGACAGGCACTATCCCCGATGATTGGCGAATAGCCAAGGTAGCACCCTTTTTCAAGTCAGGCGACCGTTCTTCACCATGCAACAACAGACCTATTTCGCTAACAAGTACCATATGCAAGGTCATGGAACACGTCATTCACTCCCAAACTGGCAAATACTTAGAAAGCCACAACATAATAGACCAGTATCAGCACGGTTTCCGCAAGGGCTACTCTTGTGAAACACAACTTGCAGGCTTTGTTCATGACTTACACGCATCCATTGACGCTGGTTTACAAGTAGATGCAGTTTTCCTTGATTACTCCAAAGCTTTTGATTGCGTACCGCGCCACAGATTAGTTCTCAAACTTGCATGCCTAAACATTCACCCTAACGTCCTCGCATGGGTTAAAGATTTTCTTTCCTCCAGGCTCCAGTTCACTTCCGCTAACAACTACAATTCTTCTTTTGCCCACGTTACTTCCGGTGTCCCCCAGGGCAGCGTGCTAGGTCCTTTACTTTTCTTAATATATATTAACGCTCTACCTTCTTGCGTAACGTCCCGGGTTCGTCTGTTTGCCGATGATGTCGTAATTTACCACACAATTTCCTCTGATATCGATCGCCAATGCTTGCAATCTGACCTTGATGCAATTGCCTTATGGTGCTCCAAATTGCTAATGTCGCTTAATATCTCTAAAACCAAGTTCATGACATTTAACGGTCGAAAGTCTCGAATTGAAAACACTTACTTCATTAATAACAGCACGATTGAGTCTTCCGCTTCCTACAAATATCTTGGCCTTCATTTCCAGTCTGACCTAACGTGGCATCACCGTATAAATTTAACCCTGGCAGCTGCTAACCGTACTCTTGGAATACTCAAACGAACCCTCAAGCAAGCGCCACCACTCGTACAAAAACAGGCATATACCACAATCATTCGCCCGAAAATTGAATATGCTGCGGCAATTAGGGATCCCCATCATGTATATCTAGCCTCTAACCTTGAAGCCCTGCAGAACCGTGCTGCTCGATTTATTTTTTCAGATTATTCTACATTCACCAGCGTTACATCTTTAAAAAATCGTGCCGGTTTGCAATCCTTGATCCTTCGTCGAAAACATTCCCGCTTATCACTATTTCATAAAATTTTCCACCACTCCTCACTTCGTGATGATTTCTTTCAGTCACCGCCGATTATCTTTCCTCGCCGCGATCACCCTAACAAAGTGAAACGCATTTTGTGTCGGTCATTAACTTTCGCTCAATCCTTCGTACCATGCACTATCATTGATTAGAACGATTTACCCTCATACATAGCCATGGAAACTGACATAGCCAAATTTAAGGAAACAATTTGCACTACTCTGAGAAGCTGTTGAAATGTTGTGTTTCCTTATTAAGTGTGTTTCCCTGATAATTTTTATGCTTTGCGATTTTTTGCTTGCTCCTGACGTTCTTATGTAACGTTTTTTTCTTTTTTTTTTGTTTCTTGGTTCCTTATGATGACTACACTGCCTTGTTGAACGAAAACAAAAAACACTTGTCTTGTAAATGTTTTTCTTTTTATGTATGCTGTACCTGCTTGTACACTTGCTTTTCTTGTAGCCCCCCCCCCCCTATGTAATACCCTCCTTCGAGGGCCTTTAGGGGTATTGTAAATAAATAAATAAATAAAATTTCCATGAATTCTAGAGTTTGCTTGATCTCTCTTACTTGCTTACGAAGGTGACGCCTAAGGTTTACTAATTGGCGTGCGGGTTCTGAAACATCGTTTCCCAATGCAGCAACGAAAAGCAAGGAGCACAGTATAAGAGAACAATATAAGCACTGGAAATACTAAAACGAAATCAATTTCAACTAATCATTAGTAGAGGCAGCAAAAATGAGCTTGTATTAGAGATGAATATTGTTTTTTAAACCTGTGAGTGAAGTATACGCAATGGAAGACACGCCACTCTCGTTTGCTGCCTCCGCTACCAATTGACAGGGCGTGGGTCTGCACAATTTTTTTATCTACCCGGCGAAGCAACGATGGTGACGCAGGCCATCCACGTAATTGCATTGAGTAGTCGCTGGAAGTAGTACTTGCAGATTTGCGGAATTGCAGATATTGGTTTTCTACAGCTGCAGTGAAGAGGTGATGCGACAGAGTGATACGTTGTCTCAAATTCGAAGCTGAACAGGTCACCTGTGATGCAACTATATGTAACTTCAGACACTTCGATTTCGATTGCTGCCTGCACCACCACTGCATGGCGGTGTTGTAGACGAACCTAAGGAATGGCAGTACAGTGTTTCAATTGGCGTGGTTGGACAAGACATACATCCTCTACATGTCCTCGAGGGAGCAATTTAGTCGCTCAGCCTGACCGTGTGTTTGTCGATGACACGCGGTCCATTTCCTTTGTGTTATTTTCCACTCAGCCAGAAGGGCTTGGATGACTTTTGAGATGACGACACGACCACTGTCATTCTACAGTTATCGAGGAGCACCGTGGCGGAGAACAAAGCCGTCAAATATAAAAACAGCAACATCGCGGGCGTTCGCTGCAGGAAGGGCCATCCTTTCGGCGTAGCGTGTCAGATAATGGACTCCACCAGTTCATCGGTCTTCACATCCGCTGCATGCGGTCGCATTATAGTGGTCGATGCCAATGTGGTCAAATGGTCGAGTCGGGCATGGTAACGGCTGCAACGCGCCAATAGGACAATCTGCAGAGGTGTCGATTCGTTGAAAAGGGGTGCCAGATCGGGCGTGCTTCTAAACAAAGCGGCACATTCCACGCCAGTGACAGCGCTGATGCAGCCGCGTGTTGTTCTTTAGGACGCCGGTGTCGGTGCTTCGGGAATCGGTGTGCATATACGCAGGGATATTGGAGCACAGAATACGATATATAGGCAGTAGAAGTCGAGCAAATAGTTGTGGGGGTATAGTATGTTGTATCGCATGGAAAATTGGGTTGCGTGGCGGCGTAGCACCCGTGTGGAAAGACTGACAGATGGAGCGGCAATACAATGAAGCCGCATGACAAGCTGCGGTTCCTGGAGCTGCTGCGCAAGCATATCAGTGGCGGTCAGCGGTAATAGCATAGTCGAGGAACCTGACAGAGAACTGAAATCAGTTTTCCTCAGTGGAGGGGGAGGGCGCGCCAGTAACAGCAGGCTTTCGACTGGAGCAGCATACGACAGACACTAATACCCCTGTTACACGGGCACTTGCAACGGCCGTTAACGCAAACGGCAGTTGAACGCCGTAATGGCAGTGGGAACGGAACGGTGGTGGCAACGCTCACACGGCACTTTCCATGCTCAGTCGGTTCACTTTCGTTTCGACGATTGATCACGTGACTCTTGAACTTTTTACCTCGCCAACTCTAAAAAATAGTTTCTCCAATTATTTTCTGCGCTACATGCTGTCCAGTGTGTTTGTTTCACTATTTTCAAAAGTTGTTTGCAAAACTAGCGAAGAAGCTCAGTTAGCCGATCCAATCCGATCCACGGCGTTGCAAAATGGCTGCGTTTGTTGTGGTTTCAATGTGGTGAAGCGTCCCATTTCACGTTCCATCGCTTGTACTAACCGCAGCACCACTGTGCGTTTCCTTTTTTTCTTGCGTACCGCGAGTGACCATCTGCGCGATTCAGCAGGTGCAGTGTTGAACGTGGTGCGACTTTGCGACGCGCACCCGAGAACAGCCGCGGAATGGAGGTTAGCCGGCCGCCTTATGAATGCGACCGTGATTGTCCACCCGATTTGCTTCTCCTGGTTGCGCACTACGAGGCCTTGTCGTCTGCAAAAAGGGCTGAACTGCAAGCTGTGCGCATTCAGAAAGCGTCAATCAAGAAGAAGCGGAAGGCGGCCGAGAGGCGATGTCGCAGCCTCGCTGCACTCGCTGTGGTGATGTCTGCCAGGCAAAGGAGTGTGTGGACGCTTTTCAGACCACCGTCTTGGTACGACACCACCGTGCCGACGTTGTCGGATCAAGATTTCAAGGCCAACTTTCGCGTGAGCCGTTCCACATTGGCCTACATCGTGAGCTCGTGTCCTTCACTAACACGGGAGGATACAAACATGCGAGCTTGCATACCCCTACACCAGCGCGTCGCCCTCTCGCTTTACAGACTCGCCACATCGGCAGAGGAAAGGACTGTGGCGCATCTCTTCGGTGTGAGTTGGCCATCCGTGAACCTGATCTTCCGAGAATTTCGTGATGTTGCCGTAGATGTTCTTGAGCCCCAAGTTGTGCGGTTTCGGTCACTGAACAATGTTAGAGACCGCGTGCGATAGTTCGAAGCCTGCACAGGCTTACCGCAGGGCTTTGGCGCGCTGGACGGTTGCGTTATAAAAGTCTCGCCGCCCAAAGAAGATGCGCAGGACTATTACAACTATAAGGGCTGGTATAGCATAATTTTGCTTGCTGTTGTAGACCACAACTACAAGTTCATGTTTATTAATGTAGGGTCTCCAGGGCGCAATCATGATGCAGCCGTGTACAGAGGCTCGATATTACTGGACGTAGTAGGAACTGATCTCTTCACTCAACCAGGCCAAATTATTGACGGGATACCAATAGGAGCGGTCCTCCTCTGTGACCAGGCCTTTCCTTTGCAGCGTCACTTCATGAAACCTTTCCTTCACATGAGTGCAAGCAGCCCAACAGTGCAAACGTTCAATTACACACTCTCAAAAGCGAGGCGTGTCGTTGAGAATGCCTTTGGGAGATTGAAGGCTAGGTTCAGGGTCTTGAAGGCAATTGAGTGCCAAATCGAAAATGTCAACAGCATTGTGCGAGTTTGTTGCATCCTTCACAATGTATGCGAGCACATGCGTGATCAGTGCGACACACAGTGGAGTGCTGAAGCAGCAGCCGGGGAGCTTCCGCATCCTGTTTGTGTGAGCAACGCAGTGAGCTCGTCAGGTGAAAGTGTCCGACGTGCTTTGGCCAAGCACATCTTTTCATTGAAGCCATGAATACTTCGAAAAGCTTTGTTTTAGGCATGCAATTGTGAACAATGAACAGAACGTGAAAGACTGGGCAATTTTTGGAGCATGTGTGTACACGGGTCTTTATTCAGGGCTGTCTGGGCAGTCAGGTTGACGCTCCTGCCGGCTTTCAAAGTATTGGCGGATTATGGTCACCATTTCACGGTATATGTCATTGGCCTCCTCCTTGAGACTGACCGTCTTTTTGGAAAGCTTGTACTCCTTTTTAGCCATCTTTTCGGCACGGTTTTCCTGCCTTTCTAGCAGCAGCACAACTTTATCTATTGATGATGTCGGCTGGTCGCCTTTTGCGCGTGTGACTTTTCTCGGATGATGCAGCAGGTGTTGAAGCCTGGCTCGTCGATGCCTCACTGGTCGGGGCCAGACTGGTCGAGGCCAGACTAGTCGACACCTCGACATTTACGGTGTCTGCACTGCTCGGCGCTTCTGATGGCGGTCTTGGGGCAACAATCTCTGCGCCCTCTGGCAGCCGCTCCACCATGTCCAGCTTAGGAAAAGAATAACAACAGAAGGTTACTGAATGTTGCTTCTAAGTGATTATTACAGTGTTGCATGATGAGTGGAAGCGGTACACATAATGTGCAGAAACACTTCAATATACCAGAACTTTATGCAACAGTTGCTGTTTTCTCTCAAAGAGTTTTGGTACACCCTAAAGCACATGGCCTACGCTGGTACCCTTTTGCAACATAACCAGCCTTACCTGTCTCACCCTATTTTCATAATTCCAAGAAAAGTAAGAAGTATTGTGCCTTCCGTTATGTCGGAAATGTTAACCAATGGTTTCGAAGCTACAAAGACTGACGCTTATTAAAATTATCTGTGCATTTTAGTACTCTGGCACACAACAATGCCTCGTGTTCATGTCATGTGCTTTAGTAACATGAAATTCTCTTTACTGCCAACTGTCTTCTGTGTGTCAGTCCATTTCTAGTGTTTGCATACAGCCAAAATAAACAAATGTTGCACCTGAAAGCTCTCTTGTACCAGCCTTCTGTCATTCATAGGCAGGTTCCCCAGGAAGGTGTGCAACCGTTTGTAGAACGGGCACTGAGTTGCAGCAGACCCAGTGCCAGCAGTGCTTGCCTTTCTGAAATAAACAACAGCCAAGAGTCACTTCTTTATGTCGTAAGGGACGAACACGATTTTTTTTCTGCACAAGTACAAACTGCCAAGAACTATGAACCTCCTTGTGCTGAAAGTTAAAACTGCAGGCAAAGTGGTAAACAACAAGGAGAAAGCTGTTGAATTATGATGCGAGCTCAATAGGCTTCGATCAAAATCAGCTGATAATCAAGATACAAGTTATTAGCCTATAGACAGTCAAGACATAAGTTTGGGTGAGATTCTTGATTAGGATATGCATTCAGCGCTTCCTGCTCTATTCAAGACGTAAAGTTCAATCACTTGGGCTGATGCCATATGCACGACATGTGTGTTTTTTCCTGCACTGCTATATGCACGACTTCGTCAGAAAAGAACATTTCAAGTCTTTTAGCACACTGTGTTGACAGCTACCTAAAAGTACCACCCCACCCCAGCCTCTGCAAATAGTGTGTAACTATAATAAATTGAGTGGTTGCGTTGAACAAACAGGTTCTTGATCAGTACAATGATGTTTTGTGTCGAAAACGACCTAGAACGTGCCACTCCATTCCAACTAAAGAAATAATGCATGGAATTAATTGTATTAGTATAGTATTATTGTTTTGTGGCTAATGGAATTTGCATATGAAACAAGAAAGCAGTATTGTTTGCATTCAATGCGAACACTAGTGCTTTCATAGTGCGACATTAGCGATTGTTAGCTGCACTGCATCGCAAGCTATATGAAAGCTACTGCACATGTCAAAATCTTATTTCGAGTAGCTGGTAGAACAGACTTCTCGATGCAAATACATTCTGTGAGGCTACGCCGGCCATGCCTAGATTACGGCAAACGGCTACATATCAAAACGAATTGTACTACGCTAAGATGTCATCGCTATTCCCGCATTGCTGCATGAGCGTTACAATGAGTCCAAAGAGTCGAGAGAGTCACATTCGAGCCCACTTCAAGCAAAATTCGACGTTGCCTATGGCATCGAAACACATGTCGGGCCGTGCGGCGCGCCAGATCTTATTGAACATGCCTGACAAGGCGTATATATGTCGGCTTAAAGGTCACTAATAAATTCAAGGTAACTTACTTGTGAGCCTGGGCCAAGTTTTCCATCTTGTGTTTGATCTGCTTGACTGTGATGCACACGGCGTGCCCACATTCCTCGCTTGCGAGCTGGTTAAACAGCGCCGTCATCCTCGCGTAGACGGGCGCATTGTGTTTTTGCGCTCGCAGTTCGGCCAGGTAATCCTGCCACAAGTTGATAAGCAAATGCGTCAGTGACGCTGTCCAAGCAAAGCGCTTTTGCGCCGGCGCGCTCACCTGCAGCGGGGACACGTTGCTGCTGGGGGCTGCCATCTTGTCTACCTCACGACGAAACGGAGGGAAGCGGCGGCGGAACGGAGACCGGCGAGCTCCGTTGATGTCAATCGCCGTTGGATTTCCAACGGCGCTCGCGCTGCCGTGTAACTCCGCCTAACGGCCGGTAAGGCCAACTGCCGTTTTCCTTAACGGCCGTTAAAGTGCCCGTGTAAGAGGGGTATAATACGATATTCAGGTAAGCAAAGCGCCGAGCGGCTGAGTTGTCCTTAAGGGTCTTTCAAGGACGAAAGCCAGCAAATGGCACGGTGGTCAGTTACGACGTCGAAAGCGCAGACGAAAATTGACCAGTGCCCGAATGATCGCCAGGCACCCTTTCTGAACTCTGCCTTGTTAATCCTTTCCCTGCAACTCTCGAGATAACTCGGGAGACCAGGACGCACAACCACCTGCTAGGCCCCAGTATACTTGTGTTGCCTTCTTTAACTTACCTCCTACCACTCCTAAGAGAACTCGTGTATAAAAATCACAGCCACTTTTACAAAGATGGTTGAACGCGAAGATTTCAGCCAATCCAAATTGAACCAATGTCGAAGTCCAAAACCAACAACCACCCAACGAGCACAAGAAATTCTGAGCGACCCGATGCTATGCATATGTGATTTGATTGCTTGTTTAGGACTGCATTTTTTTAACGTTGAAGTTTCATGAATACACATGTGGTAAAGTTGCATACCCTCTTGTTATTTATGAACGGTCACGGGCATCTGACACGATTCGATACCGTGTATCAGCAACGACATGCAGAAGCCGTGCGGGTTCGTCGACAATCCGATGCCAGCGTGCGCATCAACCAGACGGAAGCCAGACGTCGTCGCGGTGCTGATCACCAGGTTCGCAACCGGGAGAACGTGGCCAAACGGCAGCGACTCAACGCGGAACCACCTTAAGAGTCTCTTATTACGGGCACGATTGCGCTTGCGCTTACGTTTGCATAAGGCAGCGTCTTCATCTGCCGTGCGCTGAACCCGTGGCCTGCCGATCGTGACGGTCGAAAATGCATTGCGGGACGCGCTTAATGCAATGCAGACATAAAGCGATGCAGTATACAAAGCACACTGTGTGCAAATCAGCCTTTGAAAAACACAGGACCCACCTATCGAAATGCCAGAGAGCTTTTATGAAGCACTTTATTCCTATGTATACAACTTCTATCCACACAGTGTGCTTCCATTTGTCGGTGCCTTTCTTGACTTTGAATATAAAAAGCCAGTCATCTACTCCAGCCTTCTGTACTCTACCAATCATTCTTAATACAAAAAGATACCAAGAGAGGAGCCATAACTGCCATAAGTGATATACAAGCGAGTACAAGAAAACCAAAGCAGACAGTACCATTACTCTACACGCTAAGTAATGTTTACAACACACGGGAAAAGTTAGGAGTAATGTCCATGGTTCGTATAAAAAATCTTTCCTCATCGAGCACTGCACTGAAAGCGAGGCCTTGCTTGTAGCAGACATACAACTTCTTGCACAATTCTCACAAATTGCGCAAATGGAATTTGTGCAACATATAGTATGTTGGCTGAGTGCTTGCCACCACCTCATAGCGTCTCCTAAATGTGTGGTGAGTCAAAACTTAGGTGGTCCCGCGTGCGACAATATTGTTACGGAGATGTTACGACTATAGAAAGCCGTTATTTACAATATATATACAAGATGAGTCAGAGTAGTTAAGATGGCTGACCATCAACAACGCGCAGCAGCCAGCGTCTCCGATCTTCTTCTTCCTCTCTCTTCTTTCATCCTTCCGTAACAGGAGCCCCCAGGTGGCGAGGCGCAATTTTGGCGCATGGTAGGCGAAGAGTTGCTAGCGAAGTTGGCCGCGAAACGTCTGACTTGAGGCGTCTGACTTGAGGCGTCTGACTTGAGGCGTCTGACTTGAGGATGCATCAAAGTGTAGCGGCGAAATCTCGTAACTTACGTCGCTAACTTGGCATAGGACTTCATAAGGCCCTGTGTAGCGACAAAGAAGCTTCTGGGAGAGGCCAACCCGACGACATGGTGACCAGAGGAGCACCCAACCACCTCGTGTGAACTTAACATCGGGATGGCAGTTGTCGTAATGCTCTTTTTGTATATACTGCGAGGCTAATAAACGAGATCGGGCGACTTGACGTGCCATATGAGCGCGATCGATAACTTTACGAGCGTACTCACCTGCAACACGTGCCACAGAATGGAGGATGGTGTTAAACGGCATTGTGAGGTCGCGACCATACAAGAGATAAAAGGGTGAATATCCTGCGGTGTCATGTCGCGATGATTTATACGCGAACGTCACGTAAGCCAGCGGGACGTCCCAGTCGCGGTAATTGTAGGAGACGGGCATCCACAGCATCTCTGCGATTTTTTCGTTGAGAGGTTCCGGAAGACGGTTCGTTTGTGGGTGGTAGGCGGTGGACAGCTTGTGCTAGTGCACAAGAGTGGAGGAGGTCGTCGACAACAGGAGATTAGGATGAACGGCCGCGGCCTTTAAGTAAATGTCGAGGTGCACCGTGGAGGAGAATTACGTCGTGGAGGAGAAAATCAGCGACGTCTCTTGCGCAACTAGTCGGCAACGCCTTTGTTATCGCGTAGCGTGCTGCTTAATCAGTAGCGATTGCGACCCATTTCTTCACTCTAGTCTTGTCGGAAAAAAGCCAATCAGGTCAAAGGCTACGCGAAAGAACGGTTCAGAGGGAACTTCAATTGGATGGAGTAGTCCAACAGGGGCAAAGGCAGGCTTCTTCTGGCGCCCACACAATTCACAAGATCCGACATAATGGCGACAAGGCAGTAGAGACCCGGCCAGAAGAACCCGCGTTGTACGCGGCCGCATGTACGTAACACTCCAAGGTGTGCAGCCGTCGGTGCATCGTGTAGTTGTTCGAGAACGACGAATCGCAGATGACGAGGAAGGACGAGGAGCAACTCAGGGCCCTCAGGGTTCATATTGTGGTGGTAGAGGATGCCATCATGCAGCACGAACATCCGGCGCGTGCCGTCGGTTATGCCAGACTGCACTCCGCCGATGATGGAGTGTAAGGATGCGTCGCGTTGTTGTTCAGCGCGCATGTCGGTCATGTCAGTCAAAGCCATCACGCAGATCACAGGATCAAGCGCAGCAGGATCGGAAGGATCCACAGGGTGACGCGAGAGGCAGCCAGCGTCCTTGTGGAGGCGTCCAGTCTTGTAATCACCCTAATTAAAAATTCCTGTAGCCGCAAAGCCCAGCGACGAAGCCGTCAAATTGGGTCCCGTAGGGAAGAGGGCAAGCAGAGTGCATGGTGCTCTGTGACGACCGAAAACATGCGGCCATACAAATATAGCCGGAACTTGGCGACACCCCAGACTAAAGCCAAGCACTCCTTCTCGGTGCTGGAATTAATTTTTCTCGCAAGCTGACAGAAAGTGGCTAGCGTAAACTGTCACGTACTCGGTGCCATTCTGTTGGTGGGCGAGAACAGCGCCGATGCCATGGCCGCTTGGTTCAGTGTGGACTTCGGTCTGTGCTGACCGGTCAAAGAGGGCAAGTATGGGAGAGGTGGTCAGAAGCCCGATGAGAGTGGTGAACGCTTGAGCCTGCTCCCAACACCATGAGAATGGTGTGTTCTTCTTTAGAAGATCTGTCAAAGGCCGAGCAACGTCGGCGAAGTTTTTGACGAAACGGCGAAAGTAAGAACACAGGCCAACCAAGCAGCGCACGCCAGAAGGAGAACGTGGCACAGGGACACTGCGTACTACGCGAACTTTTTCTGTATCTGGTTGAACACCGGATGCGTGAACGAAGTGTCCCGACACGGTGATCTGATGGCGCCCGAATTGATAATTCGTACAGTTCAGTTGAAGGCCGCCTTTTAAGAAGACCGCAAGAATTGCAGCAAGTCGGGTAAGATGGTTGCCGAACATAGCAGAAGAAAGAATAACGTAGTCAAGGCAACAAAGACAGGTGGTCCATTTATAGCCCCGCAGAAGAGAGTGCATCATACGTTCTAATGTCACAGGACCATTATATAGGCCAAAGGGCACGACGTTGAACTGATATAAGCCATCCGGCATGATTAAGGCCGTCTTATCGCGGTCCATTTCATCAACTGAAATGTGACACTAGCCGGACCGAAGAATTTTATTTATTTATTTCAGATACTGTCAATCCCATTGGGATTTTTACAGGTTGAGCATATATTATATACTCACAAATAACGATAAAACAGGTTTACACAATTTCAACAGTGATATTTGCAATCGACACGAAGCAGATATAGACAGACATATGATAGGCAATAAAACATGAATGGTACTTTGCATTTTGCAAAAAGGGGTACAATTGCATAGGCAGATACAATGCTCATACAGATTTTATTTTATACAATGACGTGAGTGGTGTGTTATTTGCGGCTAACATAATCTAATTATTGCGCAACAGTTCTTCTACAAGGGTTACAAATTTCGGCACCGATGTGTTATTCGTTATGCAGGGGTCCAGGCTATTCCATTCTCTTATTGCAAGAGGAAAGAACGAATATCTAAAACAGTCAGTGCGAAATGCATATTCTTTAAGTGTTAGTGAATGCTTATGGCGCGGAGGTCTGGTGTCAGCTAGGGATGTATACAAAGAAGTATTTATTCGTAATGCATTGTGTATTAATTGGAACAATAATTTTAGTCTTGCTATTTTGGCGGTTTCGCAGAGTAGAAATACAGGCTTGTTTTAGCAGTTGGGTAGGTGAATTGCTATTCTTGTATTTGTAAAAGGTGAATCTAATTGGCTTTCGCTGCACTCCTTCTAGTTTGTTAATAAGCTGTTGTGTATAAGAAAACCAAATTTCGTTACCATATTCGAGAACATAGCGAGTAAATGCGTTGTATGATAGCAGTTTCATCTCCGCTGGAGCAGCTCGAAGTCTTCTTCTGAGGCAGAACAACCGTTTTAAAGCAGAACCCGTTTTAAAGATCATGTGAAATGATCAAGCCAATATATTTATGCTAATGAACTCGGGTGAGTGGTATGTTATTGATAGCGTACTCAAAGTCCGACCTATGTTTTTTGCGGGTTATAGAAAAAAAGACAGTTCAGTTCCATCTGCCACTTTTTACACTACATCGCTCCATCATGAATGGCACTGCTAAAATCAACGTGATCATTCATAGAGTTAATTTCATTATGAAGAACGCAGTCGTCGGCAGAAAGCTTCATTTTAACGCGGATGTTAGAGGGCAAATCATTAATAAAAAATAAGGAATAAAGTGAGAGCAAAAGCGCACCCTTGATGTAACCCCCGATGTAACTTTTGCAATTGAAGAAATTTCATTGTTAACAACAGCATACTGAAACCGGTTGGTTAAGTAATCTTAGATCCAATCGACAAAAGACCCATTGCCTGAAGTTGTTTTCAGTTTGCTGATTAGTTTTTGATGGGTAACTCTATCAAACGCCTTCGAAAACCCTGATGGTATTAAGTCAACTTGTTTTCGATTATCAACGCTTTGGGATAAGTCACGCCTTAATTCAAAGAATTGGGTTATAGTTGAAAGTCCCCGCCGGAAACCATGATGGACAGGCGATAATATTTGTGCTTGCTCTAGATAGCTCGTGATATGCTTTAATATGATACGCTCTAATAATTTTCCTACTGTGGACGTTAGCGATATTGCTCTGTAATTACCGACATCAATTTGCTTCCTGCTTTATGAACGGGGATTACTTTTGCTATTTTTCATTCCTTTGCAAGGCTCCATGTTGATAAGGATTAATTAAATATTAGATGTAGATATCTCGCGTTGACTTCGGCATATCTTTGAAGAAAAGTGTTGGGAATATTGTCCGGACCGTTTCCTTTTTTTGTGTCCATTGATAGTAATAAGTTGAGCCCTCCTGACTCAGTTATCGTTGGCATGTCTAGCGGTGTCTGGTTGTAGCGATTCACCTCCGGAATGCGACCACCGTCAGCAGTGAACACAGACTGGAACTTTGTATTTAATGAATTTGCAGAACCTAAATTTTGTTCCTGAGAATTGAGAGTGTTGCTTTGTTTTTTGGGGCTAAGGTACTTCCAAAACATTCTAGGGGAATGTTTTAAAAAGTTAAAAAGCGTAACTGAAAATGAATGTGCTTTCGCTGTACTAATCTTCGCTTTCATTCCTTTGACAGCACACGTGAGTTTACGTTCATGTTCAGGACCTTTCTTTGTTTTGAGCAATTTCCTTAGTCGCTTCACTATGCGCTTCGCATAAACGACATCACGTGTTATCTACGGGTTATTTCTATTTATTCGTTTGGTTTTTCTTGGTATATAGATATTGATGTAGTGGGATACAATGGCTTTAAACCTTTCCCATATTGCGTCTATATCAGTGTCTGAAGAATTAGCGAGTTCTTCAAATGACTGACACTCAAAGATTGAGTAATTAGCTATGCTTGAGTCGCCAGCTTTTGCAAAGTATGGATATCTAGTTTTCGAAATAAAAGGATTTGTTACGGCCTGAATGGGAGTAGTGCATAATGTTAATTTGCGATCTGATATTCCATCTAGCACTGCTAAGTTAGTTTTATCGTTCTAAAGTGATTGCTCGGAAATATGAGGTCAAGAATGTTGGATGCATTCCCTTGAACACGTGTGGACTCATTGACAACTTGTGACAAGTCAAAACTAAGCATAATATCAAAAACAATTTCGGAACAAGGAGAGCGACAACACATAGTTCGCCCGACGATACCCGGAAGGTTGCAATCCTCAAGAAGTATCAGCCGGGATTTTTCGACGTGAAGTTCCATATACTTATATAATGATGTCATTGCGCGTTCATCAGTCGAAGGGCTACGGTTTACTTAACCGACACTGATAGTGGTCGCACCAAAACTGAGTTTGCAAAAAAAGTGCTTCGGCATTCTCGACTTCTGGTAAGACAGTGAAAGGAATTTTGTAATTGATTAGTAAAGCCACTCCTCCCCCTCGCTTTAATCTGTCTTTGCGCACAATCACATAGTCGGGTGGGGCTATTTCTTTGTCCTGTATGTCATCTGTAAGCCACGTTTCCGTAATCGCCATAAAGTCAGGCTCTAGGCTGATAAGAAGAGACTCTAGTGCGTCAAGCCTATTGAGGATACTAGGCGAATTTATGTTTCCAAAGGGCGTTTGTTTCGTTTTTGGGGCGGTTGGGCACGTAGGTGTGGTCCAATTCCTTGCTGGTTTTTTTTTTGCTTTTACTCACACTTTTCTGTGCCTTTACAGATACCCGGCAGTTCTTTTCTTCATCCCACTGAAAGAATTCGCCGTTGCTTCGGACTTTATCGCAAACGAGCGCAACATTTACACCGGAATCTTTCATTGATTTTGCACTAACCCACAGTTTTTTCCTTATGTCGCGTACTCGGACAGAGAAGTCTTCACTGATCGCGTATTCAGTATATTTAAGTTTGCGTCAGTTTTTTAGCATAAAAGTCTTTTCACGGAAATCCAGAAGATTTAGTATTACAGGCCTGGTTTTCTCGGGTGAAGGCTTTCCTAACCTATGAATGCGTTCAATGGCGACAGGTTGAATTTCAAGAATGTTCTTGGCAATGCTTTCATTAAAAGTTTGTTCAAGGGATTCGTTGTCCTCTTGTTCATCTTCTGGAATTCCGTAAACTAAAGATTACACCGTCTCGAGCGATATTCCAAATCATCCAGTTTTAGTTCAAGCGAGGAAACTACCTTCTCCAAGTTGGTGACCTTGTTTAAGCAGTCAAAAATTTTGGTCAAGTGCAGCCATGGCTTCCAGTTTCGCTTCAATTTATGTTAGTCGATCCTCTTTAATGCTTTTTATGTCTCCGGCAATCGCCCTCGAGTTGTCTGGAGATCTGTTCAAGATCTGGGCCGGTGTTTGTTTCGACGTCTCCAGCCAGTAGCAGTAATTCCGCTGCGCGTATTGCCACATCACACAGTATAGGACATAGCAGCCTTGGGCACGGCAGCATAAGAAGGAACGCATTATTTTAGCGAATACATTTGCCGTAACGCCTAACCTGCACAAGATAGACGAAAGGATTAGGAATCCGCATCATGCTGTTGCTGCCGTGCCCGTAGAGCGCGTGCTGGTCCAGTCTCGCTTTAAGTAGCCCCGAAGCGCCACCTGGTCCAAGCTGGGAGTCCCGTCAGTGTGTAGCATCCCTATCGACTTGCGTTGGAAGACGAAGGTTTCGGTGACCACCGTCGTCGCAGGGCGGAAGGAGCCGGAGTGGTTCCCCAGCCGAGCTATCTCACCCTGAGTCATGGGACCAGAGCCGTCCCGTGCCGTCGGTATCACCCGGGGAGAGGAAATCAGCTGCACAAGATAGACGAATGGATTAAGAATCCGCATCATGCTGTTGCTTCCGTGCCCAATGGATCGTGGACGATTAATGGACGAGAAACATATGTCTCCGTGCAAACTGTCCAAGGCGTCATTGATGCGTGGTTGCGGGTAGACGTCTTTTCTCCTGATCTTGAATTAGTGGCGATAATCGACGCAAAAACGCCAGGTACCATCTTTATTTTTCAAAAGGACGACAGGCGAGGCACAAGGACTGGTTGATGGTTCGATGACTGCTTTGCGGCGCATTGCGTCTCCTTCTGATTGGATGACTCTACGTTCAGCGTGCGATACACGATAGGGACGCCGATGAATACGATTCGTGTATACAGTATTTATACCGTGGTGAACAACAGATGTTTGGCCTAGTCACCGAAATCAAAAATGTCACTGCACGATTTAAGCAGGTAAGGCATGTCCGTGGCCTGTGCAGAGGTGAGGTCAGGTGCAATCATTTTCGCGAAGTCATCCATTCAGAAACCTGCGCTATCACATGCAATTGACCCTAATAAGCAATTCTCGCCATTCAGACTATCAATGTCAAATTCGCAACCGCTAGAAACGCTGGCCAAGAACATGCCGGCCGGAATTACTTGAGGGCACAGGCTGAAATACAGAAGCTGTAGAACGGCGTCGTTATTAATAAGCGTAACCAACGTATTCGGAACCCCAACGTTCCGGTTCAAAAGCAAGTGTATGATAGGGCGAAGGACACATTCGCCTTCAGGAACCTGTGGCTGGGCGGTCAAACTGACATCAGTAACTGCCTCGGGTAACAGACACCCATGTTGAAGCGAGCACAAGTGCGGTGGGGCGGTACTCGGAGCATCGTCGAGTTGAGGCAGTTCCAACTGAAGAACGCCCTCGGGCACACGAAGCACTCGGGCAGCTGCTGGGGTGTGGACCTTCTTTAAACTTCTACGTAGGCTAGCAGTCATTCCAGAAACGTGGGCTCCATTGTCAATGATCGCTTAGACAGGTACGACGTCTATTTTAACGTCTAACACACTTCTCCTTATGGGCATAGACAGAGGATTTCCTGCGGTAGTAGGCAATGGCGTACCACTTCCGAGAGCTGCATTTCTTAGTTTCCCGAAAAGGAGAGGCCAAACGCCATAGGGGACGACAGGCGACGTGGCTGCTGCGAATGGGAAGGTGGACGACCTGTTTCCGGTGAACGAGACTACTGGCCGCGCGGCGGTGGTGTTCCTAACACAGTTCTCGGTGCTGTTAGACTCGGCGGTGGCCGAAACATGTTCTGCTGAAGTACGAAAGATTTTTGAAGTACCACTGCGTAGTGAGCACTGTTCCGACATCCATATTGTTCGAGAAATTGTAGTTCCAGTTTTCTGCCACGACATTGCTGCGCCGACAGCTGATAACAACTACGTTCGGAAGCTGCGATGTGAGGGCAAATTTCTTGATGACGACAAGAATCTTATTGAAGTGGATACTGAGAACGGCCTCAACTTGTTGATTGGAGCTGACCATCTTTGGGAAATCGTTATGAGAGAAGTAAGGAGCACAGAAATTCCAGGACTTGTCGCAATCAACACGGCATTCGATGGATACTGCAATGACCAAGTCACCAAAAAGCCTTTCTTAACTGCGACGCTAACATTATGGTCTGCGTTCTGCGAGTGGAAACGATTACTGACGATGACACAACCTGGCAGATTCTACAGTCGTTCTGGCACCTCGAAGCAATGGGCATCACAGATTCTGGCGAACCTCCCTCTCCTGAGTCTATTGCACGGTTCCGAGGAACAATTCGCAAGAAAAATGGTACATACACCGTGGCGCTGCCTTGGAAAGAAGATCAGCAACAGCTACTTGGAAGCAGCCGTGATACCACGCTCGCACGTCTACAAAAACTGGCAAAAAGGCTATCAATGAATGAAGGATTATTGGAGCGATACAACGCAGTCATATGACAATAAATGGAGCTAGGACACGCTGAAGTGGTACCTAAGAGTGTTCCTATTGTTCGGGTCACCTATTATATGCCACATAGGGAAGTTATACGAGAGGAATGGCTGACTACCATGCTCTGGGTTGTGTTCGACGTATCTTAACACGCTCAAGGCCTTCCATGACTCAGCGACTGCCTGGATAAAGGGGTGAACCTCAACCCACAGTTACAAGTACTGCTTCGCTTTCGGTGGTTTCCGGTTGCCATCAACTCCGATATCGAGAAGGCATTCTTACAAATTGAGATACAGGAGACCGACCGAGATGCATTCCGGTTTCTCTGTTTGATGCCATTCCCGTCACCCAAAACAGTAACATTGTCGAATGGCGCATGACCGGGGTACCACTTGGATCAACATCAAGCCCTTTCTTGCTTATGGCGACTATTCATCACCACTTAGACAACGCGTGTAAGGACAAAGCACTTGCTTCTATTTTGAAGACGTTCTTTTATGTAGACGATTTATTGCTGGGTGTAGAGACATTCGAAGACGGTCTGAGCATCTATGAGCGATCGAAGGCAATTATGCAAGATGAAGGCAAATGGAACACTAACAACCAGCAACTACAGAACATTTTCGACAACCAGGAGGAGCAAGTGGAAAGTGCATCAAGAGAATCGACTGCAGTTTTGGGAATGCAATGGGATACCGAAACTGATTGCTTCAAGTTTTCTTCCAAATCTATAACCCAATACTTATCCTCAGCTCAGCCTGACACAAAACGTACACTTCTCAAAGATGCTTCCAGAGTTTTCGACCCTCTTGGTATTCTCTCGCCTTTCCTCGTCACTGCAAAGGTTTTGTTTCAACGCCTGTGGGTTTTAGGCCAGTCTTTAGATGACCAGTTACAAGAGGAGATCAAGAGGACATGGACAGCATGGTGCGCAGACGTAATCCAGCTTGGCTTCATCAAGATTCCGCGCTGCGGGAGAGATGGGCTATATGGAGCGGTCGAGAAGGCAGAGCTGCATATATTCATCGATGCCTGCCTGAAGTCTTATAGAGTATGTGCCTGTTTGAGAACAGTTGATGACGGCGGAAATAGAGCAAATCGCTAATAGTAGCGACGTCTCGAGTAGCACCTGCCAAGGCTTTAACACTGCCGAAGCTCGAGCTTATATCTGTGGTAGTAGGAGCCAGATTATTAAAATACATCCGCTCATTGCGGGATTCAACGCGTTTTCCCTGCGTCATGTGGACAGACTCAACAATCACACTGAGCTGGATACGGGGTGACAGTAACAAGTTGGGTCAGTTTGTAAAGCACAGTGACTGAAATTGCAGCATTTACTGACCCACTGCTATTGCGTTACTGCCCAGGAAAAGACAATCCGTCAGATTTATTGATTAGAGGCGCATGTTTAAAGATTCTACGTACATGTCGCAGCCTGTAGAGTGGACCTGAATGGTTATCCCCGCCAAAATCAACCTGGCCTACAGACTCGGACATGGGCACACCGATCTGCGAGGAGTCAGAGTGTGACGCGCCACATGTACTTCTTCAAGCGCCGAGAATAGTGGAAACCTTGGCTTAAGGAAGTTTGGCAACCTACAGAAGCTCCTGCGCGTCGCTGCCTAGGTATTTCGATTTGTGGATCGCTGTCGAAGTATTCAAACGACGCTCTTTGGAACTATTTTGAGAGAGGAGCTAAACAAGACTGAAATGTTCTGGATCTGTCGTGCCCAGCTTGAAGTATTCACGAATGACATTAAACACTTCCCGCTTAGAGACACTGTCTAGAAACACTCCGTACAGTGCGATTTCCACCTTTACCTTGATCACAGCGGGCAGCTTCGACTTGGCGGCCGACTTGAAAGAATGAACGCTAGGTATGACGAAAAGCACACGGTTATTCTACCGCAAAGTCATCCCTTCACGGCGTTGGTTGTTACTGATGCTTACTGTAGAGTTTTACAAGGCGGTGGGCCAAGCACTATGATGCAGATTTGACAGCGCTACTGGGTTATACGTGCTCGGCAAGAAATTAAACGGATCATCAATGCTTGCTTTCTCTGCAAAAAATGCAGGAAAAACCTGTAAAGGTACAATTTGCGCCAATGACTGAACACAGGCTTCTCACATCACGGCCGTTTGAAGTTATGGGATTAGACTTTGCAGGTTTACTATATTTATTTATTTATTTATTTCAGGAGTACTGCCGACCTCTCGTATGGGACCATAGGCAGGAGTGGGTTATAACAGAAAAACAGATTTGGAAACAAAGAGAAACAAATCTCGAAGGGCAATAGAAGAAGCTACCAAAGCAAGTCCAATGTAGGCGGTACTAGGGAGAACGTGATTCATGCACAGGTACAAGAAACAAACTCTAGAAAATGAAACACTAGAAGTTATACAATTCAAGGGCAGAATGGCGGCAACAGACATCTCTAGACAAACATCGCTGCAAGGATTGAACATACCATAATCAGAGCAAGATAAATTTGTAAAACATTACGCCTTGCGAGCACCGAAAGATACACATGACGCCGGGCAAATATTTTTAGCGCAATGAAAAAGTAGTAGAAAACGTAAATTGAAGCGTAGTGCGCGTGCGTTGAACGAGGCCAGATAGGAGAAGGGGGGGGGGGCATGTATGAGGAGATGACGTCAAGTGTATTGTTCCCGCAGCACAATTCACCCTATCAGCAGAAAGAGCATTCCATTCAGTAACGGTGCGCGGAAGAAAAGTGATTTTTAAAAGCTCGTGTCTTGCAAGAATGCTCCATCAGTTTCTTTGGGCGCTCGGATCGCGTGCATCGCCGATTAAGGGATTCTATGTACGTGTCCTTGTTTATGGACAGCTTGTCATGGTAAAGTAAAAACATGTATTTGAAACTATGATTTTGTCTTCTTGTCGGCAATGTATCCAGGTCAGCGGTATTTAGAAGTGCGGTGGGGGATGTAAAGGAACTGTAGCGATTGTAAACAAATCTAATTGCTTGCCTTTGAATAATTTCTAGCTTTTTAATGTTTTCTTGGCTATGCGGATCCCAGAACACGGAAGAGTACTCGAGGATTGGACCCATGTAAGTTTTGTACGCCATTAGTTTTAATTTTGGGGTGGATTTGCGCAGAGAACTTCTTAAAAATCCCAATTTCTGCATAGCTTTCTTTTCGATGTAGGCAACATCCTCGTTCCACCTAAAATCAGCGCTAAGTATGACGCCTAAGTACTTGTAAGTATCAACGAAAGATAGTTAATAAAAGGAAACTCAGACATCCATCCGTTTCGTAGCAATTGCTACAAAGGTCGTTTTTGGCCATTAATAAAATAATCGCATGTTAAGGGAGACCGTTTACGCGTCACGCTCACAGCGACCGTGTTCTTTTCGTTGACCTTCATTTGCCAGACTTCACACCAGGAAGATATTTTGATTAAAGCTGTGTTTAAGAGAGCCTGGTCGCATGGACTGCGTATTTCCTGATCAAGAATGCAGTCGTCGGCAAATAACTTAATGATAATGCGAATCTCAAGGGAGATGTCATCTATGAATATTAAAAAGAGCAGTGGCCCAAGCACTGAACCTTGAGGGATTCCCGACTTCGCCGGTCGTGGATCGGAGCACACGTTGTCGATAGTGACAGTTTGATTTCGATACGAGAGGTAGGCCTCGATACATGAAATTAAGGTGTCATTTTTCAGTATAGATTTTAGTATAATTTTGTCAGAAGTTTGGGATGGGACACGCAATGAAACGCTTTTTCAAAGTCTAGGAAGATCATGTTAATTTGTCCTTGTTTATCTAGGATAGCAGCATTATCATGAACAGTTTCCAGCATTTGTGTGATAGTTGAGAGCCCCCTACGAACGCCGTGCTCTCTGTCGTTGATTAGGTTATGTTGCTCGAGAAAAAGTGACAGGTGCTTGAAAATTATGTGTTCCAAAAATTTTCCACATAAGCACAGAAGAGAAATGGGTCTGTAGGATGAAATGAGGGTAGCATTTGATGTTTTAAGTAAAGGAACAATTTTTGCGAATTTCCAATCGCTGGGAAGCTCGCACTGAAAAAACGATCTCTGAAAAATAATGCACAAGAATTTAGAGCACCATTCAGCATACCTCACAAGGAATGCGTTAAGTATGACATCTATACCAGACGATTTTTTGGATCGATATGAAGCAACAACGAGAAGATCCCTTCCTCATATGTGGAGATGTCACTTACTGGTAAAATATAATTAGCTGTGTTGGGGCATGACCTTCTACCATCATCATCGATAAACACTGAACAAAAGAATGCGTTAAATGATTCCGCAATTACTTCTTTGTTCGTAACAATAGCACCATTTATACGCATATTAAGGAGGCACTTCTTTCTAGGAGAAAAGTGTTGCCAGAATTTCGCTGTCTTTCAATTCTCTGCGCACGACACTGAGTTTAAGCGTGCACGACGGGGATGGGTTCTGATGATGTTGTTTTCTTAACTTTTTCGCTTTTCTTCGCAGGCGAACCACTGGCATAGTAATCCACGGGCGAACATTTCTTATCTTTACTTTTGTTGGTACATAGTCCTGAACGCATCGCAGTACAAGGTTCTTAAAGAAACACCAAAGGGCGTCAACAGTACTGGTGCTAGACTCAGAAAGCGTGGTAAATCGAGAAAAATGTAGGTCAAGTGTGTCTAGTATTTCTACGTCCTTGGCACGCGAGAAGACCGAGACCACTCGCTCTTCCCTCTTTGTTTTTGTCACTTCGTTCAGCGTAACGCACAGGCACACCAATCTGTGGTGGGATATTCCATCAACCACGTCGATACCCGACACACGACGCAACATGCCATTGTTAACGAAAAAAAAGATCCAGGGTTGAGGCAGTAGTGTTCTGGGTGCGGGCGCGTAGCTTAACCAGTTGGGTTAAATCATGATAAAGGACTATGTCAACTGAGCGTTTAGCTGCATTTGTAGACGGTACAGGGAAATCCGTATCCCATGTGACTGAAGGGACATTGAGATCACCGCCAAGTAATATGTTGCTGGAGTAGACATGGACGGAGCAAAGAAATTCATTAAGCTTATCAAAGAATGTTTCATCTGTGCCTGGTGGGCGGTAAAAAGCACCTACTATGAACTTCGAACCACCTGACTCTACCGTTACGATAACACATTCACGATCTGGTATATCGGCCAATCTTTCATCTTTTAAGGTTTCCTTAAAAATATTGCTACTCCGCCGCCTCGAGATTCCCTGTCCTTGGGGTAGACCCGGTATCCCTGGGGCGTGATTTCGTCGTCGCCAATCTCAGTGTGAAGCCACGTTTCCGTAATTATCAATAGTTGAGGCTGATCAGTTAAAATGACACTGTCTAAATCATCGCTTTTAGCTAGAATGCTACGAGCATTAATATTTAAGCATCGGAAGTGTTTGTCATTGTTATCGTTTCATTTATTAGAAATTCCTCTGGTAGCTGGTGTGTGCGCACCGGCCATTTCGCGCTGAACTTCGTCTAATGTGAGTAATCGATTGTCAATCTTAACTTTACCATATACGAGCTTTACCTTTGTACCGCATTTCCTAATTTCTGAGGTACTGTTCCAGAGTAGTTTCCTCAGATGCCTAGTGGTTGTAGGAAAATCCTTGGAGATAGAGATTCTCTTCCCTTTCAATTCGTTGCAATTTTTTGGACGTTAACTTTTCCCTGTGATCAACAAATTTCACGATCACTGGTCGCCCTTTACCGCGCTGCTGTAGCCCTAGCCTATGAATCCGTTCGACTGAGTTAACGGTCACGTCTAGAGTATTCTTGAACACATTATCAACCACGCTATCCATGAGGTCATCAGAGGCGTCGTCTTTCTTTTCTGGTATGCCGAACACTACAAGGTGTACATGCCTACTTCTGTCCTCCAAATCAAAGAGTTTACTTTCCAAGTTACGAATGGTCGTTTCAAGAGTAGTAAATTTATCACTGAACCTTTTAATTATTACAGGAGTTTCCTCGACACTTTTTAATTGCGACTCAATGTCATCAAGCCTTTTTTTGGATATTGTTCTGACCTTCGAGGAACTGTGATAACAATTCGGAAGTCGAGGGCCCTGGGTTGGGCTCAACGTCCCCACATAGCATCAGCAAAGACAGCAACACTTGTTGAATGGCACAATACAGGGTGGACGTCAGCTGGACTAAGTAAGGATTGCTAGACTTAACAGATGATAGTTCGTTACTAACGTGCACGTAGAAAAGAAACGGCTTGAGCATGGTGCCACAGGAGGACCAGCCGACGTGCCCACTATATGTAAATGAACATGAGACTGATGAAGTTACATACAAAGCTTATATTTTGTTGCTCACATGTGCGCCCACTAGAGCTGTACACCTTGAATTGACGAATGGAATCTCTACAAGCTTCTTTTTACTAGCGTTCCGTATGTTTTTGGCCCGTAGAGGAGTGTTTTTGGCCCGCAGCACTGTACTCCGATAATGCTCTCGCATTTAAGAGAGCGTCGCGAGACCTATGGGACATTTGGAACACCATGAAGAGTTCTCCATTTGCATCTTTGCTCTTGACGCATCGCATAGAAGGAACTTTATTATGCCAGGTGCGCCTTGGTGGGGCGGCTGGTGGGAGAGACTTATCCGATCACTTAAATGATCTTTACGCAAAGTGCTGGGAAAGACAAAGCTCAACAGCGAACAAACTTATACTGTACTGCTGGAGGTAGAGGCGGTTATCAATTCAAGACCCTTAACCTATGCGTATACGGACGCTAGAGAGCCCTCTCCACCACTTCCTGCTCATTTTCTGGTCGGCAGCTCATTTACTCCCTCTCCAGAGCGAACCAACACTGATGACGAAACTCGAAGTGCACAGGCTACGTGACGTTTCCTCAGCAAGAAGTTGCGGTACCGCAAGAAGCTCGTGGACCACCTGTGGATCCGATAGAAGAAAGAATACCTCTTCGAGCTGCGGGCACTTCACCCCTACCCATTGCATCCTAGTAGCAGTCTACAAGTAGATTACGTAGTACTCATCGAGAAACCTGACATCTCTAGAGGTATTTGGCCACTGGGACGAGTCGTGAACGTGTTGCCTGGTCAAGATGGAATAATCCGAGCCTGCCGTGTGAAAGCTCAAGATAGCAAGCTTATAAGAAGGCCAGTGCAGAAATTGTACAAGCTTGAATTTGACAACGCTACCGGGGGGTATGTAGAAAAAGATGAATAAATGGGGCAGGTGGGCGCTGCGAAGGGAAGAAAAAGATGGAACATTGAGTAGCTCTTTGTCTGGTTTCTTCGCGTCTAGTTAGTTTTTATACACTGGGTATGGATTTTCTCCAGGAATATGGGGCGATTGTTAACTTGCGTGACTTGTTCGTGACTTTTTCTAAACATGGTTCTGCGGATTCGAGTGTGGAGGACGAACATCACCGCGAGGATATACGCGTGGTCGATGACTGCATGACGTTACCGCCACGAAGTAGCATTTTCGTCCTCGTTGAATTTCCACAAGACTAACTAGGAATAGGCATCGCCGACGGTAACCTCACCATTTTGCTGGACCGAGAAGTCGGCGTCGCACGAGGTCTCGTGGAGCTCCAAAATCGGCAAACCACGATCGTAGTTACCGACTTCAGTGGCGAACACAAGCACTTTGCAAGGCATACCACCATGGCCTACTTTGAAACAGTGGCCGAGTCCAGCGCCTGTGCTTCGGTAACGACAATCTCGATACCGGAACTAATAGATGTCGACTTGACCACTCATACGAACGTCAACCCACAACTAGACCAAGCCGAAAAGGAGCTGCTCCTCACTCTGTTGTTATCATTTAGCGAGTGTTTCGCCACTACGTTGAAGGTCAAGGAGACTTCTTTAACCAAACGCAGAATCATAACTGAACCGACAGTCCAACCTGTTCGCCATCACGCTTATCGCGTGTCGCAGAGAGAACAGGATGCTGTTCATCAACTTAAACAAATGGTAGACGAAGATGTCAAGCTCTTCGGCTTCACTTGGTGTATTACTTAAGAACAAAGACCGTTCACTACCATTCTGTGTCTATTATCGCAAACTGAACACGATCACGGAAAAAGACATTTACCCCCTTCCTTGGGTTGAGAACTCTTTGGATCGCCTGCGAGACTTTTCTTCAATGTATCTGCGTAGTGGGTACTGGCAGATTGAACTTGACGAACGGGACCAGGAAAAAAGGCGTTTATAGCACCCGACCATCTCTATCAATTTAAGGTCCTCCCCTTTGGATTGTGTTCCGCTCCGGTAACCTTTCAACGCATGATGGACACAGTGTTATCTGACCTTAAGTTGCACTCGTGTTTAGTCTACTTAGACGATGTAGTTTTTTCCACCACGTTTGAGTAACACATACAGCGGCTTAAGGCGGTTCTTCAAGCCATCTGCACCACTTGTCACTTTGCAAAATGTCACTTTGGCTACAAGAACCTTAAATTTCTACGTGATATTCTCAGCAGCACCAGTGTGCACCCTGACCTTGACAAAGGCATGGCAGTTGTTCTGATCCCGATAGCGAAGACAAAGTACAATGTCCGTCGATTTTGAGGGCTTTGTGCGCATTACCGCAGTTTCGTGCCCAATTTTTGTGAGATTGCAGAGCCTTGCAACGGCTCATCAAGAACGACGTCAGATTTGTTTGGGGCGCCGCACAATCCGACGCTTTCCATGACCTTCAGCGACGTCTACAGACACCAGCAATTCCTGCGCACTTTGAGAGCGCGGCCGACACAGAAGTCCATACTGTTCCTAGTAACGTTGGTCTCGGAGGGACACTCGTCCAGTTTCAAGCTGATGTTGAACGCGTTATTGCGTACGCCAGCCGAACTTTGTCCGCTGCTGAAAAAACCTACTCAGCAACCAATAAGTAATGTCTGGCAGTCGTATGGGCTATCCAGAAGTTCGGCAATATTTGTACGGCCGCCCCTTCTGCGTCGTCAGCGACTACCACTCTCTCTGCTGGCTGGCGAATCTCAAGGATTCTTCAGGTCGTCTCGCAAGGTGGAGCCTTTGGTTGCAGGAATTTTATGTGACAATCGCCTTTAAGTCTGGCCAGAAACACACGGATGCCGACTGTCTCTCCCGCACACCCGTCAAACCCGCACCACTAGATACTTACGACGATTCTGCTTTTCTTTGTACTCACCCGCCTTTAAACCTAGCTCAATAGCAACGCCAAGATTCCGCGCTGCCTCTCCGCTTGCCTCCATATGCGCGTAGTCACAACACTCTCTAAAGAACTTAAGGCCGTCTGGCTGTACCTTCTCCCCTTGAGCTACGTCACGAAAAAGAGGCCCACATAGAAGTTCCGTGCAGTGTGCTACGAGCGGTGCACCTGTGTTGAAAATAAGGTGAAGAAGACCGAGTTGGTGACGACGGCAATAACAATTCGATTAGTACCTGGAACGTTGCCGCTCTTTGGACAGATTTGGGGTTAGACAAGTCCTGGCATGCTGAGACATGCTTCCGAGCTCTTTTTTTTTTTTTTTCTGGATGTGAACCGTCTCTGAGCTTGTGCTGTGATTGCCGTTGTGCCCTCGCACCGCCCATCACGCACTTCATGTTTTTGCATATATTTTATGCGTGGCTTTGCACATGTTGAACTGCTGCTAGTTGCTTCATGCATAACTGTTGTCGATTTTTTTAGGCACAAGGTTCTCACTCTGCCTCCTTTGTAAAGGTTCTAAATCACGCTTTGTCTTATCGGAATGATACAAAGGAAATGCTTGATTAACAGCTTTATTCTTTTCGCCTGAGGAGATCTTAGATATTGTGGCTTTTTGGGAAACGTTTTAGAAAATAGGTAGATCAGGGAGTCAATTGATAGTAGTTGCTGGATATGGTATTTTTGTTTCATAATCGCTGAAAAGGTCGTCTAACGTTTGGGAATCATCACACCTTGATGTTGTCTCAGCAGACTTACCACGCCGAGTGATTTGTTTCTTTCACAACGTAGTCCCTTTCTGCGTGTGAATTTTATACTCAACAGAATTCCTTCCTATTATGCTTACGCTGTAGAGGACTAAACCCCGCCTTGCCGCCAGGTCCCATCTACTTTGACCCGCGCTGCTCTGCCTTGAAATATATCATATCGCATCTCTCTCTAGTAACACTAAGAAAGAAGTACTGAAAAGTCGGTCAGACTTTAGCTTTGCACGTTTCCAAGCAGCGCGCTTAGGGTATTTAAAATTGCAAAACTGCAGTGGGAACGGCAGTTCATCGACCTATGCAGCAGAATTTAATCGGTGGTACAGCGCTAACGCGCGCTGCTATTAACACGTGCCTCTGGTGGTTCGTTGTACGCATGGACGCGTGTACGCATTTACGTCACTAAATTCGCCATTACACTTCTTGAGGCGACTTTGACAGAACTTATTCAGCGATGTCACATGTATTCATGGGCAGAAACATCACAACGGCATGTGCAGACATCGCAACGTGCGGATTTGTTGATATATGTCTGCAATAACGACGGGTGATTATTATTGAGGTACAGAAGGAGCGTTACGGCAAGAATAGAATTAAAAAAATAATGGACGAGACATCGCATTACTCAACAAAATTTAGCGGGTAGTTAACATGAGATCCACTTCATGTAGATGAGATTCATGGCGTTTGTCTGCGGGCCGCACCTGGCAAGTATGTGGACCGAGTTGTCCCAAACATGAGTAACATCGTGTTCATACCTGCTCCCAGAGGCCAGCATCTTCGCTACAGCTATCGCCGCCGAAGAAGCAGTCTGGCACCGGAACAAATAGAAATCGCAGCCGCGAACTTCAGCCTTCCTTGCTGCAAAGCGTTGTCGGCTGCTACTGCTCCCGAGCGAACTTTTGGAAGTGCCCGCTAGGTGGCTCTCAGTGGCGCCTCTATAGGCGGCGCACTACGCGTATACGGCCCGCGAGATTCAGCCGCGATCGTTAGTTCCCCTTGCGTACGCTCGCGAAATGCACAGTTGCTGCCGGAGCACAACGCCCCCCTCTTCCCTGCCTCCCATCCCCAACGAACTTTCACGCGTGGGAAGACGGCGCGTTCTCCCCTTTCTTCATTCGCGCGTGCCAGATTGAGCCGTGACCGCCGGCTTCCATCCCATGCTTTCACTCGCACATACAGCATACGACACGCGGCCACGGTCTTATCGCCCTTGTAGTTGATAAGGAACATCACAGTGGTGGTGATGGCAAAAATGCGTCTGGAGTGTCAACATAATTGCTATCACAACAAAAAAAGGTGGCTGCATCAAATTTTGTGTAGAATATCTAAAACTGAACAGCATCACTCTAATGAACTCAAACACGCTTCCGCGCGTTTCTCTACGATGTCCTTGACCATCCAAATATATTGTCACGTGGTGGTGACGTTAAGAACACAGTAGCAATACTGTGAAAGGCAAAACTAGATTTTATTGGGCGAACCTGTGCCCACAAAACAGGTTACACTTATAGCACAACGAAAGCGGCGAACAGAGTCGGCGATCGTCGGAAATCTGATCAGCGGGTCAAGCGCGTCGGCTTTTATAGAGCAGTCGTCGAATGTTCCAGACTAATCGTTCGGACCCGCGTGCCTTCCCCAAAGTTCTACACCATTTGCGTTACGCGATGAAATCAGATAACACAAGGTTTGGCGACAGCAGACAGCCGGGTAGAAGCATCGATAACTTTCCAGAAACGTCGGATACATGCAGGCGCGTCCCTCGCTTTGCGATTACAGTTGTTAAGCGGCGAAACGTGGTCGCCCGATAAAGATAAGTACACATGTCAATATAACGTTATTTTTCAACCTTAGAGTTGCTGTCGGGCTACTGGCAAGTACCGATAGACCACAAAGACGCTGAGAAGACCACCTTCGTTATGCCTGATAGTTTTTATGACATCGATGTGCTACTGTTCCAGTTCTGAGAAGGAAGGGGGTTCATGGAGGGGCCCGATTTTTTTTATTTATATCATAAGAAGCAAACAAACACTGCAACCAAGGAAAACATAGGGTAAATTACTTGTTCATAAAGCAATACAGAATCAATAAATAAATGGAAACGAAAGTAGATGAAAAAACAACTTGCCGCAGGTTGGGAACGATGCCACAACCTTCGCATCTCACGTGCCATGCTCTACAAATTGTGCTACCACGGCGCCGTTTCCAAGTCGACTTTCTTGGGTATTTATGCTTCCTTGTAGAACACTGGGAGTGTTAGCCAGCGTCACCACCCACAGACTTTGGCAGCGGACGTGGAACATTCTTTCTGCCACTGGCGTCACGAGAACGTGATCTTTATGGGTGAAGGCAACTGGTCATTAAACCCACACATGCTACCTGAAGGCATCAATGTTGCCGTATTGGAAACCCCGGTTATGTAATAAACGAGAATAAAGGGGTTTCCTGAGGGGCCCGATATTTATTATAAATATCATAAGAAGCCGACAAACACTGACACCAGGTACAACATAGGGGAAATTACTTGTGCCTAATGAAATAAAGAATCGATAAATAAATGGAAACGAAAGTGGATGAAAAAACAACTTGCCGCAGGTGAGCAACGATCCCACAACCTTTCGCATTTCGCATGCGATACTCTACCAGTTGAGCTACCGCGGCTGGGATTACATCGCCAACGTATCTGTAAGTATGACTCGCGGTGAAAGGATGAATTCTTCACTTCTGAGGCAAGTTCAGTCTAACGTAAGGTTTCCGGTGTTAAAGACTAAGGGCGATTGTTTGCTAACAACTGATTTCGACTATCAGCTAATGAGACGATACACACCGAAATAAAACCGTGAGATGGGCGGAGAACTTTCGGCTAGTTTGTTCACGACAGAATCATAGGAATATGTGCACAACTGGATGACATTGCCGCAATAGAACATTCAAATGGCTCGGCAGGCGCCACGACAACAAGCAATGGATGTTGAAACAGCCGATTGTCGAATGATATTTTGTCTTTAAAGTAGTCAACATACGATATTGATTGCATTTCTGCATTGGTAATTTCTTTACCAGACACCATATTTAACCAATAGAAGTAGAACGCTTTTCGATAGAATACAGTCTGCTGTTGTAAACTTAGGGCAGGTTTACGATGAGCGGCTTGTCCTCTTGAATCTTGAAAAGTCACCTTGGTGTTGTTTATGGAACGCAAAGCATTTACAAAGTTAATTTTGTAACCGTTTCTTATCGGCTGCCATGAAACGGCATCTACTGCTTAACCGTAGATAAACCTTTACCGATCATTGAAACAGATGCTTTCTGTGCCTTACAGAACCGTGTCTTACAGACAAGTTCAGTGCCTGAACCATGACCTTTACTACAAAATACTTTTCAGGAATACTTGGTTTTGTTCTGGAGCAGTTCCTGAGCAGGTATCACATAGTTCAACTGAGCGCCGTACTCTCGTCATTGGCGCTAATCGGCTCAGCTTTCTCGCCCGACATGGCTTGGATGACCGTCACGTTTGGTCTTCTCCAAGGTAAGGAAAAAACACGTATGCAATAATTTTGGTACGTTCTTCCACTTATATTACAATTTTGGGAGTTTCAGTAAGCGTTAGTTTGTGTGCAGCAAAAATATTCGAGTGCTACACCTGCTGCCCTAAGCTCATGCTTGGGAGCCGACATTTCTCATTTTATCCTTACGCGCTAACTTGTGTTTCCGTGTACTAATATTTGCGCTGGTCGGTATGTAGTGTTACAGTTAACTCAGCATATAAGAATGTCTTTTGAAACATCCGTGGCGCGAACAGTCGTGCTTTTTATATTGTTTTGTTATATCAGATGTGAAATTATTAAACTTGCGTAGAGTTCTTGCTAACTTTTTTTGCGTAACACATTGTAAATGCGTCATATCCTCTTATGAAGCCCCATTAGGAGCCTTTACACAAATTAATGATGGCAATTATTAAGAAGAGTGGCAAGTCCAAAAATTGGGAGTTTCGCCTGGGGGGCCAAGCACTTAATGCGATAGCAAGGTTTACCGTTTCGCTTGTACTTTTTGAGTTATGATCATAGGGTACGCGGGTACGACTAACGCGGACGTGACATACGAGGGTGCACCAAATTCCTGTCAAGCCCTGTTGGGGCTGTTATGGTATCACGCAGGTGCCCCTATACACGCTGCCTGCAAAGAGCCACACTTGTATAATTACATCACTTTGAGTTTGGAGCTCCGATATTATTTCGCACTTTTAATATTTAATAGTCTAAGAAGACTTAAGATAAAATACATGCGCTGTGAATGTTAGGTCTCACAAGGGTTGTTTGCGGAAATCTTCAGGAAAATAAGAAAATTTTCAGGAATAATTTAGTCGAGAACGTAAAATATGTGACGACTAACTTTTGTGAATGAGTAGCGTAACACTGTAACTCGCATATACGGTATGAATAAGCATATAGTACACATTGACCTAAATACATGCGGAGCCCTGCGGAGACAATGAGGGCGAAAATTAGTTTGAAGTATTCATATAATTGCTATTGCAATGGAATAATTAACCTAGACTACAGCTGAGGCCGCGAAAGCGTTTGATGAGGCGTTACTCGGGCCAACACTGTCAGAGGCCAGTGAGAGTGTTATTGGGAATTTATTGTGCGATAGTAATTACCACTAAACTGGGAACTGCTTTGGCAGACGAAGCAACGCTTTAGCGCGTGGCCGCGATAATTTCTTTCACAGCTTCTCGCAATAAGTTGGTGAAGATTTGGCATGGACCTCTGGTGGAGGTGTGCGTTTGCTTTCTTTGTATAAGATCATGTGAACGCCGATACTAAATCATAACTGAAAAAAGCTATACGCGCGTAGCTAAATTATTTTCTGAAGCTCTAACAACACGAATATAAGTTTAGATAAGCTCCGCCAGCACTGCTTCCCAATGGCACGCAAAGTAAACCGAGTTTCAGTGCCAGTATTCACGTCACTGTAAAACAGAAGAACTTATGGAACTGGTAATTGTCTCAAATTGGTGAAAACTTGCGTACGCGGACTGTAATTAGAAGAAAATATTAGTCATATTACTGCAAGACTACCTCATAATATCCAGAATAGCCTTGTACAAACGCCAGGATCTTTTTTTTTTTCGCTGAGGTGCTGGAGCCTAAACTTTACGCTGTCCTGAATAAGATAAACGCCAGATAAGCACAGTAACCATGCATGGGGCAGGATAAACGGACGAAGCCTTCACCTTTTTTCCTTTCGCTGACCTTCCTTGCATGAGCTGTTCCTTGATTTCCTGAAATGTACCAAATAGCCCAAATTGGCGCTTCTTTCCGCATACCACGGCGAGCGGGGTTGCTATGGCCAGGATTCGATTACAAATCACTGTTTATTGCAGTTTTCTTAGACATAAAGAGTAGGTTGTAAAGAGAGAAGACAGTATCAATGACTGCGTCACAAGCCTCACCACTCCTACGAGAACAGAGACAAAGATTATGGTATTGATGTCCCATAAAATGCACGACTGGTTTTCAGAGATGCTGTGGGAAAGGGCAGTGGATTAATTCTAATCGCCTGCGGTTTCTTTACCGCGTACCTAAATATAAGTAAGCAGATGAGCAATATTGCATTTTGCGGTGCTTTGGAAATACCGTTGAAAATTCAGCTCTTGTCCTCGTGATCAGCAAGAGAATGCCACCGTGAGTGAAAGCCCGTGATTCTATCATATGACTCAGCGTGTCTGGGCGTTCCCATCGTCGAGGGCAACGAAGCCGTTACAGTAATTACAGTTACAGTTGTACAAGTAAAGGCCAACGACACACTGGGAGGGGAAACCAAAGCGTAATCCTTAGCCCTTTGAATAAAATCTCCATCGGATAAAATTTGTTCCAGCTGCTGTACGAAGGTACCCTTCGCGAAGAAACCTTTTTACAAGGTTGACATAAAAACTGTCGCCGTTGCCGCATCTATTTTCAGTGCGTGAAGCGCTACTTTCAGGTTTATTGTGTCAATGACCACCGTAATGGTCACATGTCTTGGATACTTTCCCTGGCGGAGGGCGAAAATGTAAGCATGTTCTGAGTAAATATTTGCATTCACTGTTATACAGGCTTATTATTTTTTGCTTTTTACGGAAACTGCCACGCGTAAGGAGTAGCTCAACCTTGTGCCTATAAACTGTGATACGACGTTGGGGTCCTCAAGGCTCCTGCAACGCATTCAACATTACCACATAATAGATGACCCAGGCAGACTAGCCATGGACGTTCAGACGAGAGGGCGGGCACTCACGAGGACGCCGCTTTGCAAAAAATGAAAAAAAAAAGAATACATTAATTTTTATATCCAGAAACTCAGAAAGGAGAGTGCTTAGTAAACGGTGACGCCACATATTATACACCGTCGAGGGCTCCCGAAATACTTCTTGTTGCATAAAGAGTTAATCGCATTGTTCTCGATTTTTTTTCTTTTTTTGGTTATACGTATGACGGTTCCAGCCAGTGCCGCCGGTAGCAAAGAACCGCAACATAGCCACCAATGTTCTATGAATGGGAAGCGGCCCACAATATGTGGAATGGGCACACAGGGTTCATTCTTAATGTCTGGATACGGGATCTCACTTGTAAACGTCGTCGTTGGGTGAGTTGAAATAT
This sequence comes from Dermacentor variabilis, assembly GCF_050947875.1. Taxonomy (NCBI): domain Eukaryota; kingdom Metazoa; phylum Arthropoda; class Arachnida; order Ixodida; family Ixodidae; genus Dermacentor; species Dermacentor variabilis. The sequence goes on along the minus strand of NC_134570.1, from coordinate 201,026,023 downwards.
ATCCGGCTGGAACAGGCACAATCCACTATTTTGCTTCTTCAAATTCCAGGATGACCAGAAGCACACAGTCAACGTCACAACAATTGTTCGCGCACAAAAGCACTTCACGTTCTTCAACAGTGATGCTGTCACTGTCAGAAATGGCAGACTTCTGACTGGGGCAGGGAGGTTTTATTATTACCACCGGACCACCGTAAGCCTTTCCGAAAGTCCTCAGAAAACATGAAATAAGTACCGCGAACGAGCATCTACAGTGTTATCATAATTACGTTTAAGGAATTCCACAGCAAAGCTGTCTATGACTAAGATCCCGGGATCCTTTTGCGTCCGTCACGTTCACAGAAAACCCAGTGCGCCGATACCGGCGCACTGGGCCAGGAGCAATGGCGCATAAACTAAGGCAGAGCTGTGACGCGACTATACAGCACAGCCTTGGTTTCAATACAAAACACACAAATAAAGACAGCTGTCAATGAAACCACATCATTGATGACGAGACGTGCACGCTTCCGCATCGATCAATGTACGTTGCCGCCCATCCTTGTCGGTGGTCGTTAGCAGAGAGTTTAACGTAGAAATTTCAAAACCGGAAGCAAAGCAGCGGTTCACCCACTTCGTGGAAGACTGTGGCCTCGGTTACTTCAACGATTCGATTCAACTAACTACCGTACACGGGTATAGATTTATTTAACTTTGGCAAAAAGCATTTCTCAAGTGAGAATGGAAAACACCGGTGTATATAAAGGCAACCAAAAACAGGTATAGCAGTAATTCTAAAGTAACAAATAAAATAAAGGTTTCGCAAACTGCACGGAAACGTCTGTTAGCGTCCTATATCACTTTAAAGAGCAACGTGCATAATGGGCACACATCATAGGATCAGTGTTAGACAAGTTGCCTTGCATTAGGCGCCACATATCTACAGCTACGCTGACCAAGCGCCTTCAAGGGGTTGATTGGCAGATATATTTAAGCACGAAATGCTTTTAGCCCCCGATGTCAGCGACCTCTTAGTAATCTAGAGCCAATAGCCAGGGGCGGTATCCGGGCGCTGAAACGAGAAGATCCGGGCAAGTTGAGAGAACAAAACGACATCATCCGGGCCTCCATTCAAAAATTAAGAAAATGCGCTCTCTGGTCCCAATCATCTGTAAAGGAAAGTTACAAAAATATTCCTCCCGAGTTCTTCCTAATGTTTGTCCACGATATCACTGAAGCTGCAACTTCTAGTACGCTGAAGTTTTATTTGTCATTTCACCTACCGGACGTTCAAAAGGCAGATACAGGGCACCATATACTTCATTGTTAATATTTGGCGCTGAGAAAGGGTTTGCTGGGCCTTTTTGAACGTCTCTTCGTGCTGTTTTACCTCGACGAATGGCTCCACGCTGCGTGGCGGCACCTTCCGGCGCTGGACAGTGCCGTCTGTCTCCCTAGAGTATTTCACTATACGTCAAGTCGCCTTCGACCGGTTTTCTTTTTCTAGCTGGGCGGCGTCCATGTGGACAAGTGCACAGCATGGAGCGGTGCCATTGTGAAAATGCACTACGCCCATTTTGAGACCGTGGCTAGTATCACGTGCAACTAATATGCTTTGCCGGTTGCCATTTCATGCTTACATCTACGCTCGATTAAGAGAGAGCCAGCAATTTTTTAAAGCTCACCTGTGGCAGATAGCATAAATATAGCCGCTGCGCTTGCCGGACGTATCTAGTATAAATCATATGAAGTTTCAGGACGACAAAAGTTTCAAGATATAATTTCGCAAAGTGTGGAACAAAATACTTAGACGTCCCAGTCACTTTTGTGTGTCAACGCGTAAGAGAGCATCATGTCGAAGAAACGGACCAGTGCATTTATACTGCAAGTTTGATGGCGCATATCTCCCAAGAGGTGCCATTGTGGAAGTTCCTTTCAAGTGGATACGCCTGACAAACTCACTGGCTAAAATTCGTAAATTGCAATATGTGCCGTAACTAACTCAAAATATAAATAGTGGATTTTTGTTAATTATTCGAGTAGGCGTTGCGATTTCTCGAGCAAGCAACACCTGCCTCTCTGAATAAGCCAGCTCAAGTGCTAGAAATATGTTCTCTGCAAAAGGGTATCTTTAAAAATTCCATAAATCATAAACACGAATACCCTATGTAAATCACTAGAAGCGCGTATCGCGTAACACAATCGTTGTCTTCTTTTCGGAGAGTCACAAAACAGGTCACAAAAGTGCAGGGAGTGATATTTTATTTGTTGTGGCTCAAGGAACGTCAGATGTTTCACTTAAAATTTATTTACTTGCACGTTAGACGCATTCGGCAGTGTCCTTACGGAAGTACGTCCAACCTTTCTGCTTGGTTTTGCCACGTTTCACGTTAGGATACGTCTTGTATACAAGCAAGCTGGAGAGCTGAAGACATGTTTCCCTCGCATACGTGAATATTTTGCGTAACAGTTATTATTTCTAGGATTTGCGTGCCGAAGCCACCACCTGATGATGAGGTACGCCGTAGCATGGGACTCCGGAATAATTTTAATCACATGGTGCTCTTTAACGTGCACCAAATGCACGGTACGCGGGTGTTTTACCCGCAAGCGTAACTGGCCTCCTCTTCGACTCGGCGATGGCCTGAGGCCACGAAGCATTCTATTAGGCACTAAGGTTGTTGTTATATCACTAAAGTTGCTCGTACTTTGTCTTGCATTCTTTACGAAGTTAATCCTGGGAATGTGGAGAATGATAGTCCACATACAAATTTCATGATACAAAACACCAACAGCGCATGCCTTTTAGGTAAATCTTCTCAGACTAAAACATTAAAAGTCCGAAGCAATAGCAAAAGATCGGCTCACACAGGAGGCCGCGTTGCTACCAGAATGCTCACATTCGTGCATAGCGTTTTGCGAATACGCCGCGGTGCGCTCTATGCACGGTCAAGGCGTCTCTTCTTTGCATGTGTAGCAATGGCGCGTTCCCATTGGCACAGCACCGTCCAGATCAATGTAACGACCATGTTCGCGCCCTTTCCTTTTGTCCTTCGACGCTGGGGTGCTTGCTGCGCATGTTCGCAGCGTCTATACACTTGTTCCTAGCTGGTGCTCACGAAGTGAAACGTAGCTGTAACTTTTCTGTATTTGGCGCCATTCAAATGCGGCCGGTGGAGCCGGGATTTGATCTCACGACCTCGTGCTTAGCAGAGTAGCGCCTAAGCCACTAAGCAATGATGGTTGCGCTTTATCTTGGGTGTGTCGTGGTGGAGGGTGCCTGTTTCGGCAAAGCACGTGCAGATCGGCGTGTTAATAAATGCTGTGACAAATCCTACATGTACTTCAGTAGAGTTTATACTCGCTTGAGTTTATACTCGATGAAAACATTGATTGCGGCTTAGCTCAGTCAGCTAACCCTGGATATGCATAGCGAAAACTTGGTTTAGCGGTTAAGTCTTCGTTTCGCTGGGTAATCTTTGATTTAGCTGCAATTATTATACTTAGGTATACAATTATCGATAAGCCATGTATGACGGCTGTGCCTAGGTCGGTGGTTAGACGTCACTGTGATTAGGCTTGGGTATACATGCATCGTTAGCCGGCGATACCCGCGGCGCGGTAAGACGCCGCTTGGCGACGAGGGCTCAAAGCATTCCGCTCCCAAGAAACGCTCACAGAAGACGGCCCACCCTAGCGCTCGTCCATGATCAAGCTCGCACTGACTAGGCGAGCCCGGCGGTCCTCGGGTTGCGAGTCACGTGGTCAGGCGGCGACCCAGCTGCGGAGAGCGCATGCACCAAGCCGGTAGCTGCGGCGGTGCTTCGCGCGGCGAGTCACGTGATGCGTTGTCAAGGGCTCCGCGCAGCTGCGGTCAATTTGCTGGCGACGACGAAACTCGGCTCGACGACGTTGGTGAAGCTTTCACTTTAAACATACCCTCCGTGTGGTGCCGTCAACGCGATACTGTAACGTGGGCTCACAGAGTTTCATATTTGTATACCTAGAGGCAAATCTGGCGCTCCAATCGCTCAACCATCATGCGAATGATGGGAAGTACAGGCTTCGGATTGGCATTCCATTGACTAGCGAAATAGTCTACAAGTATTTTTTGGCAGTTTTGGTTTCGCTCCAAGCGCAATTGCTATAACCTGCAGTGGGACAGTGCAACGGAAAGTTCTCTGCCTTTGTTATGTTGCTCGCAGTGGCGATAGCGCGCTGGGCCAGCGACTGAGACGATGTTTGTGTCGCGGTGTGGCGTCGAAGCCCTGACGACAAAGCGACGGAGTCGTAAACGTTGAAAGAACATGTTTAGATCGTTTGGACCTTTGTTTGTTAAGTGTGTTAGATTGGCACTGTACCGTTACGTGCTTTATGAAGCTTCAGAATAGGAAAAAGAAGGCACTACTGATACAAGACATATACAGTTGTACTTCTAGTGGCTTGACAATCAAATTTTATTGAGGACTTCATTCTGCATTGCTCGTTTATGTGCTCATTGAAATGCGTGTTTTAGTCTTTGAGAACACAAACTTACTTGTGGTAGGAAAGGTTGCTGCTTCCTGGTTGTAGTCTAGTGTCGCAAAATGGGTAACTGCAAAGCCACGCCATAACGCTTCGGAAGCGGTACGTCAATATATAGATATGATGAAGCATATTGGTAGGAGGCCACTAGCGTCCTAGTAGGAGGCCGCTGCAGCAGATGTGCTTAAAAGTATGCGAAGATGTCCAGCAATCGTGACAGCCGACGCAGTCTTTCGAAAGAGCGAGAGAGAGTTAGCAAACGCCTGTCGTCTGCGAAAAAGTCTCGCGTTTGCAGCGAGCAGGCGTCGTAGCAGACAACAATTGTAGCATTCCACTCAAGGGCGCAACACTTTCTCACAATACAACATTTTTATTTCCATAAATACTTGATGAGTATATTTATATAAGTACACGCATGGTTGTTATTGCTGTTGCAAAAATAAATAAATACTTATTCTTTGGCGTTAAATAGGGAACAGAATCGCACAAGTATGCGTACCCTGGTGTGTCCTGGTGTCAAACTACAGTAAACCACACTTCCATCTCAAAGTCATACAAAGTTTATGAAGCGTGTTGTACATTATATAATATACTGCAGAAATAAAATTAGATTTTACGCGTTAATATTTGAGTATAGCTTTGTTTACTGCGCCGCAAGCAAACGCCAATAGTCTTAAGATCGAAGTGAATCCGAAGCCTGTACTTCCCATCATTCCCATGTAGGTTGAGGCAACGCTCATGAGAACCCCCGTAGACACTAGCGCCACATTTCCCTCTAGGTATTTTTTTAGAAACTCTATGCGTGGGCTTATCGCAAATAGAGAAATGCTGCAATTGCGCCTCGCTACATATCTAGTAGGTGATTGGTGTAATCCCGTTCGTGTTGCAGCATTTCTCAACTACAAAAATGTCGAAGTCAAAACTGCAATCCACAAATTGACAGAATCTTTAACTAACGAAAGCACAGAAGTGCAACTTTTTTCCGTAAACTAAGCTCCGGTGGCCGCTCTTCAAGTAGCCTTGCTCTTGTTTGCGAACAGGCACGAGTGGTACTTGTCGCACTGTTTGCTTTTTTGCTCAAAGCAGTTCTTTCTTTACGCTTCTGCGGGAGACTACTTTATTCATACACCTAGGAAAACTACGAAAAAGAATTATAAATTGCCATGGGACGTATGGCGTCGTGTTAGAGGTCGCCATTCTATGTATCTTTGAAATAATCTTTGGCTGTATGAAAACAATATCCAGACTTCCAGTTTGAAACTGCTTCGTCTACCTTAAGTAGTAAATTCTGTGTAGATGATTCTCCGCGAATGTGAGCGAGATTACACGTACTTCGATGGTAATGAGTGCCAACGGGGCTGAGGGCTCGCTTTTCTAATAATACACGCAGTAGATTGTGTTCGATATGTTGTATAATTGACGCTAGACTATAACTTTGGAAAGCGCACAAGAAATTGTTTTTAGACACGATAAAATAAACAAGAATCACGCGAAGGCAGACTGTACAGTTTGGAGTTGATGGTTATCATTACAACTACAGAAACAACTGCAGGTTGGCCGTTTTGTTAGCGTTGCGGTAAATCTCTGATTGCTGCTCTGGGCACCTTGGATTGCTACCAGTTGGCGATATTTAAAAATATTTTTCGATACAAGTTCATGGACGCCAGTATTCAAATTCTTTTTAAAAGACGAAATTTATTTAGGCCTTTACATCTCACAAAGCAAAAAGACAGGAAGCAATGCGTCACCACTGCTGCAGGACAGCCATATGCATCGGCGGTCGGGCCACGTATATAAATGACTTTATTTCGCCATTCTTACATGCGCTGTAGACAACACGTGAAAATAGCCAAATAAACTTACTGTAGAAGTAACGCAGTGAACGTATGACCCGGTGGTGTGTTACATATGGCTGTCCACGGTCGTTATGACGCGTTCCTTGTTCTCACTTGCCGTTATGAAATCTAAGTAGCTAAAATGTTTTCGCCACGTCAGAGATACAGCCAAATGTGTTAAATATAGAGAGGTAGAAAGGAGAAAACTTTAACCGTGAAAAAGAAAAACCTTGCCATGAGGAATCGAATCCTGGAGGAGGATTCGATTCGCTAGGTGGCGTCGAACGGCGACGAAATTATAAGTTTTTGTGCATGCTTTGAGCTTGCTTCTGTTTTTTATTTGCAGATTTTTTGGCTTTAAATAGTAATTAGGTGGTTTTCTTTCTCTTTCCTTTTTTGTCTCTCGTATTTCGTGTGCGCGGATGTGCTTCGTGTGCATTTGTTTTGCAGGATGGTTAGAGCGTCCTTTCGTGCCACGTGCTCCAACATGTGCAGCCGGGTGGGACGTTGAGTGTTTGTAGACCTTAAATGGTAGCTTGGAAGTGGCAAGACAAATAGCTATTAGTGGTTTTACTGTCCGTGTTTTGGTAGGAACGTGAGAGCGTGGCCGCGTGGTTGAGCGCGTGCGAGAGCGTGTTATACCTTCGTTCTCCGCGACATTGTTTTTGAAACTTTGGTTTTGCGAGATTTTGAGGATTTGGATTCTGTGCGTATCGGTCTTTGCTAAAAGGCACGCGCTCTGCATTGATATAGTATTATAGTATTTGTGTCAGTAGTAGCATTATTACAGTATTGAATTTGCAAAAAGCTGTGCAATACTTGGCGAGAAAGACGGGAAATCAAGCAGTGCGCGGGGGGTCCCTCAAGGCAGATGAGGAGACGGATCAGAATGGAGAGGGCATCGAATCAACCAGCAGACAATGTGATATCAATACTAGGCTGCAGGAAATGGAGGCTTTCATGGAAGAGCTTCTGAAACAGGTGCAAGAGCTCAAAAATGAGCTAAACAGGGAGCGTGATGCACGGGAGGCAGTTGAAAAGAGACATGAAGCAGCCGAGGAAAAGCTGAACAGGGCCGCCATTGTGAACGAGAGTGTGCGTGAAAATGGAACGCAGGCGCCCGACGCCACAGGCAAGGGAGGGTCAGTGAAATACGTGGAATGCATGCAGGGTGATGAAGGGTTAGCTGCAAAGGCGCACCTACCTTGAGGCCGCCACGCGTAAAAAGCCGGAGCCTAGGGGACAATGCCCCTTGTCGAGTCCGAATCACGCGGACAAGGACAAAGGGAAGCAGGGCGAGGTAGGAGAGCGTGAAAGGGTGATTATGGCTGGTGACTTAAACCTGGGTGTGTGCTCAAAGCAATTGCGGAGAGGGTGAAAGGCGACAAAAGAGTGGCGCTAGGGACATTTCCAGGGTTGACACTGGGTTCTCTCATGGAGCGAGCAAAAGAAAATCTCGCAGAACATGCCCACCTGCGCAACCTTGTCATAGCAGCAGGTGGGCTAAATGACGTCCTAAACAGGAAAGGGCCTGGACTAGCCCAGCGCTTGGCGGCGGATGGACGACTTGCGCGAGGTATCCCCTGAGGTGCAGATCGTCGTGTGCACGTTGCCGGAGGTGCCTGTACGTGAGAGTCACGTACAAAGAGCCGTAGTGGCTGCCAATGAGGCAATATGGAAAATGAGCTGAGAGAAAGGCTTCGAGGCTGTCAAAGTAAACAGGGAAGTGAGAAGTTGTAGTGGTTTTAAACGAGACGGGATCCACTTCTATTACAGGCTGGCACGAGAAGGGGGCTAGCGACTTCGTGGTCGCGCTGTTGTTTTAGGGGGCCCGAGGACGCTCAGGAGATAGTAATGAAGAAGGTCCCCTAGGGCAACATCAGAAGAGCATCGCCGTCGATAAGAGAAAAAGGAGGAAAGCAAGAAAAAGACCTCGCCATGCTATTGGCTGCAGAAACATGCAGGGCTGCAGAATAAAGGAAAAGTGGGAAGAGATTGAGGAGCAGTTACAAAGAGAACAAATAAGGGTGTGTGCAGTTACAAAAACGCACCTTAGAGACTCAGAAGAGCCTCCAGTTATTGAGAATTATGTTTGGGAAAGGTGCAACAGAACTAAGTCGGAAAGAAAGGGAGGGGGAGTCGGAACGCTCATCCATCAGGGGGCCAAATGGAAAAGAGTAAATTCACAATGTCAAGAGCATCTTTGGTTATCAGGTACAATGAGTGGGAAAGAAACTTGGCTGGGCGTTACGTATTTGTGGGCCGGAAAAATTGCACAGAGAAGAATAAAGAGTTAGTGGAATGCATAAGCGCTGATATTAAGGGTTTCGGGAATGGTGCTGAAATTGTCCTATTAGTTGACATGAATGCCCACATACAGGATTTAGATGGCTATACCGACAATAATGGGAAGTCAATGCTGGACCTTTGTGAGCAACATAACCTCGTTATCGTGAATACAGAGCCTAAGTGTGAAGGACAGATCACGTGGGATGTAGGAAACCGCCAATCGACCATTGATCACTGTCTGATGACAGAAGGAATTCATGATAAATTGAGAGAAATGGTCATCGATGGGGAAGCGTTTAGCAGCATAGGGAGTGACCATGAACGCAGAATTTTGAAAATGGTTTATGTAGTTGGGAAAGAGAGCAAGTAGAGCAAAATGGCCAGTCCAAATTTGAACACTGAACAAATAGTAAACATAGTCAATAGAGTTGAGGAAGAACTTTTCGAATGCCGAAGTAAAGAGTGGGAATATGGTGCGTTTCTAAGTGTAATATCGACAGAAATACGGAAAGAGGAACAACATGCTCGTTGGAAAGGAAAAAGAAACCGAAAAGCTGGTGGAACAAGGAGATACGGGAAGCGATCGCCGAACGACAGAAAGCATCTCGAGAGCACAGGCAGGCAAAGAAGTCGCAGTTGCGGCAGGATGAAGTAACCAGTAAATGGGAAATATACCGGGAGAAAAAGTCAATGGTTCAAATACTGGTGCAAGCAAAATTAAAAGGTGAAAGTGAACGTTGGTTGTCAGAAATAAGTGAGAAAGGAAGGCTGCACCTAGAATATATTGGAACCACATAAAATTATTAGGCGGGAAGTCAACAACAATACAACATATCCTAGAGGAAGATGAAAACAGACTGGAAGGAGAAGTGGCAATAAATTACACCTGAAAAGTAACAGCCGAATATTTTCAAGGCAATTACGAGGTTGTATTTGAAGAAAAAAAGGAGCATGAAAGAGACCCAAGGGGAAAAGGAGCTGGTGCTGACAAATTTAAACTGGAAGAAAGCGGAAGAGAAAATTCCTAAGCGCACAGCCACAGGGCTAGACGAGGTTCCCGTTAGGCTGATAAATGAACTAGGACCAAAAAGGAAGCTGTGATGAAAGCAGCGGAAAAAACGTTAAAATATAGACGAATACCAGACAGTTGGAGACAAAGTAAAATTAGTTTAATAAAGGTAAGGGGGAGAAAGACAGAATTCACTCGTATAGACCGTTGACCATTACATCGGTAATAAACAGGCTAGCAATGCAGGCAATCAAATTAAAGCTTCAAGCATGGGCATAGAATAATGACATATTGGGAGAGCTTCAGAATGGCATCAGAATAGGTAGGCGTTTGGATGATAACTTGTTTGTTCTTACTCAGTCTATTGAAATATCAAAATCAGAAAGCAGACCGTTGTATGTGGTCTTTTTAGACATTACAGGAGCTTACGACAACGTAGACCGCAACATTCTGTGGGATATTCTGGAAGGGGAAGGCTTGGGCCACGATGGTCTACAGCTTTTGAGGGATTTACTTAGAAAATACCGTTTGCGTTGAATGGGAAGGGATGAGGAGCGAGGAGAAAGTTCATATCAACAAGGGACTGATGCAGGGGTGCCCTTTACCCCGCTGCTGTTTATGATGTTCATGATGAGGATGGTGAGGGTGCTAGAAGGAAGTAATATCGGGTTTAATCTCTCATACAGGCAGGCGGGTACAGTAGTAGAGCAGCAACTCCAAGGTTTATTTTATGCGCACGAAATTGTGTTGCTAGCTAACAAGGAGAGTGATTTGCAACGTCTGGCTAATATCTGTGTACAGGAAGGCAACAATTTAGGTTTGAAATTTAGTGTTATAAAATCAGGTGTTATGGTATTCAGTGAAAACAGTGAACAGACAGCGGAGATACAGGACTAAGAAATAACTCGCCTAAACGAATATAAGCACGTTGGTATATGGATAAACGAAGGCAATAGATATGTGGAAACACAGGAAAAAACCATAATACTAAAGGGAAAGAGAAATACAGCCATAAGCAAGCACAGAGCGCTATGGCGATACAATAGGTACGAGGTCCTCCGAGGTATGTGGAAAGGTGTAATGGTTCCAGGACTTACTTTTGGAAATGCCGCTGTTTGCTTTAAATCAGAGGTACAATCAGGACTCCACGGGAACCAAAGGTCAGCAGGTCGCCTCGCATTGAGCGCTCACGGGAATACTACAAATGAAGCTGTGTAGGGTGATATGTGCTGGACTAGTTTTGAAGTGAGGGAAGCTCGCAGTAAAATTCAGTATGAAGAACGGCTGAGGAATATGGAAGAAAGTAAATGGGCTGGGAGAATGTTCAGGTATCTGTACAGGAAAAACATTGATTCACAGTGGAGGATAAGAACTAGGAAGCTTACCAGCAAGTATGTGGCCTGTAGGCTGGGCACACAGCAACAAACAGGTCTAGCGGAAAGTCAGAGGGGCTGAAATAATCTCATTGGTGGCGGCAATGGAAAATAAACCTGCCATAAGTAACTACTTAAGAGGAAAAAACTAAATCAGGAAAGAAACCATTTATGATAACTCAAAGAGAAGCTCATTACTTCTCGAAGCGAGATCGGGATGCCTTAGAACACGCACCGATGAAGCGAGATATAAGAAGGGAGAAGAAGCATGTGCTTGCTGCGGTAAAACTAGGAAAACGACGGAGCATGTTTTATTAGAATGTGAAGATGCCTACCCAGCGGTCGATTTAGGCACCACTGGCCTCCATGAAGCCTTAGGTTTAGCGGGAGCAGTGGTAAAGCAAACATGTCCGCAATAGGCATTAGTTAGAGGCGATTGGAGGATTGGCGGAAGAAAAGTAGGGAAACGATAAAGACGGAGACGCACAAAAGCACAGTTCGCAATAGGGGATCAGTAAATGTGGACGTGGTAGTTCATAGTGTTTTTTTTCTTTTTTTATTCTTTAACCTAGGTAGAACATTAGGCGTTATAATGGCAAGAGCTTGGTGGTGCAACCCACCGCCCAATTCCAAAGGGGACACTCATAACATCCATCAATCCATCCAGCTCAGGATAGGCTTCCATCTATTTTCGCCTTTTGAGAGCGATCTTTTGCTGTAAGATGGATCTTGAGTACTTCTTGAGGCTCGCTAACCTGTGGGAACACTGTGGATAGCAAATTTTCCGGTGAGCGCCTCGTCAAATCTTCCTCGCTGGCCGAAACGTGTCTGAAATGGGAACGATAACGGCGGCGGTGGGGCGGCTGCAGCTGGTAGCTGGTATGCGACGCGGCCGCGACAGATGGCGACGCTTGCGCCGACTCTAGCTACGGAAGCGCCGCCGACGACGACGTTTAACAAGGCAGCAGGTCCCGAGAAAACACCCAACGCGCAACCCACCTCTTGGGACGTGGACCGAGATGAGATGAAATACCAAGAAACCGATAATGACGATGGCATCGTCCTCCATAGTACGGAAGAAACTGGTGGACCCCATAGACGCCAAGACGACGACGGAGATTGGCAAACGGTTTTGACCGTGCACCAAAAGCAGGTGCTCGCACGAGTGGGCAAAAAGGCTATTTTCCATGAGAGTGGCTACGAATCACCGGGACCACCATCCAAGCCCCCGGTACAACCAGCGAAGAAAAATCCAAGACAAGGCGGCTTCCACCCTGCCTAAGGAGGAAATTAAAGTGATCGTGCGTACTCGCCAAGGTCTTCCTATCAGGGAACTCACGGCGCCCCAGATCGCAGCAGCAGTTATAAACACCCGAGAAAAATTGAATGGAAACGTGTTCCTACTGAGATTGGAACCAGGATCAAATATTTTTCTTATCCCAAGCCCTACCGACGAGGTGGCGCATATTGCAAGAAGAACGACAGGCCTCACATTAAACGGTCGCCTGCACACCGTGAATGCGTACGCAACAATAGGCGACGACACAAAGGAAGGAGTGATACATGGCATGGCTCCTTACACAAGCCCTGAAACCCTCCTAGCCAACATACGTATTCGTACGCTAGGCGTCGATATACTAAGAGCTAGGATGTAGGGTGAAACGAAAACAGCTGTAAAAACCTTATTTGGCCCCATCATACCACGATAGGTCTATTACATGGGAGGGGAGCTTCCCTGCTTCTCATAGAAGAATACTATACAATTTTGAAAAATTCCAAGCAAACGGGTCACAGAAAGGACGTATGCCCGAACCCTCACCTGCCAGTACGTCGGTACTAGGCAGCCCCAACCAGACCACGACTGCAACCCAATCTGCGCCACCTGCGTAAAAAAGCATCTCATGGGATCCAAGAAATTTAAACATCATTTCAAGCTGCCACCACAGCGACAGCAGCGAAAATCACCAAGACCGATGGCAAGCAAAACGCCAGGTAAGATGGTCAATTTATCGTCACCAAAACCGAGGTGGTCTGACACAGACGATACGGACGATGACGACTGGCCTCCACTGCGGACTCGAGAGGACATCCCTGCGTTGCAACCCCATATTCGAAAATCAAGATGAGGAGAAATAAAGACGAATCGAGAGCAAGGGCTATCTGACCACTTCGCCTCCACACACCACCCCATACAGGACTTCAGTGATAGCAGGAGACTCGACCCAACACAAGGTGAGCTGGGAGGGGATGGAACGAAAAGGGGCTACAATAATGGCCAACCCTGAGAACCAAGGAATCCTCTCTGAAAATTGTCACCTTAAGCGAATCGTAGAAGCAGTTAAAATTGAGATGGCAACGCTGAAGGCACAGTTTCAGAATACCAAAATTGGGAAAGCTAGACCAGCACAAGGGGATACACCTGCCGCCCACCAAGCAATTAGCGACATTGAAATAATATTGATTCAAGTAGTAGAACCGATTCAGGCTTTGTAAACGTTTCAACAGCAAATATTTGCTGAGGTGCAGAACCAGAAAGTTTTTACAACGAACAAATGTCTAAGCTGCAGCGAACGTCATGTAAAAGAGCCAACAGTAACCCCGGAACACCGACAGCGAGAAAGGTAAAAAAAGGGCCGTTCCTGATTCAAGGGATATAGAAATCGTAGCTAACCATGGCCAGTAAAACAACCCGAATCACGGACACCGCTGAGATATGGCAATGAAACTGCCGCTCTTTTCAGAAAAGAACGGCAGCGCCACAAGCATATTTCGACACCGCCATTACTCAACCGGATGTCATTTGTCTTCAGGAAGTTGTGAAAGGAGTACTTAAGCTTAGAGACTACTTTTAGCGCCGAGAACGATGTAGGCACCTCAGGGCACGGACTCGCGCCTGTCGTCTGCTGCAGTTCCGGCGGTGTCCAGACGCCTTCTGCAGGGTTTCCGTTTGTTCGCTCTCGTTCCCAATGCTCGTATACTTATAACGGGCGTCTCAAATATATATTTTACGTTGCCTTCGTTCGCGAAAATGTTATCAAGGAGCCTATTTCCTAGACGACAATACATTTCTCGAAGGCAACACTATAGTGCCACCCGAGGGAGCGCAAACCAGCCAATTACGGGTTTTTCATGCGCAGATCTACACTTTCCAGTGGTAGTTCACGTGAATAATAAAAGCAGACGCAAAAACACAGCACTTAAGAATCTAGTCAAGATTCCATACCCACCATGGCGCAATACGCGTGTCACAATTAAACTCTGACTATGCGTGACTTCTTCAACATTTATTTTGATTTTAACCCGCTAAAACAGGTTTGCTCACGACGAATAGTTCACGGTATAATATCGAATTTTTTCTATTTCTTCACAGAAAACCTCGGCAGTAACAGGAGAACTTAACTACCACTGTAGTTTAGATTCGGCCAGCACCACTTACGTTTCAACTGGTGCTCAAAATTAGGCCGTTCTTCACCGGTTAAATTTAAGTGGCGGTAACTTGAAGCAAAGCTGATTGAGGTTTACAGCTCTAATGCTTATGTTCTTCCATTATGTTTTTCCACTATTGCTTATTCCATTTCCGTGCTACACTTGAGCAATTTACTAGTGCTTCTTAGTTGAGAAACAGACATGATGGATCCGTTTCGAGAACTGACACAGGCTGCTTCGGTCAAATATTATAGTGAAATATGCCTTTTGGGCGGGTTCGCTGCAGCCAGCAAGACGCCGAAGGCCCATATATTAGTAGTGTTGCACATATTAAAGATATCATTGTTCTCCAGTGGAGGTCAGGTGTTCATGTAAGACTTGTGGTGTCTTCTTTAAGAGGAGGGTACACGATGTTTTCTTTTATGCACTGACGAAGCAAGTAATTTTCAGTCTGTGTAATTAAACAACGCAGGATCGAGACATGTTGAGGCATAATGTGCGTGCATTTTCCATTTCAAAGCAGCCTAAGCTGCGCTGTAGTGCCTGGAGTATGCTATAGGCATTGCAATTGGAGCTGTGAGGAGCTACTTCATGGTTTCAATTCGATGTTGTAGTGAACTGCTGGGTTTCGCGAACAATGCACGCCTCGCCGTAACGACCGTCGGTTGCTTGCGTTGAGGCAGGGGTGTGCCATATCAGCGGAAAAAGCTACTGAGGGTCACTATGACACATTTCATCGCTTGCATTTGATTGATTCTCGATCTTAAACACGGAATTTTCTTTCATGGTATTGCTGTTATGGTACTCGTGAAGTATGTATATACTATACAGGATGCGCCGTCGTGTTAACAGCCATTGCGTCTCTGGGTGCCAATTTCACAGAACGGTGAAAGTAGTACCAAACCTTTTCACACAAAATATGTGCCTATCTCTTCCATTTAGGCCTTAATACAGTTGCCACATTAGACTAAACAACTCACCACAGTGATAAGAATTATGATGAAAGCCTCGCTGGGAAGTGCCCTTCTAACACGGATTTATAATATTGACACCCCATATCACGGTATTTCTTCCATGTAAAATGCTATGTCTCTCAGACTTAAGTAATACAGGAATGTTAAATGTTTAGAGGAGCTTCATAAATAACTTCGCGTTTTGAACTTGCAGACGTTATCTTTAAGCAAAATTTATGAACAGACAGGGTGCCTGTATGCACTGCAAGACCAGTAGACCCTCTCAGCGCTACATAGCTTGCGATATTCAAGTCGCAAATTTTCATGACTCACGCGATTTCAAGGAAGAAACTGCGGCCAACGCATTGCAACAAAAATATTCCGAAATAACCTTGTGTAACTACGGCTCAAGCCGCCAATACCCCCAAGCACGCACCAAGAAAACGAGCGCGCGCAGCAGCCGAGCGAGACGGAGCGAGCAGCGTCCTGGCCGTGACGTCACTGGCGAGAGGGCGCCACTCCAAATTCTCGCCGCTAATACCCCTCAGAATCCCCTGTATCCTAGAGTGGTGACCCTGGTGCACAAGAATATCGCGGCCAGTGAACAATACTATGGCCAATGCTCGGTGGAGCACCAGTTGATCGAACTACGCACTACGAAGTGAAGGAAAACAAGAACGTTTATTGGCAACGTGTACAGCCCACTGAAAGAACGGCCGGCTGCGTTTCCCGAGATGCTTTAATGGGCACTTGGATATCTGAAAAAAGAAAGAAAGAAAAGATAAGTTTATTTTAGTCAGGCATTTTAACGCTCCCGACACCAATTGTGGTTATAGGACAAATACAAAAAGGAAAGAAACATAGTAGAAACAGTAGACAAATATAACATGCAACTAGAGACCATATTTCTTGCCCCCACGAGACGAAAATAGCGACTGTGGAGACACGTACCAAGACCTCACACTTACATTTAACGTAAAAGAGGGACAGCGGTGGAACCTGCATGGAAGTCGTGGAAGTGACCATTATGTTGTTAGTCATATCATAAGAAGCCAACAAACACTGACACCAAGGACAACATAGGGGAAATTGTGCTTAGTAAATGAAATGAAAAAAAAACGATAAATTATTGCAAATTAAAGTGGATGAAAAAAACCTTCAATAATGCCTTCCGGTAGCATATGTGGATTTATGGACCATGTGCCTTCACCCAAAAAGATCACATTCTCGTGACGCCTGCGGCAAAAAGGACGTTCCACATCCGCCGCTAAGGTCTATGAGTGGTGGCGCTGGCTAACCCTCCCAGGGTTCTACTAGGGCACATAAATACCCAAAGAAAGTGGATGGGGAAACAGGGCCTCCGTAGCTCAATCGGTAGAGCATCGCACTCGAAATGTAAAGGTTGTGGGTTCGGTTCCCACCTGCGGCAAGTTGTTTTTCATCCGCTTTATTTTCCATTAATTTATCGTTTCTTTATTTTATTTACTAAGCACAATTTCCCCTATGTTGTCCTCTGTGTCAGTGTTTGTTGGCTTCTTATGATATGACTAATAAAAATCGGGCCCCTCGGTTAACCCCCTTTCTTCTCGTTCATTATATTGCTACGGAACAGCCGCCACAGTGTGGCTGCACTGAGGAGGACGAAGACGACGTGTGTGCCCGTTTTGATATAGCGTCGCCATTTTGGCCTCCGTGAGCTGCCCTGTAAATAAATTGTAAATAGTATTCGGCTTCAGCTTCAGAGAGAGAGAAGAAACCTTATTAATGAGTGGCCGGCAGTTTCGACGTGGTGGCCTCAGGTGGCGGCTCGAAGTCCTTGGACTCGGGCGGTATATTTGGCATCACGTAACATTAATTTGGTGGAGGTGGACGTTCCCCGTACCCGTCCTGGAGCTTCGCAGCGGTCGCAACGGCGACAATGCAACTTCGGCTCCTGCTGGCGGCACTTCATCTACGCAAGCGTCTCCGCCTGCAGCCCCGACCTACGTCGCCGTTTCCTCACCTCGGGATCCTGGTGTTTTCAACGGAGTAGGCAGTCCTGATGTTGACGACTGGCTCCGCTTATACGAGCGTGTCAACACCAGTCACAGGTGGGATCCGACTATTATGCCTGCCAACGTACTTTTCTGCCTCGACGGAGCTCCATTGGCGTGGTCCCAGACTCACAAAGAGGAGATCTCGAGCTGGGAACTCTTCAAAGACAAGCTACGTGTCCTTTTTGGCAATCCGTTTGGTCAACAAGTCAATGCCAAGAAAGCCCTTACCACACGTGTACAGACGTCGACCGAGTCCTACGTGTCCTACATTCTCGACGTCTTGGCCCTTTGTGCCAAGGCTGACCCAAACATGACTGAGGACGATAAGGTTAATCACGTCCTCAAAGGCATTACTGACGACGCCTTCAATTTGCTGGTGTTTACGAACGTCACCAGCATCAATACCATCCTCAAGGAGTGCCGCCGTCTCGAGCATGCTAAAAGCCACCGGGTATCCCAGCACTTCACGCGACTTCCCAACACAGCTGCTACGTCATCCTGTGACGACCTCTTCCACCAGCCGTCGTGATGTGACAACTTGACCCGCATCATTCGTGGTGAGGTCGAAGCGGTACAACCGGCGGCCCCTTCGTTCCCGTTACCTGATCATTCTCCGGTGACAATCTCCTTGACACAGGCCGTCGTCCGTCAAGAGCTGTCCAACGTCGGCCTGCAATTCATTCGTTCCGTACGCTCGGAACATTTGTCTCCACGCACGTCCCCACCACGCTCTTACACTTATGGACAGCGCAACCCCTCCGAATGGCGAACCGTGGACGACAAGCCGATCTGCTTGAACTGCCGACGCATTGGACATGTCGCTCGGCACTGCCGCAGCCGCTGAACTTCTCCGACGCGCTATTATCCTGATTACCCCTCGCCCCTCTAACGCATGCTTTTCCTTCGCCATTTTTATGCCCGCTCCATCATCTGACCCTGCGACACCATTGACACGACCCCGCTACTCTCGCTCGCCTTCTCCCTCCCTCCGCCAATCTCGCTCGGCCCCGTCTCGCAGTGCTCCTTCTCCAACCTACTCGCCGCACCCCCTACCGGAAAAATAGACAGTGCAGCTTCTAGAGGTGAAGCTGCATTGACGACATTGGCACGATATCCTCACTTCACCTTACCCACGAACAAGAATCTTTTGGACGTTCTCGTCGACAATGTTCCTGTATGCGCGTTGATTGACACCGGGGCGCATGTGTCCATTATGAGTGCTGCTCTTCGCCGTCGGCTCAAGAAAGTTTTGACGCCTGGCCGGAACCGAATTGTACAAGTCGCCGACGGAGGGTCTGTCGCTATTGTCGGCATGTGTTCTGCCCGACTCAACATTGCTGAGAGACACACCGTCGTTCTCTTCACCGTCATCGAGCATTGCCCTCACGAACTCATTCTCGGTCTGGATTTTCTTGCCAATCATTCTGCCCCAATGGACTTTTCGGCCGGCTCACTTCGCCTTGACTTGCCTCTTCTTGACGACCCTGTGGACCCGTCTCCAAGCCATCTGAGCTGCATGGATTTTATTCGCCTACCACGTCACTCTGTGGCACACGTCGACTTGTCCTCAACAGCTGTACCTGACGGCAATTACGTGGCCGCACCAATTCCGGCCTTTATGCTTACACATGGTGTTACCGTGTCGCACACTGTGCTAAAAATTACTGGCAACCGCACCTGCCTTCCACTTGTCAATTTCGCGCTAACCGCGCAAGTTCTGCCTCAAGGGATCTCATTGGCCATAATTAGCGCTTTGCAGGATGATGAGCTCGAGCCATTCACAGTGGAAGATCGTTACAGCTCAGCCCATACCGTGACGTCATCGCACGGTACTGACGTCGACATTAAGAAGGTGGTTTCCTGTGACCTTGCACCTGCTCAAGCTAAAGCTCTTTGCCGCGTTCTTGAAGGCTATCGCGACATTTTTGACTTTGACAATAGACCCTTAGGACAAACGTCCCTCGTGATCCATCGCATAAGTATTGGCGATGCCAACCCTATTCACCGACGTCCATATCGTGTTTCTGAGTCGGAACGAGCTGTTATCCAACAGGAAGTCAAAAAGATGCTTGCAAAGGACATTATCGAGCATTCCTGCAGTCCCTGGGCATCTCCCATCGTACTTGTCAAAAAGAAGGATGAAACGTGGCGCTTTTGTGTAGATTATCGCCACCTGAACAAAATCACAAAAAAGGACGTGTACCCTTTGCCACGTATTGACGACGCTCGAGACTGCCTGTAAGGTGCCACCTATTTTTCTTCCATCGACTTACGGTCCGGCTACTGGCAGATATCCGTCGATGACATGGACCGAGAGAAGACTGCATTTGTTACCCCTGACGGCCTTTATCAGTTCAAGGTGATGCCTTTCCGTCTCTGTAACGCGCCCGCCACCTTCGAACGAATGATGGACTCTTTGCTTCAGGGGTTCAAGTGGTCCGCCTGTTTGTGCTATCTGGACGACGTCATCGTTTATTCGCCCACATTTGACACGCATCTAGACCGTCTTTCAGCGATTCCTTGACGTGTTCCGCGGCGCCGGTAGGCTAGTTGAATTCGTCAAAATGTCACTTCGCTCGCCGCGAAATCACCGTCTTGGACACCTCGTGGACGCCAGAGGCGTGCGACCTGATCCGCACAAAATTCGCGCCGTTACGAACTTTCCTGTTCCGAAGTCTACCAAGGACGTTCGTAGTTTTGTAGGGCTGTGCTCTTATTTCAGCCGCTTTGTGAAGGATTTTGCGACAATCGCACGTCCTCTTACCGACCCCTTGAAGAAAGGCGCCCCATTTTCTTGGGGACCTGACCATGCCGCATCTTTTTCGCAGCTCACTACTCTCCTTACTACGCCTCCAATTCTGGCCCACTTTGACCCGTCTGCCTCAACGGAAGTTTGAACTGATGCCAGTGGTCACGGCACAGGAGCAGTGTTAGCACAACGCCAGCGTGGACATGATCGCGTTATAGCCTATGCTAGCCGACTTCTATCACCCGCTGAGCGCAATTATTCAATCGCAGAGCGCGAGTGCCTCGCTCTTGTGTGGGCTGTTGCGAAGTTTCGTCCAAACTTGTACGGACGTCCCTTCTGTGTCATCACTGATCACCACGCTCATTGCTGGCTGTCCTCGCTCAAGGACCCCACGCGACGGCTCGATCGATGGGCGTTACGCCTGCAAGAATATACCTTCTCCATGGTATATAAGACGGGACGCTTACGCCAGGATGCCGATTGTTTGTCCCGCTACCCCGTCGACGAACCGGCTGATGCGCACGCCATCGCTTGCGTTTTCTCTGTGTCCCAGTTGCTTCAAATCGCCAACGAGCAACGGCGCGATCCTTCATTACGAGCCGTCATCGATCGTCTGGAGTCAACTCCTGGCGACGCCTCTCTCCGGATGTTTCTCCTTAAGGTGGGGCATTCTACCACTGCAATTTTCATCCACATGGCCTTGACCTTCTGCTCGTCATTCCATCGCACCTGCGTTCGACTGTCCTCCAACAACTTCACGACGCTCCCTTGGCTAGACACTTGGGCGTCTCGCGCACATACGACCGGGTCGGATCTCGCCCGCTCCGTGCGACGCTACGTTGCCGCTTGTGAGCCCTGTCAGCACCGGAAGAAGCTCTCCACACCTCCAGGTGGATGTCTCCAGCCGATCGCCATCGCACCCGAACCCTTTTTCCGTGTTGGTCTAGACCTTCTTAGACCATTTCTTCTCTCGGGCTCCGGAAATAAATGGGTCGCCGTCGCTACCGATTAGGCTACGCGGTACGCAATCACCAGAGCCCTGCCGACAAGTTGCGCTACTGACGTTGCTGACTTTCTGCTCTATGACATCATTTTAGTGCACGGTGCTCCGCGCCAATTACTCACTGACTGTGGCCGCAGCTTTCTGTCGGCAGTCGTCGAGGACATCCTCCGCTCCTGCTCGACAGAGCACAAGTTCAGCACGCCCTACCACCCGCAGACCAACGGCCTCACGGAGCGCCTCAACCGGACCATCACCGACATGCTTTCGAAGTACGTTCTGACCGAACACCGCGACTGGGATCTTGACTTACCATATGTGACGTTCGCGTAGAATTCATCGCGTCAGGACACCGGCTATTCACCATTCTATCTCCTGTATGGCCGAGAACCCGTGTTGCCCTTGGACACTTTGGTGCCCTCGGCCACACGTTCCGCCACTGAATACGTCCGCGACGCGATCGCACATGCCGACCATGCGCACCAGCTCGCCCGCACCCGTCTCGAGGCCTCACAGGAGCATCAGAGATGCCTCTATGATTGCCACCATCGTGACGTGCAGTTTTCTCCGGGTTCTCTGGTGCTTCTCTGGTCACCCGTTCGACGTGTGGGCCTTTGCGAAAAGCTGCTGTCGTGCTACACTGGCCCTTGCCGTGTGGTACGACAAGTGACCGATGTCACGTATGAAATCATCCCCATCGATCTCTCAACGTCATCATCAGCTGCAAGTGACATCGTTCTCGTGGAAAGACTAAAACCATACCACAGACCTTTCACCGCTGATGTGTAGATTAAGCAACGGGATGGTGCTTCTACAGCCGGGGGTGATGCTAGGGAACAGCCGCCACAGTGTGGCTACACTGAGGAGGACGAAGACTGCGTGTGTGCCCGCTGTGATATAGCGTCGCTATTTGGCCTCCGTGAGCTTCCCTGTAAATAAATTGTAAATAGTATTCGGCTTGAGCTTCACGTAAAATATTATTAGTTACGCCACTACGATTCCCAAATAAAAGAAGGCGTTTCAGAAATTTGCAGACTGCAGTGCTTATAGACATTACTCGACCACTCAGCATCCGATAGATGCAATAGAAGAATGGATAGACGAACTGATGCATGCATACCAAACTAACACAAAGCACGTCACGCAAAGCGAAAAAACACCGGAAGTGGATCCCAAACTCGTCCATCTGTGGGAAGGCAGGCGAAGTATTATTACTAAAGGATGGAAAAGACGGCGCCTAAACGGAAAGCCCAGAGCTAGAATAGAACTACTGACAAAACAAGCAAAGGAGTACGCTAGGGAACAACAAGTGAACTGCATACAATTTTGTGACTCTTTACGAAGAACGCTCTCAACAGCCAAGACAACGGCTATTTTGCGGAGCATACTTGACCCGTGCAATGCAGAAACAGTCACAACTAGAGCATTACATAACAGTGGTAGGAGAATTTAAGGGGGTGACTCATCATTGATCCAAACCGTGACAGGCAGATACATTATAACAGGAGGAGATAGCATCGATTACAGAGAGTACGAAGGCATGGACAATTCAAAGCCTAATGTACCCATAACGAGACAAATATATGTTGGTGCTCTGCAATTAAAACGTAGCTCAGCCCCAGGGGAGGACGGCATCACGAATGCTATGTTAAGAAATATGAGTGATCAGCAACTACACCGACTAACCCGATATTTCAATTAGAAAATCTGGGAAATGGGAAAACTTCCTAATCAATGGAAAGATGCGACCATGATCTTAACACCTAAACCGGCGCAAACGAGAACGTAGCAGAATCTCAGGCCATTATCTCAAACCTCCTGCTTAGGCAAACTTTTCGAAAAGGTCATTCAATAAGGCTTACTAATTATCGAAGGGCACGAACTTCTCTTGCACAACATTTGCGGTTTCAGAAAACATCTCTCTACACAAGACATATTCGTAAGACTGCGAGATGAGGTGCTGCAAAATATCCCTACAGGAGGAGAGAGCATCATAGCAGCGCTTGACTTAAAAAGCCCTCTTGACACAATTTTTCATGCCTTGATAATTGAAGAGCTCGAAAGAATAGGCTGGTGGAATTAAGATCCACAATTACATGCGCTCTTTCCTTGCTGAACGTAAAGGCACAATAGGTAACTGAAACATTCGATCTTCGGAACTCCTAGTGCCTAACAGAGGCACACCACAGGGTGCCATCTTCTCGCCACTTCTATTCAATGCCCTCAGTGAACCGCTTCGCACGACAACTAGAGAAAATTAACAGCCTCAACTTCGCATTTTATGCCGACGACATAACCTTATAGGCTTGCAAAGGCTCGTTAGTGCAAAAAACAACAAACTAGCTAAGAGGCTATTAACTCGGTTGAGACTTCGCAGAACAAAGCGGTATGCAATGCATCCTGGAAAAGTCTGAGTTTATCCGGATCCATGGGGGTAACTACAGAAACAAACAAGCCATCCACCTAGCAATGGGGGACCAGGCGTTACTGGAATAAGCAGAATACTAGGTCTATGGTTAAATGCAGCAAAAGAGCCACTCACACCATTGCGACTCTCCAGTCAAGGACGAGCAGCATCGCAAGACTTATAAGCACAATTACAAAAAAAAGGCAAAGGGCTCCAAGAAAACGAAACCATAACTCTAGTCTAGGCTTTTATTTGTAGTAAAATAACATCGGCGCTACCATATCAAGAGCTAACCCCGTTGGAAACTAAAGAAATTGACCAGCTAATACATGGTGCCTATAAGGCAGCACTTAGGCTTCCTACGAATGCGGCAAACAGGAGGGTGCAAGCTCTAGGCATATACAACACTTGAATAGGTAAAAGCAGCCGTTCTTATGACACAAAGAGAATGACTATGCCTCACAAGCACAGGTAGAAACATTCTGTCATGTTTAGGCTACCAATTGCGATCGAAATATTCCCAGGCACTAACGACCACGATGTCTTATCCAATACGCGAGCGCATAATTGTCTCCCCAATCCCAAGCAACATGAACAAAAATTATCACACAGCGAGAAGACAAGCGCCAGCTAAACAGTTTCAGAAAACCTTCGGCAGTAGTCAAGACATAATGTATGCAGATGCAGCTAGATTTAGCAGGACAGGTAATACTGGCAGTTCAAAGCTACACGCCACGGAACTCTTCACACATCAGCCTCGATACGTACTAGGTGCACTGCTACAGTGGAAGCAGCGGCGATCGCCCTCGCTTTCACATAGAAGGAAAAGCAAAACGACTCAGTTTTAATAACGTGTGACTCACAAGTGGTGTGCAGAATGTATCTACAAGGCAACATACCACAAGTCGCCCTTAAAATCATAGGCGACACATTGAAAGATCTTGCAATCTTATGGTGTCCTGGCCACGAGGGTATCTCGGCAAACGAACGGGCACACAATCTAGCTCAATCCTTTACTAACCGAGCTGGAGATACGCACAACGATGAAAAAACGACCTCCTACTGGTCCGCGGTATTACCCCCGAGAACGAACTACAGGGGCGCTGCGAGCACCGCTCGCGTGACGTCAGGGCAAGGACTCGCGCCTGTCGTCTGCTACAATTCGGGCGTTGTCCGGGCGCTTTCTGCGGTGTTTTCGTTTGTTTGCCCTCGTTCTCTCTGCTTGTATACTTGTGTACTCAAATACATTTTTACGACGTCTTCCTTTGCGAACATTTATTCAAAGAGCTAATTTCTCAGACAACAATGCAGCTCTCAAAGGCAGCGCTACAGCGCCAGCCGAAGGAGCGCGAACCAGCCCATTTCGGGTCTTTCATGCGCGGATGCACAATCGCAAAAACATAGCATACAGGAATCCAGTTATAATACCATACCTGCGGCGGTGCAACAAGTATGTCACAAGCGCTGGCTATATATGACTTCTACAACAGTTATGTTGATTTTAATCCGCTAAAACAGGTTTCCTCAGGACGAGTAGTTCATGGTATAATATCGAATTTTTGAATTTCTTCACGGAAACTCTCGGCAGTAACACGGGGACTTAATTAATACTGGAGTTTAGATTCTACAAGCACCACTTGCTTCTTTAACTTCTTGTCAACATTAGGCGGTTTTTCCCGTGTTTATATTAAGCTGCGGAAATTTGAAGTAAAGTTAATGAAGGCTTACAGCTATTTACAGAATACAAATAGGAATGTACCAATATATATTTCCTTTTCCGTGATACACGTTCAACTCACTTGAGAAATTTGCTGGTGCTTGTTGCTTGAAGAATATACATGACGAATCTGTTTGGCGAAATGACACAGGCTGCTCGGCCCAATTTTTTTAGTGAAGTGTGCCTGTTGGACCGCATGGCTGCAGCCAGAAAGAAGTCGAAGCGTCAATCATTATTAGTATGGGACATATTGAAAATATCGAAATTCCCCGGTGGAGGGTCAGAAATCAAGTGAAAGTATATGCATGGCTTGTGGTGCTTTCTTTATGAATGTTTGCGATTGGATTGCAGCAAGCTTTATTTAGCCTGCAGTTGGGCAAGGTTCTATTTTATGTACCGACGAAGCGAATAGTTATCCGTTTGCATATTTAAAGAACGCTGAATCGAGACATGGGGACAGAAGGTGCTTGAATTTTCCTTTTCTATAGGCAATCTAAGCTGCGCTGTAGTAGCTCGAGAATACTTAAGCCATTCCAGTTGGCACTGTAAAAAAATTCTTCATGATTTCAATTCCAAGTTTTGGTGAACTTATGGGTTTCGTGAACACAGCGTGCCTCGCCATACCGACAGTCGATTGCTACCGTTACGTGATCAGGGGTGTGCCATATTGTCGATAAAGGCTACTGAGGGCCACTATGAAACGTTTATCACTTTCAATTGATTGGCTCTCGATCTTAACAACGAAACTTTTCTCTCAGCTGATTGCTACTATGGTGTTTGTGAATTAACTATGTAAATACTCTACATGACGCGCCGTCGTGTTAGCAGCCATGAGCAATTCGTTTTTTGGAGGCCTGTTTCAGAGGGGGATGAAAGTAGCAACAAACTTTTTCATAAGAAATGCGCGCCTATCTTTTATGCATTAATGAATGGCCATATTTGAATAGAACAACCCACCAGAGTAATAAGAATCATGATGACAGCTTCGCTGGGCAGTGTCTTTCTAACATCGGATAACATGCTGACGCCAATTACCAAGATTTTTCTTCCATGTAAAATGCAATGTCTCTCACAGGTAAATACTAAGGGAATGTTAAGCGTTTAGCGCGGCATCATACACAACTTCGCGTGTTGAATTTGCAGGCATTCTTTTTACGGAAAATTTACGGATAGACACGGCGCATATGTGCATTTCTAAACCAGTACACCCCTTTAACGCTACATAGCTTGCAATATACAAGCCGCAAAGTTTCTCGACTCATGCGCTTTTGAAGAAGAAACTGTGGTTAAAGCATGGCAGCTGAAAGAAGCCGACGTATCCTTCAATACGTACGGCTCGAACCATCCAAACCCCAAGCATACACGAAGGGAACGAGCGCACGCGGCAGCCGAGCAAGCCGGAGCGAGCGGCGTCCTGGCCGTGACGTCACTCGCGAGAGGGCGCCACTCCTAATTCTCGCCGCTAATACTGAAGCACCAGCGAAGTATCCGCCAACAATACGCCTCACCACACAAACTACTCAATGTGGAGGAGGCGCAGAAATATAGAAGAATACTGACGCATACCTATCCACATTTCGGTCGATGCCATAAATCAAACTAAACTTTGTACAATAACACTTGCCAGTGGTGCTGGCCCTGGCCTTTATTGCCTAACGCAACATGGGAGTGCGCCAAAAGAGGTCATACTATTAATTCACCTTTGGCACTCACCTTACTAAGGTAGCCCTGGGAGGCCATCCTCGCTCTTGCTGATCTCGAGGTCAAGAAGGGCCTCCTGGATCAAGCTAGGCGGGCCGCGGTGACCGCTAGAGTCTTGGAATAGGGACCCACCCTTCACCACTCCCTTTCCCCATTTCTTCCCCTCATCAATAAACGTTTGTTCCGCCTCCTCCGAATCGTGCATCGCATTGTGGTCAGCAAAGATGTCACGTCAAGGGCACCACTGACACTTACTGATGTTGTTTTCCAGTTTTTTCTATTAACCATTGCCTGGAAACTAAAAGTCATTTGCTGCGTTATTCTTTCTCGATTTCGGCACTTCGAAGGCCGATTCTTTAGCAGCTTTACGTAGAGTCTACTCAAATCTCTTGTTCCATAAGGCATTTAACACTAAGCGTTAGACTACGGGCCCTCCGTCACTCTAGCACTGATTTACATCGAAATGCGCTATGAAATGTTCTCCCGGTTCTCTGGAGAGTTTTCTAGCGCGCACATGTGATGATGCCAAGGTACGCGAGTATGATAACCAGCTTTGCACGTATATTAACCACTTTACTGCGAAGTAGGGCGAAGTAGGGCCAAGTATCGCTAAATGCGCTTAGAGATGAGCATTCTCATTATGAATCGGCCATTCCGGCATGCTTTAGGGTGACAAACTGGAATGTTCGCGCGTACGTCCGACGTAGCTTTAGACATTATGTATCTAATTTTTACTGAGAAGTTATTTATAGAGCGCAGTTGATGAAAGTCCACCGTATGACAGCCTTACGGCGTCCAAGAGCTCTACCGGCGATATAATCGAGCAATGAATCAATGTAGAACGTATTTTTTATTAGGTTTTAAGAGCAAGCTGCACTTGCTTGTCAGAAATTAACCTTCCACCTGGAAAGATAACCCTAAACAAAGTTGTATGCTACATAAGTTCATTATTCGCAATGGAAGTCATGCACGATGCACCGTGCACCATTGCGAATAAATTTGGACGGATTCGCCCTTTGCATGCTCAGGTATAGAAAGCCACCTCAGATACGTAGAGGCAGCAATGCTACTTTACCAGAACGGCTACGGCAATCTCATGCTGGTCTTCATGGCGTTATTTCCAACTATTGGCTTTTTGCTTCGCCATGGCATGAAATTCTGCAAATTGGTTTGAAAACATGCAATGTGTCATAGTAAACTGTACTCAATATTTGTATTTCATGAGCCCTTGTGCGTGTGTAGCTGCAGTTGAAAGAAAATGAAGGAAAAGTGCACTGTAACATGTATGCGGGTGTGAAACCTCTGAGTATTACTCTCAGGATCTGGCAACTACCAACATATTTCGGGGTTCCAACCAAAAAATACCAAAGTTTCGGCTCATTGGAGCAGGTTTATTGTGATGTCCGAGCGCCAAGCGATTATGCTTGTGCGTCTATCTTTAGAGTGGAGCTGTTAGAACCTGGCTGGGTTTCCCTTCACGTACCCAGCTTCACGGTGCTGAGGGAGGGAGAGCTGAGAGAGAGTGATTAAGAGCATCAAAATATCATCGTGGAGCCCAGTGACATGGCGAGAGTGGGTGGAGCCTAGTGGAGGAAAGAAGCAGCGGCGCGCACGCCAGCGAGGAACGTGGCTGGGACGCGTGCCCTCTCTTTTGGGGCAAGGGGCAGGGGGATCAGGCGACGGAGGAGGGGTGTTCTTCTCCGGCGGCTACTAGGGTGCCTCGATGTCCCTTCGCTCACCGCCCCATACAGAGTGGAGACAACCGCGGCGTCAACTATGGTGTTGGCCTAAAGCACCTCAATTGTCCATAGGTAGCGCCATTATTAGATCTTTCCGCCACCCCGCTCTACCCAGCGCTTCCTCCTCCAGGCCTCCTGTCGTCCCAGCCTCCTCCGCTCCTCCATTGGCCAATCTGTGTCACGTGAAAGCAGGCGTCGCGCTTCTGCGTACTTTATTTCTTTCCAGCGCGCTTCGACCGCCATTGCTGGCCCAGCGCGCCGAAAGTACGCGCAGACGGATTGATGGCGGGAGGTCGCGAGATCAAATCGCAGTCGCAGCGGCCGCATTTTGGTCGGGGCGATAAAGAGAAAGACACTCATGTCCCGTCCATTGGCGGGCCGTTAAAGAACCCCAGCTAGTCAAAATTATGACGTGCTCCATTACGGCGTGCCTATAACCATATCGTGGTTCGGGCGCATAAGACCCAAGAATGAATTTTTTTCTCTGTCTTGTGCCTTGAGTCTTCTAGTTAAAGCAACACTGCTTCTCTGCGAAAATTTACAACGAAAAAGATATAAAATGAACACTTCAATAAAAGAGTTACAGGTGCTAATGAGGTTGGGGGGATAATTATTTTCGGCACCTCTGTTCAGTTGCCCAATCAAGTTCGTTCTTGCTATCATATTTCAACCACTTGTACTATAATAAATAAATAAATAAATAAATAAATAAATAACGATTCTATGTCCTGGTACATTGTTAAAATTATCAATACTGTCTACGTGTCAAAAGGTTGATCACGGCCGCCGCAACCCGTGCATGAGCTACATACATCTGCAAAAGGCGCGGAGCAGAAGTGGCCCTGTTGCTAGACATTGCTGACTCCATTCCTGACGCAGACAACAGTTGTAATCTCTCAAACGCCGGCCAAACAAAAGTACCCTGCAGGTACGTAAATTAACCTACGAAACCACGTACACATACTTTCACGCAGTGAAAACCTGGAACTCAGGTAATTACGCGTGCGTATGAGCGCACCGTTTGGATGCGTTGTGTTTCAGGAAATCGAACTCTCAACGCGTGGGCCCTCTACGCCCCTAATAATGATTATTTTCTCAATTTTCTTGCGCAATTGTAACACGACATTATATGGCCCGTTACTGACTGACGAAGCGAAACCTCGCCTCAAAAACTGCTCCGCAGGGCTCGAACGAACTCTTTGGCAGATTTCCTCAGGTAGCGCTTGAGCCATCGTCTGCTAAGGCAGGGGCTGCACAGGCAGTGCAACTGTCGAGGCCGCGCCGAGCGCGGCAGTGCAGCGGCGGAGGAGGGAAGCGGTTGGCGCTACTTTTGAAGATTTTAGGGGATTTGCGTTGGCCAAAGAAATGGCGGACGCCGTAGGCACACGTTGCCAGCACTAGGGTATCTTACGTGCGGTTTGGCACTACATTACTGGCCTTCCCCGAGCTCCACTGGTCTCTGGTGCTTGCGATAGCTGAGCCACGCATAAGTTTTGTTCTGATTTTCGCCTATGACACCAGGGTATTTCTAGAATCATTGTTCTCTCAAAGTATCATTTCTTATTGCTTACACTATTGAAACGAGCTAAAGTGATCCTTTGATTCGGTAATACAGTACAAAATGCAATCAGTTTTTTGCTTTAGGTTTTGGATACGGGCTCTACCTTCTTGCTTCTACGGTGTACACCCTTCCGTACTTCGACGAGTACCAGGCCTTCGCAAATTCAATGAAATTTGGAGCCTGGGCACTGGCAGGCGTCATCGGTCCCTTCATTGTGTCTGGACTCGTAGGCACGTACGGTCTGAATGGAATGCTGCTGATGTTTGGAGCATTCAATTTACAAACAATACCAATCATCATGTTCGCCAGGAACCCATCACCGGTCACGTTCCAGAGGCTCCAATCCCACACCGATGGCGTACGACGCGACACTCAATCACAGGAACCTGTCACAGCCAGTGGCTCCCGGATTTCGCTTGAAATGTAAGAACAGCTATTAGCGCGGTGTTTTGCAAGAAACGAGTTCTATCGGCATTTGTAACTTGATTGTATAGTTATGAATTGAGTATGACTGACACTAAGTTTCATCGCATTTATTAGTCTGTCGAGTCAAGTGTGGGCGTGAGCCCCTGCACATGGATTGTACTATAGTCCCTGCAACAAGACATCTTGGTAACCTATGCAAACGCGCAAGAGATTTATGTAGTCCTATAGGCAATACACTATCAGAATGGTTACTGTGCACTGCTGTCACCCTTAACTGTTTACTTTCGTAGAGGTATTTAAAAGAAATTTAAATAAAGAAGGATGAAATAAATGTTATACAAATCTCCTGATTTTCGAACATGAAGTGTTATCGCGAAGTGGTGATCGACAAATTATTGCCGTTTTCACATATGATATCGGTGTTTGCTACGTGCGTGCTCATTACACTTAGCCGTATTTGAAATTAGCATTAAAGAGGTCCACGACTGTTAGGCTCATTAGGAAAACTTCTTTCCACACCTCTCTGTTTTTTCTTCTAACGAACGAAATAACGCTGTTGGAAGCGCTTGCCCATCTATTTTGCGGCATAAGAGTAATAAGATTATCAACAATCCGCGAGCACCTGATTTCTATCGTTATCAGCAACCATGTTTCGCTCACTCGGTTGACAGAAATCAAGAATATGCAGGGAGATGAAGTGACGTATAAAAGAAATGACCTTCTCATCACTTCAAATTTTTAATTATAGAAGCGTCTGCGAAGTCGACATGGTTACCACCTTTGAAATCCCTTACCCCTCTCTCTCCCCTCACTTGCGACAGTTAATGCTCTGCCTGTGCAAAGTCTGTTTGAATACCAGCTACCATTGTCTACAGGACAACAGACGACGATGGTGCCACAAATTGTGCCGTTTTCTAATGCAGTTTAGTAGACGAGTCATATTGTGACTTCAGAAAGAAACACAACAGGAACGACAGCGAAAACTGGACAACTGTATGTTATTTTGTACTCACTTTTAAGGTTTAAATGTGCATCGCGTAACTAAGGTACATTTTTATGGTAGGATATAAGAGAAAAATTCGTTGCACTCTACCGGTACTAACAACGAAGCTAGACAAACAGTTAAGGACATCGCAAAGAGCGAAATATTGCTAAATGCTAGGCGCAGCGTTATGAAGAAATAGAACAATGATGTGGAATAGAGCGCACTCGGGTAGCACATATACTGGTTGACATGAACAGAACGAAATGGAGTTTGGCAGGCGATGTAATGCGTAGGGGTCATAACCGGTGGTCTATTCGAGTTACAGAAAGTGTGAGAAAAGAGGGGAAGCGCCGTACAGGATAGAAGAGAACTATGTCGTGTGATGAAATTAGGAAGTTTTCACGCAAATTTAAGTTTGGCCAGCACAAAATACGGCTAATGTATGATTGCTGTGAGATGTCTTCATCCTGTACTAGACGCACAAGCGCTGCAGCCGCTGTTGGTGATGCTATCACAAACGGAAAGCCACGGCATTAAGACAGCGATGCCTCTATTCTCCCTGTTGCAGTAAATACCATCATGCCCTAAAACATGTGAATTATAACAGAGTGGCTTTCTACTGGTATTTGCATCCCGCAGGGGCATCTGTAAGGAGGCGTTTGGTGTGAATAAGCGTTTGGTGTGAAGGTATGAATTGGCAAGAATCAGACGTATGCGTTAAGAGACAAAGCTGGCAGTATTATTACTAATATGGATGAGATAGTTCAAGTGGCTGAGGAGTTCTACAGAGATTTATGCAGTACCAGTGGCACCCATGACGATAATGGAAGAGAGTATAGTCTAGAGGAATTCGAAATCCCACAGGTAACGCCGGAAGAAGTACAGAAAGCCTTCGAGGCTATGCAAAGGGGGAAGGCAGCTGGGGAGGATCAGGTAACAGCAGATTTGTTGAAGAATGGTGGGCAGATTGTTCTAGAGAAACTGGCCACCCTGTATACGCAATGCCTCATGACTTCGAGCGTACTAGAATCTTGGGAAAACGCTAACATATTACTAATCCATAAGAAAGGAGACGCCAAAGACTTGAAAAATTATGGACTGATCAGCTGACTTTCCGTTACCTACAAAGTATTTACTAAGCTAATTGCAAATAGAAGCAGGAACACCTGAGACTTCCGTCTCAGGTGTTCAGAACCAGGCAGGATTCCGTAAAGGCTACTCAACAATATACCATATTCATACTATCATTCAGGTGATAGAAAAATGTGCGGAATATAACCAACCTTTATATATAGCTTTCATTGATTACGAGAAAGCGTTTGATTCAGTCGAAACCTCAGCAGTCATGGAGGCATTGCTGAATCAGGTTGTAGACGAGCCGTATGTAAAAATACTGAAAGATATCGATAGTGGCTCCACAGCCACCGTAGTTCTCCATAAAGAAAGCAACAAAATCCGAATAAAGAAAGGCGTAAGGCAGGGAGATACGATCTCTCCAATGCTATTCACAGCGTGTTTACAGGAGGTATTCAGAGACCTGGATTGGGAAGAATTGGGGATTAGAGTTAATGGAGAATTCCTTGGTAACTTGCGATTCGCTGATGATATTGCCTTGCTTAGTAACTCAGGCGACCAACTGCAATGCATGCTCACTGACCTGGAGAGGCAAAGCCAAAAGGTGGGTCTAAAAATTAATCTGTAGAAAACTAAAGTAATGTTTAACGGTCTCGGAAGAGAACAGCAGTTTACGATAGGTAGTGAGGCACTGGAAGTGGTAAGGGAATACAGCTATTTAGGACAGGTAGTGACTGCTGATCTGGATCATGAGACTGAAATAATCAGAAGAATAAGAATGGGCTGGGGTGCGTTTGGCAGGCATTCTCAGATCATGAGCAGCAGATTGTCATTATCCCTCAAGAGAAAAGTCTATAACAGCTGTGTCTTACCAGTACTCACGTGCGGGGCAGAAACTAGGAGGCTTACGAAAAGGGTTCTATTAAATTGAGGACGACGCAACGAGCTATGGAATGAAGAGTGGTAGGTGTAACGTTAAGGGATAAGAAAAGGGCAGATTGGGGGAGGAAAGAAACGCGAGTTAATGTCTTAGTTGAGATCAAGAAGAAATGGGGGGCATGGGCAGAACACGTAATGAGGAGGGACGATAAACGATGGTCATTAAGAGTTACGGAATGGATTCCGAGGGAAGGGAAGCGTAGCAGAGGGCGGCAGAAAGTCAGGTGGGCGGATGAGATTAGGAAGTTTGCAGGGACAACATGACCACAATTAGTACATGAAAGGGCTAGTCGGAGAAGTATGGGTGAGGCCTTTGCCCTGCAGTGGGCGTAACCAGGCTGATGATGATGTTTAGTGTGTGATGACGCCACGGACCAGAGCACATGGGCATTGACCACTCCAGCGTCTAGCCATGCATGGCTCAGCTGTATCCGGGGAGAAGGGGATCCTGGTGGTTGGGTCAATGCCTGGCGTCTGAACATTTAAGGCTCCTCGCGGAGGCAACGCACCCGTTGGGCCTCGGCTTCACGTGGGCGACCCTCCCAGGGGCAATTCCTGTCCCTCTACTTTCCTATCGACTTACCTTTTCTGTTCTGGCATTTCCTTTCTTCAGAATTCTCTCTCTCCCAGGCGGCTTGGGCTAACCTGGTGTGGTATATCCAACCTTGAATATGGCGCATTTCATGATGTACAGCGATGCACGATTGGCATGTGCCAGTCATTTCTCTGTCAAACTTGTAGCTTCCGCTTGTTCGGCTCCGTAGTGAGTGGCTGCCATTACTTCCGAAGTAACACCTAACGTGCGGACAGCTTTCTCTTTGTTACCTGATCGTACCACAGCAGAGCACGTACGCACCGAAGTCTCCAGCAACTTTTAGTTCAACATAAAAATACTTCTCAAGATACCACGTTATTCTCAGAGATAAACCTGAAACACCAGTAAGAGCTGTTTGACATTTCCTTGTACCGGATTAACTAAGGGATATCGTTGCACCCCTCTATAGTGCTAGCAATACGACAACCGGCGACCAGCTGTTCGTGGTTCGTGATAAGATGCAACATTACAAACTTGCAAAACTTACAGCCTTTGCTGACATCCCGATAAGAATGACCCCCCATTATATTCGGGGTTAATGTTTCGTCGGATAGGGGGACAATCAGCGTGTCGCTAAGGTCGGGTTGAATGACATGTGTCTGACGGTGCCGGACACGGTAATTGAAGCCGAGTTTCTGCAGGATGTACAGCCCCGTGGCTGTCAGGGCCACGCGTTCGAGTTGCGAGGCTCGTTCCGCATCCACAATTTCCTCAAGTCTGTTGTATACCCTCAGCAGTAGGAGACGATCAGTGCTTGTGGACTACGGCAGGCCAAGGGTAATCTTGTAAATCTTGCGTATAAGGGTGTACATTTTCTCCCTTTCCATGACATTACTATTGTGGAAGGCAGCCACATAAGTAATGTGGCTGATTGCGAAGGAGTGTATGAAGCGCATGACGCTGTCCTCCTTCATATCCGTGTGCTTGTTTGTAATGCGTTTGATCAGGCGGGTAGCCGCTGTAACCTTGCCTTCGATCTTGCGGATAGCTTCTACGTTTGACCCGTTGGCAGCTATATGCATGCCGAGGATGCGTATCTTTGGGACAAGGGAAATACTGGAGCCGTCTTGCGTATAAAGGATTATTTCATTAGAACGATTCTCCTGTTCGCTTGGGCCGGTAGCACGGGTTGTAGAGGAGCAGCTCCGATTTCAGTAGAGATAGTCGGAGACTTGAGTCTTGAAGGTACGTTTCGAGTGCAGAGACCACTGCTTGTAAGCTGCATTCTATCCAACCGTCACTGCCCTTGTTGGCCCACAGGCTGACATCGTTGCACACAAGGTGTGATCGAGGCCGTCAATCTCGTCGAGATAGGCCGGGAGACCCAGCATCATGAGGCTTAAAAAGGGCGGGGATATGACCGGCCCTCGAGGAGTGTCAGTGTTTCCTATTGCATGTTCGTCGGACGCTCAGCAGCGTTCGACTGAACATTGGGCCACCCAACGATTTCAAGTAGGGCCCAAGTTGTGCTACCCCCAATTTAAGTTGTCTCAACACTAAATTTAAGATGGCCTAGCCTCAAATTTCAACTTGCACCATGACACGACATGACAAGAACTTCATTTGAGTCCCGCGGGAATGAATCTTGGGGAGCCACAGTCGAAGGCTCCCGAAGATCAAGTCGGTGGCTCCGCCCACGATGGGACCGGGAGATGAAGTCCCGCCGCAATGTTGTTGGCCATGTGCACAGCCTGGAGTTTAATGTGGTGATTGCTGCTCGTGAGGGATACCAGCCACTGCTATTTGGTGATGGGTGGGGAGGCGTTAAGCACTGGGCACAGCCAGAGCATGTGTTCCAATGAGCATGAGGCATGATCATATTTGGGGCACGACTGGGAGTGGTCAGCGTCTACCCTATTAAGGGATTGAGGAGCGGGATATGAATGGGCTTGAAAAAGTCTGAGTGTGCTAGCCTCAGGTTTGTTCGATTTCGGGTAAGGGGTGGAAATGTCCTCCTGCCCAGTCTATAATGGCAAACAATTTCGTGGAAAATACATAATGAATCTTTGTGGATGTTGACCTCGTTCCAAGCCTGGCTACCCGCCACAACAGGGTGTGTGAAATCGCACGCTCTCCTGTGGGCAAGCTTGTTCGGATTAAGTCCAAGCGGGTTAATTGAGCCATCTAGATGGGCTGGGAATCACAACGCGTGTTATCCTCCTTCGCTGCTCTCCCTAGCTCTTTGAAGTGCTTTGTTCACAATACTGTTCGCCTGCTCAGACACGAGGGTGGACGAGAAGGATCTAACCGCGATGTGCGAGTGCGAGAAAACGATAGGGGGAACTTTTGAGCTGTGAAAAGCCCGAGCGATCGCCGCTTCTTCCACCACATGGGCAGACTTCGTATACAGAGGCTGCATTGATCAGGTTGCCCCCCCCCCCCCGTCTACCACCGAGACAGCGAACTTATCCCCACTGTCATATCTGGCAGCATCGACAAAGAGGGCATCTAGTGTCTGTTGATTGATCTTTTTAAGGATTGACTCGGCTCTTGCTAATCTTTTACCCTCGTTATGCACTGGGTGGATGCTTTGCGGGATGGGCTCAACCACGATGCGTGTTCTGGTTTCCCTGGTCAAGCTAACTTTGGTTGCCGGTTCATGTCTGGGTTGGATACCCGCTGCTTCTAAACTCTTGATCCCTGGCTTAGTGAATGCAACTCTCATTATTTGAGCCGCTGTGTGTGCTTCTATTAGCTCATCGATGGTGTTGTGAAGTCCTAGCTCCAGCATGTTCTCAATGCTTGCGGACTTCGGAAGGCCGAGCACGCGCTTGAGGCCGGTTCTGGTTAGGATGTCGAGTTTGTCCTTCTCCCGTTTACCCCAATTAACATACTGCGCGATGTAGATAACATGACTCAGGAAGAATGCCTGATAAGCTGTCAGCAAATTGTCCTCGTTGAGATTGCCTCTTCGATTTGAGACTCGGGCTACAAGTCTTAGCACAATACTAGCCTGTCCAGTGAGCCTGTTGGGGGCCGTCGAGTTACAGCCCTTGGCATCAATGAGGAGACCTAGAATCTTGACCGAGTCCATCCTCTGTACGGGATGTCTATTCTTAGGTCGAATTCCTAGTAGCAGAGTTTCCAGAGGCGCAAGGTTTCTGACCCCTTGTCTGGGCTGGTGGTATAACAGTAGCTCTAATTTAGCGGGGGAGAGTTCCTGGCCCGTGTTTGAAAGAAAGTTTTCCGTAGCCTCCATCCCAAAGCATCTGTAGCCTCATCCCAAAATTTCAAGTTGGTCCACCCCAAACTAAGTGGGGGAAACCCCAAATTTAGAATGACCCGTTACGAAATTTCAAGTTGGCCCAGCCCCAAGTATTGGTTGGCCCGCACCCCAATTTCAAGTGGGCCTGCCCCCAAGCGTAACTTCGCCTACCAACACATTTCCTGTTGGCCCACCTCTAAATTTTCTTGCCACTGCTCATCGCTTTCTTCCACCGCTGGCTGTCTTGAAAGCGATCGTCTTGCGCGATGGAAGGAAGGACGAACGGTTTTCTCGTTGGGTAACCATACAAATGCTTGTGCAATTAAAAAACACGCGCTCTAGTAATAACCTCATGGCTGGAATGGCTTGTATTAGCAGTGTCAAACATTCCCAGTACATACTGAGCCAGTGCCGCCTCTATTTTTTGCAAAGCCAGCCACATGCGGCCGATCCGACCGTTCACCACCCTCTCTTATCGCTCTTTCGTAGTGTAACGCGTCGGCTAGCGTTCGCGCCTGCTTTACGGTCGTGGGGGAAAGTACTATCATGGTGGCATCTCAAAGCGGAAGTGTGAGGAAGACTGACAGACGCAGAGATGAAGCGTCGACCGCTCCTTATTGGGAACGGCAGCGGCACGCACTCAGACTTCCACGTTACGCAAGCAGGCCTAGCTAAATTAGTCGTGCCTAATGAACCTAAATGTCATGCCATCTGGGTAGCTTCGCATCGCGGCAACTTACTGAGTAAGGCGCGCCTACGGCTCCCATTCAGGAGCGAGCGATTGCACTAGCATTGAAAAAAAATATAGAAGGCGTTGGCTGAGCACACGAGAACGTTTCACGGCTTCATACGCACAAATATTTTTTGAAACGAAAGAGACAAATGACCCATTTAACGAAAAAGCTGCGTTAGTTGGAGCCAAACGGCACCTAAATTCGCATTGCCTGCGGGCCATTTCACCAGTGCGCCATGACGGAGCCGATACAGTGATGCGACCGACGCAGCGGGGCGATCGTCGACGAAGCAGTTGCGTGACGCGCGCGTGAGGGTGCCGCCGTGTCACTCTCGGAAGTTGCCGCGCGGTCCGCATTTCTCTCTTCCACCCCCACTAGGATTAGCTGCTTCGCGTGCCTACCAGCCTTGGTGTCCGCT
Source organism: Dermacentor variabilis (assembly GCF_050947875.1). Taxonomy (NCBI): domain Eukaryota; kingdom Metazoa; phylum Arthropoda; class Arachnida; order Ixodida; family Ixodidae; genus Dermacentor; species Dermacentor variabilis. Next base: position 200,987,349 of record NC_134570.1, on the reverse strand, counting down.
GCTGCTTTCTCTGTCTCTCTTCGTTGCGTTGAATCGGGCTCCCTGAAGAGCTGCAGAGAATATAGCGCCTCTTCCTCCTCGCAATCTCTCTCTCTCGACGTGCAGTACGCGGTGGCATGCGGCCTAGTTGATTTCTGAGCAATATCGTCCAAATAATATCGGTCTATACATAGCCAACATGTGAACGTAGGAACTACACTAAACATAGCCCGCACCAATTTTTTTGTAAAGCTCGATTTTTTTATTGATACGAAAGCATCAAATGGTACCATTGAGCGAAAAAGCCAGAGCCTGCGGTCTGCACCAACAAAAAACTGCACTTCAATTCCTATCGGCTGCGACGCCACGTCCCGAGTGCTCCTCGCCGAGGCAGCGCAGGCGAAATGAAACACCTGCTGCAGGGATAGCGCGCCAGCTGTTGCGTGAGGGGAGAGGGCATCGCGCTATGTCACGTCACGCTCGCTCTTGGCAACCATGGTTATTTGTGCGAACCTTGAGCGCGCAAGCTCTCGCCAGCTTTCTAACTTCGCATCGCTATTCGCTGTAAAGTAATTATGGTATAAAAAGACAGAGATCCGAAAGGAAAAACGTTGGCGCTAGTGAGTTTCGAACCTAGACCCCACGCTGAAAAGCCGAATTTCTTACCTATTGGGCTAAACCAGCCGAGCGTCTCAACGCACTCGCTTGACCGCGAGGAGTTCATAACTCGAAGGACCCGCTTATGGGCGTGAAAGTGGACATTCATGCTTTCACATTCACTGTTCATAATTAGTTCTGAGGTGTCTTCGGATTTTTTCTAACTATGCTCAGTTTTGTAGGAGATGACGACGGATATTTCTCTAAGCACTATTGAAACGTCTCCTTTTATCTTTAAGTGTCTTTATTAGAACCGCATTCAGATACAAGCATTGTTCAAGTGCAGATTCAGTTTACGTCACTTCCGCCTTGTCATTTTGTTACAACCTTCTAGGGAATCTACTTTGGTGCTCTCCGGTAGTTTTCATTTGCATATACAACGAACATTCAAAGAGTGGGCTCGAAATTTGAAAAGGACGTAAAGTACATTTCTGTATCAACCAAAGAAGGCAGAAGGTGGCGTGGACAGAGTTTAGCAACGCATTTCGCTTCAGAAAGTGTTTGATGAAAAATTTAGCAGATAACTCTGTTTTCATGTGAGTTAAGTCATCTAAGCTCTGTGGTTCTACATATAATAGGATGCTAAACGATACTAACCTGAATACTGCCTTCATAAACACACGTTCTACGCATCCTAAAGAACTAAAAAGCTAGAAAATGTGATGAACGAAATCTCTTCTGATAAGAGCAAATGCAGCGATAAAACTCCTAAAATACCAGTTAACGGCGACCACAGCCTGCAGATTATTTTAGTAGGAAGTTTCACTTTAAAAGAAACAAACATGGCTTTAGACGAGTTTAACGAGGTTGTCAAGAATTCCACGTCTCTCAAATGCCTGTCTTTCATTGCATTTCTGTGCGTTTTCAAGCATTCGAGAAAGCCTCAGCTGAAGGCACGCATGCATCAGAATTGGTTATATAGCAACATTTTTTTGCTGCTTGGAAAATTTTTTTACTTCACCTTCTTGACATCTACGTAGCTGAAAGCCTTTAGCTAAATTGACAGTACTGCCATTCGGTTCATTCACGTATCAACATGTGGCTGATATTCAGGCCAACTTCATAACTTGCCTCTTGTTCTGGTTATCTATCGGTTCCCACAGCTTATGGAACATACCCATTCTGGAGGATTGACTAAGAATATTCGCATACGCAATGCAACTTACGCATCGGACGAAGTTGTGTATTCGAGCACATTACCAGTGTCGCATGTCTACTTCTGCATATCGCGGGACCTAAGTTGTCTATACGGGCGTATTCTGAGTGGTGCATGAACAGTTTCACAAAGCCATTGAACAACGTTGTGTATTCAATCATATATGCGGGGGCGTATGACCAGTTGCACATATTCAGCGGCCCAAGTTGTCTACTCGTGCATGTACTTGGTGGCGCATGGCCAGCTCCACATACCTATTGACCCATATTGCGTATTCTGCGCATATCCAGTGGCGCGCATGCCGAGTTTCACATATCCAGTAGCCTAAGCTACCTATTCTAGCGTATTCATAGTAGCGCATGCCATTTCCACATACGCCTTGACCCATGTTTTATATTAAGGCATATAACCAGTGGTGCATGCCCAGTTACTCATATCCAGTAGCCTAAGTTATCCATACAGCCATATACTTAGTGGCGCATGGCCAGGTCCACACAGCCGGTGACCACTCTTGTGTATTCAGGCATATAAGAAGTTGCGCATGCCCAGTTTCACATATTGAGTGACCGAAGTTGTCTACTCGGGCATGTAGTTTGTGGGGCATGAGCATTTTCACACACCCATTAACTCATGTTGTGTATTCAGGCATATACCCTGGGGCGCTTTCCCAGTTGTACATATCTAGTAGCCTAAGTTATCTATTGGGGCATGTACTCAGTGGCGCATGACCAGTTTCACGTAACGATTGACCTGCGTCCTGCATTCAGGCCCACACGACATGGTGCAGGCCTAGTCACATGCATCTAGTGCCCCAAGTTGTCTACTCGGGCACGTACTTAGTTGTAGATGTTCATTTTCCCATACCCATTGACCCATGTGGTGTACTGAGGCATGTCACCAGTGGCGCATGCCCATTTTCGGTACCCTAACAGATTAACTAGCGTTAATGAGATGCTGCAGATGTTAGCCTGGCGTTTTGCCTGACATGCTTATCCAGTTCCTGGGGTATGATTATCATATATACAATCATAAAACTGAACAGCATACATCATCATATGGGCACATATATATACACTGTAGATATATTTAAGGAGTTTCAGTGAGACTCGTGGCCCGCAAGGACGCTAGCAGTACTTTACGCGTGCGTAACGCGCAGGTGGTGCTTTGCCACGGGCCGACAACATGCTGCAGTTCCACGCTAATGTTACGTTGAAGGCGTAGTGCCCCCTTCATTGGCTATTTCTGTGAGGCATAGCGGCTGCAGTCGCTCATAACGTGGTGCAGGTTATCAAGGGCGTTGCATTCAAAGCACATTGGCGAGTGTGTCAGTTGCGTCTTGAAGGAGTTTTTGAAAGCGACGTAGAGTCTGATGCGGTGTAGTCCTGATGGGTATCGTGTATTGAGGCCTCGCGGAATGTAAGTCACACGCTGGATCTATTTTGTATAGGAGTCCACATTGATGGCTTCCATCTGTCGATAGGGATCGCTGGAGACGCCAAGCTTGTGCTAAGACCAGTGTCGTCGCGACCTTTCTTTAGAAAGGTATCTGGCCCATTTCTCTCGAAGTGTCGCACCCAGATTTGGCAGCACGGTCAGCCTCGACGTTACCTTGTACTGCGCGATGGGCTGGTAACCCTTGCAGCCCAACACCGTGATACAGTGCGGAAGCTTTGCTCCACAGGTGTCTGATTTCTATTAAACGTTGTTCCGGCGTGCGTGGCGACTTCATGGCCGCTCTTCAGTCGTTGAAGATCCCTGATGACTCAGTTGTCTGGCCTATGATGTAATTAAAAGATACGGTAAATACGGTACTAATACGGTAAATCTTCTAGCTGGTGCTGACATGCTCTAAAGCAAAATATGTCAGCGCTGGACTTGGTGTCTTTCTTTTCCTCTGGAATGCAGGCACGAAAGTGATAAATGACAACGAATTTCCTCTTTGGCTCCATCGGCATAGATGCGCTTTTATAATGCAGCGGGATCAAGCCCCAAACTACAGGACCACTTTCTGCAGGAAGCGGACGACCAAGCACTCTGGTAGCGAAGCGCATGTGGGCGGGCAGAAACTCGTGATACAGAAGCATTGGAGCTGACATGCGCCGGCTTTCTAGAAGAGTTCCTGCACTTGATGTCTTTCTTGGCAGGCCGAGGCACACCGTCACGGCTTCTGTATGCTCACCAGTGACTGTTCTTTTGTCAGTTTCGCCAATGCTCTGTAGCACAGGAACGCTGTATCATAGAAGATCTTCTCATAGAGAACAATACCTGTGTAGCAGAGCATTTACGGAGTAACCCCCAATGTTGATTTATAGCATACGGAGGATGCTCACACCTGACCAAATTTTTTCCGTTAATGTTCGAACGGGGGGTGTCCACATCAATAATCTGTCGATCGTCACGCCCAAAAACCTGTGACTTGACAACGTGCTGAAAGGGAAAGTGTGCGACCTTTAACGTGCAGTGCCAAATATCACGCCTATGAAAGCAATGCAGCACACTTTTCTGGTGACGTCTTTAGACCTCATGCGAGTAGTTTTTTTTTTCTTCAATAGATTTGATAGCTGACTGCACTCTTATTCATAGGGTGCGTCTGTTAGAACCACAGCAACTGTGGTTCTAACACAGTTGGCTGTCTTACTGTTTCAACTGCATATAAAGAGATTTAAATCGATGTGGGAATGCATTTAGCCAGTCCGATCAGAGAGACGGTAAATAAGGTCGGACTTAAAACACCACGCTGGGTGTAATATACAACTCCTCGATGCAACGTGTGCGGAACTGGCACCCTTTCTTTTGCGGAAATGTATACTGACGATCAATCAGGTAGTCTGATGCCCCGCATTACATACTACCGCCAACTCTAACGAATTTCAGGCCGTAGAAGATAGCCTCGTGAGTCACGGGATCGAACTTTCCCTTGCTGTAGAGGAATACGCAGATAGCGATGCTACGTGCAGCTTTGTTGAGTTTTACGCAGTTCACAAGGCTAATCACGTTGTCTATGGTGCTGCGAAGCTTTCTGAGCCCTGAAATTGGCGGAGGGTATGTACATTCATGCTCATCAGCAACCAGTACGGGCGCATCAATATAACTTTCTGTAAAAGCTTGCCCACGCAACTAACTGGACCGATTGCACAATATGAGATTGTGTATGTTAGAGTCTTGCCATAAGACTTTAAGGCGGGCTACTTGGTTTGAGTTCATTGTGGAAACTTTTGTGCACACTGAACCAAGACAACAAGAAACGGACACAAAGACCTGCGCTGATCTTTGTGTTCTTGTTGTCTTCATTCAGTGTGCGCGAAACTTTACACGATGCAGTCTTCCCAGGCTTGAGGATAGGGATAACGCGAGCTCGTTTCCAGCAAGGTTCACGGCGGCCATTTTACCAGCTCGCATTGAATATGGTAAGAAGGCCACCTTTGCCTTATCGCGTAAATGCGCTAACTCTGCGTAGCTGACACAGTCTGGTCCATGAGATGACGCCTTGTTCACCAGCCCCAACGTGCCAAGTAGATCCATGATCGAAAAAGGCTCGTCTGGTTCAGTAGTGCTCCCGCTCGCTGAAGCCTCCTGTGCTGCTCGAGTGAAGATTGTCAGTGCTGCTGCAGCACGGATCTTAAAGCAGAAAATCTCCGCCATGTCCAACTCGCTGCTGTTACGAGATGGTGCAGCAGATTTAAAAGCATGCAGTTGAGTTGGCGCAATCTTGAGGTGGCCCGCAATGCTTCACATTCTGGTCAGCGGTTTTCTGGGGTCAAGTTTGGAGTAGGAGGCCCACCATTGCCCTTTGTGTGGCTTGTCAACGTGACGTTGGATATGTCACCCAAGCCTGAATAGCCTAATTTATCTATTCGGGTATATACATAGTGGCGCAGGGCCACTTCAACATACCCATTGATGCACGTTGTGTATTCAGGCATATACGCAGTGGTGAATGCCCAGTTGCGCATATCCAGTAGCCTAGGTTACCTATTCGGGCATTTATGTACATAGTGGCGCATGGCCAGTTGCAGATATCCAGTAGCCTAATTTCCATTCGGACATATACATAGTCAGGCATGGCCACTTTCACATATCCATTGACTTACGTTATTTCTTCAAGCACATGTCGAGTGCTGTGTGCTCACTTCCACATATACAGCGACCCAATTTCCCACTATGGGCATATGCCCAGTCGCCCATGCGCAGCTCAGCATATCAAGTGGCCCAAGTTGCCTATGCAAGCACAAAACCTGTTGACCAAGCTTAACGATTGGCAGGATACCAGCGGCCTTCATCCGGAAGGTGGGGGGAAGTGGCGAAGAAAGCTTCGCTTCCTGCGTTTCTACTTGAGACGGAGGCAACTGTCGGAGCCTCGAAGTTTCGTGTTCTGGGTCACCACATTGGTCCGCGTACTTATGACGATGAGGACATTGCTACGATGTTCCAATGAGCAAAAACAGGGGCATTGCCTCTGTTCATTCATGTCGTGATACCGTCTTTCGCTGAACATTGTATAGGCAATGACATGCTTAATCGCTCAATCCCTTTTGCATCCTCGTGATGCGCATGTTTAATCTCAATGTTACCGATGATATTACAGCTGATAAAGAAGAATTGTTTACTGTTCAGAAACATGGGGAAAACGAGGTAAGCTCTAACCACTCAGAAGGTCATGCGGCAGTGCTGAAATAGATCGTATGGTTTTATTCTATGCGAGAAAGTCACCAAACCTGCATATTTTAATAGGGTTGCGTCATTACTTTACAAGGTTGTACTAGTGGCATAATCCAGTACATTTGTTTCCCTTCCACTCGTCTAAGCAAGTTTGATGTGATGAATTAAAGCAGCCTCAGCCGGCGTAGAAACAACAATAGAAACTACAAACTTTGAGTCCTTGCAATGTTCATAAATTGTAACGGCTAAAGGCACAGCGCGGGCTTCGGTGACAAAACACAGATGAATGCAAATAGATCTTTATATTCCTCACTGAAGTAGGAGTCTCGTGATATAGATTTTTCTTGTGGGAAGCTTTCATTTTTGGTATTGTGCCGGTCCACGTGGTCAACCTGCGCTTTCTACTTCGCCATATTTTACAGGCAACCGCAAAGCGAGGGAGTCAAAGAAGTACAAGCGCCGAGCAGCCAACTGAGTGATTCACTCCGTCACGCATTTCATTTATTCAGGATGCCCGGGTTCTACGTCTTTGTGGTTACAACTATGGCAGGAGACTATGTTGCTGTGGAGTTCGGCACGACCATAGTTGACTACGGCCTCGACAAGGCCATCACGCCTGATAAGGCCAACCAGCTGACGACTTTTTTATTCTCCGGAGAGCTTGCGGGACGTCTCGGGATGTCACTTTTGACAGATGTCTTCCCATTCAGCCGCCGTCCACTTTATGCTCTCAGTTTCTTGTGCATGTTCACCTGCATGAGCGCACTACCTCATGTGTCAAATTTTCCAGGCGTTGTCTCGCTGTGTGTGGCCCAAGGTATCGCGCAGGGGTACGGCTTGTGTATCAAGTACATACTTGTCGCCGACTTCCTTGGTGTGGAAAGGACGGCGGCTTCCTTCGGAATGTCTGGCGTTGCCATGGTACCACTCTCAATCGTCAGCCCCAAAATATTAGGTGAGTGCAAAGTGGGTGCCACGCTGTTTTACAATAAGTAATCACACAGTGATAGGTGCGAACATATGCAATCGGTGCTCTGAGGCAGTGAACTTGGGGAATAATCACATATTTCCCGAATACTGAGTTAGGTATGTAACTCTTTATTGGGCGAACTTGTGATGGCCAGGAAAAGAAACACTTAAAGCACAGTATCATCGAGCAGAGTGGTTGGACCCTTCAACCTAATTGACCCGCCGAATATATCGGCTATTTATGGAAGTATCACTCCACCTTTAGAGCACTGGTCTCGAAACGTATTGCCCACAAGGCCGGATTGGCGACCAGTGGCGTTGTTCAGACCCAGACAACCAGGAAAAAAGACAAATCGGGAAAATAAATTAGTAAACATCACCTATGGTATTGGGAATGTATTATTAATTTTATTCAAATTATTCTACGTGCTTTCTTCAAGTAATTCCTTATCTAATAGTGATGACCTTCTGTCATGACGCCACGAAAGCGAGCGAAATGACTATTATTTCAGACACGAAAGTAAAATATTAAGTCATGATAAAGTTTCATAATAGTGCTCCAGAACGCCCAAAGGCCAAACTATCCGTACGCTTACCGGCGCCGTAGGAGCTTGCGCTCACGCGCTTCACGCATGCGCAGATGGCGCAGAACAGATTGCACGCTTCGAAGTGCGGTGCGAGCCGAAATATTATCTCCAGACAAAATATGGGTTCTCTGGCAACCTCACAAAATAGGAAACGATGTCTACAAAGGCAAAAATAGTGGGCCAAGTGGGCTCACGTCTAGCACGTTCAAACCTGCATTACTTGCGAGACGCACCAAACGCAAGGCGCGTGGGTGTTAGGTTTCGCACGGCGGCACGCATACATGTAGCTTAGCCTTTAATAAGACCTGAATATTATTGTGAACGGAGCTGATGAAAATGATGTAAATAAATTGATGTAAATTTAGTACACGATTAGAGACTCCCCGGGACAGCGGAGTACTAGTACGACAACGAAAGCACGGCTCATTGTGATTCTGCACTAGTATTCAACTGGTGTCCATGGGTGTCTTTCACGCTCGAAGAAACACTTTGAAATCCCATTATTGAGCAACAGAAAGCCCTATCGTGAGTTTTTCATGTTGCTCTGCAATTTCCTCATTGACACTTTTCATGTAGTTATATTTAAGATATCGATAAATTAAGGCTGGTTATTCAATTAGGCTGATTGCCAAACATAATCCGAGTATGTCCAAGCGACGGAAAACAATGTAACTTTGGTTCTGTCAAGCTACGCAGCATTTGCATATATTTAAATATTGGTGCACGATAGTTGGGACACTCTGTATAATACGGCATACTATTAGAGTAGCCTTAAACCGGAAAGTTATAAATTGCTTCAGTTTGAAGTAGAAACAATACATTAACGAAAACTTGAAATCGGGACTTTTAAAAAACTAAATTATGGGGTTTGACCTGCCAAAAATGACTTTCTGATTATGAGGCGCGCCGTAGTGGAGGACTCCGGAAATTTTGACCACCTGGAGTTCTTTAACGTGCACCTAAATCTAAGTACACGGGTGTTTTCGCATTTATCCTATATCGAAATGCGGCCGCCGTTGCCGGGATCCAATTCCGCGACCTCGTGCTCAATAGCCCGACACCATAGCCACTGAGCAACCGCGACGGGTAAAGCCGGACTTTTTGTTGGTATTTGATGCGGTTCGCTCTTGCCTCGATGCGGGCACCATGTGTTAGCACTCGCCGGTCCCAGGCAAAGATCAAACTGGCTCTGCTGGCGCACTTACACCCACATGTCCCTCTTAGTAGCAAAATAGATACCTTCTACTTATTTGTTCTGTCATTAAAATTTGATTCGCAGTTAAGCCAACAACGGCTATTTGTTAGAAAACCCTAAACTTGCTGGATATCGAGTATATTATGCAATATATAGGCTGAAACAAACAAGAACTAACGATACCCCGGCGGAGTAAGACCGCATCATATTACCGCGAATCTTTGCAGTGCCTGCTCATTCTTCAAGTCTGCCGCCACGCCGCTTCATCGCTTTGTTTGCGGCGCAAGACGCGCGCAGATTTATCCCGATTGATAGCATCGAGACAGAGGTGATTCTAGATTGTTCCAGAATGTTCTCGTACTTTGCAGGCTTTATCTAGAAAGCTCGCTATCAGCTTCAAATTGAGCCCAGACGACAGCGGCGGACATTCTGTTCGACGACCGCCGAGCACACTGGTCGCCTCGCCGCCGCCGGGTAATTCAGGCCATTGTGGGCGCAAGTCAGCCCAATAAACAGTTTCCCGTTGACGAACTTTTGTCCGTCTTCATCGCCTCTGCGACTGCCGTCAGCACTACGTCACATCTGGTGGAGGTGTAGGGTAGCCTTCCATGTTCCGGACGCGGCCTTCAAGTCGTGAAGCCAGCCCTCAGCGCTTCGCACCCGAGGATGAGCCAGCAGCTCAGCGAGCCAGCCGACGTCTCCAGGGAGAGGATCCTGAGTTCGGGACCTTGCCGGACCGCACCAGAAAGCGAAAAGACGCCGCTACGAGTACCGCAACCTCGCCGAAGATGTCGACACCAATCATACTGCAGCAGCCGCGGGGGCCGCAACCTTCAATAGATGACTAGGCGAGGACCCCGAAGAATGGTTGGACCAATTTGAACGCGTGGCATCGTTTAACAAGTGGGATGACGCAGCAAAAATTGAACAGGTATTTTTCTCATTGGGCTCCGCACGCACATGGTACGAAAACCACGAGTCGTCCCTAACGACATGGGAGCTATTCAAGAGGGAACTATTGAAGGTACTGAGCAGCGTCGTGAGGAAAGAAAGAGCCGAACGACTCCTCGAGTCCAGGATCCAGCTGCCAAATGAGCCCGTCCGTGGTTACGTCGAAGAGATGAAGCACCTATTTCGCCGTGCCGACTCCGAGATGACAGTGGAAAATAAACCTCAGTTTTTAACGCGCGGCGTAAAAGTACAACTCTTTGGCAGCCTCGTCCACCAGCCGCCAAAAACAGTCAAGGAATTCAAGCAAGAAGCCAGAACGATTGAGAAGACCCTCGACGTCCGGGCTCGGCCGTACAACCGCCCTTCCTTTGTGCAATCCGTACGGACACGACGACCACCACCAGCGACAACTTGCGGGAAGTGATCCGCGAAATTGTTCGCGAGGAGCTACGCCGATTACTGCCATCTTCCGCACAGCCGCCAGCAGCAACTCTCATGAATGTGGTACGGGAAGAAGTGCAATAGGCACTTGGCACCCCGACGGCCACAGAACCACAGGCCATGACGTACGCCGCTGTAGTACGCACTCAGCCCCAGCGACAACTACTACGTCCTGTCCGACATGAATAACTTGTTCCCTGACACCGCCTACCTGCCCCCGCCCGCCCAGCCTACGAACAACGCTCAAGCCCCAGGAAATGCGACGCCTGCAGGACTTCCTACAACCGGCCGTTTTGCTTCCATTGCGTTGATGCCGGCCATAGTCTTTGTCACTGCCCGCACCGACGTATCCATCTTCGAGTATTTGCCGCTGACGTCCCACGACCACGCTTCGGCCAACCGACGAGTACCTGCGTCGAGAGGAGTACACAAGGCCGTTTCAAATAGGTCGCGAAGCTTCGGGCGAAAAGCGATTAAGTACAGATAGTCACTGACATCAGCATAGGGGGTTATGGGAGCAGCGATTTAAGCGCGACTGTGTTTGGAGGGAACAAACATTGGGAAAGAAAAAGCGTTTTTTTATTCAAACGGGACACAGTTAGATTCATTCAACGAAAATAAAATTCCTAGTCAATTTTATATATTCGTGACGAATTAAGAAAATACAAGTTTAATTTTATTACTAGTAATAAATGCATTTCTTTTCAGCGCCCATCGCTACAGGGGGCGTTGACGTCACTATCACTCGCAATACAATGCACGTATTGAAATGGGCAGAAAGGCGCACTCGTAAAGTTCACCTGTTGAAATACGCTCCTTCGCAGTTCGTGCTTTTTTGCTTGTCGAAGTTTGTCTGAATTTGGTGACGCGGGTAGCTTCATCGCTTCTGAATCTGTTCAGTCAAAAGTAGTGAGTTACGACCGCCAGATAAATTGTGTATTTGTTTTCGTGCGACTGCGCTGGCCGGCGGGCTTGGCATTCGACGATAGGATCAGCACTCGACACCTAAAGCTTTTGTCGGCCTCCAAAGAAAGTATGTTCTGTGCAGGGATGCGATTTCGATAACCGTACGGCTGGGCTTTTCCTGCATCGGTTTCCACGCTGAAAGCTCGAAACGCCCATCAAGTCGAATGGCGGGGCATTTGGATATAGAAGTCAAAGGAAGGACAACAAAACAAATTTCGCGCCTTCGAAAACAAAATGACGTCACTTCTGCTTTTAACGGACATGGCGTCACATTATTTTTTCTTCCGCCGCAAGTGTTCCCACCACATACAGATGGCGCTAAGCCCCATGAACCGCCGATTGACCGCCATGTTTTGAACGTATGGGCTCCTATGGAAGCTTCGCTACCAGGTATATTTACCTTGGAGTACACGCCGAACCGTCTTTCGCGCTCACCATCGCCGTCAACGTCGCGCTTTGCGTTGCCACGCCGCAGCTACGCAGCCGCGGTACGGGGAAGGTCTCCGAGTCCCCGTAGGGGAAACTAAAGACGGCAGCCTGTGTAGGTGAGGTTGCTCACGAACGAAACGCCGAAGATCCTCCACCGACAACGCTTCATGAAGACGCTGCACCCGCTGCGCAGCATGGAGAAGCCCCACTCGCTGCACCGACGCTGCAGAAAACGACAACCCCGACGACGACGCGAACTGCCTTCGAAACGACGCCGCCACCCAGAAAAGCTTCGACAATACGCCCTACCCACGACTCGAATACGCGACGAAGCCGTAACCCGACGCCGAGGGCGACGTGCAATGCAAGAGCCAAGACATCCGACTTAGAAGTGGCTATCGACGGTCGGAAAGTTACTGCTCTAGTTGACACAGGAACCGATTACTCAGTGATGAATGGAACATTCGCTGCGCAGCTGAGGAAAGTCATGAGCGCTTGGGATGGCCCACAAATTCGCACCACAGGTGACCACCTCATTACGCCATCAGGACGATGCACAGCGCGAGTGACTGTCAAAGGACGCACCTATCGTGCGACCTTTGTTGTGCTACCGCAATGCTCCCGCGAAGTGATCTTGGGCTTGGATTTTCTTAGTGAGCATCAGGCGATCATCGACCCGGGAACCGAGCTGATCACGCTTTCCACGGACGAGGCCATCCCTTCGATGAGAACTCTGGGAAATCACTTTGCCCTGAGCATCCTTAAAGAAGTGAGCGTCCCACCCCGTTTAAGCGTTATCGTGACCGTAGGTGCCATGAAAGCCATTAACTCTGAAGGCATCATCGAGGGGAACACGCAGTTGCTTCTAGACCGAGGAATCGGTATCGCAAGAGGCGTCGCACATTTGCCCAACGACCAGGCCGAAGTAAACTTCAGCGAAGAATACCGGCACTATAACAAAGGAACGGCGATTGCGTTCTTGAACGAAATATCCGACTTACGGGATTCCTTCGCCCTCTCCGACCCATCCGCAGAAGATTCGTCTGGCCATGATAACTCGCCCACTTTCGACATCAACCCAGCCCTGCCCCGCAACAGACAAGACCAGATCCGCAATCTGCTTCGAAGTTACAGCGAGTGTTTTTCGTCATCGCTGAAGGTCCGACAAGCGCCAATTGCTAAGCATCGCATCATAACCGACCAGCACGCCCGACCTCTCCGTCAAAGCCTCTACCGTGCATCGCCGCGAGAACGACAAGCCATCCGGAACCAAGTGGAAGAAATGTTTCGCGACGACGTCATCCAGCCATCAAACAGCCCATGGGCTGCACCGGTTGTCCTAGTGCGAAAGAAAGACGGCGCACTTCGATTCTGCGTTGATTACCGCCGCTTAAAGAACAAAACAAAAAAAGGACGTCCACCCTCTTCCCCGCATCGACGACACACTGGACCGGCTCTGCAACGCCAAGCATTTCTCATCGATAGACCTGAAGCACGGCTACTGGCAGATTGAGGTCGACGAAAGAGATCGCAAGAAGACAGCATTCATCCCTGCGGATTGGCTCTTTGAGTTCAAGGTGATGCCATTTGGTCTCTGTTCCGCATCAGCGACGTTTCAGCGGGTGACGGATGCAGTGCTGGCAGGCCTAAAGTGGCAAATTGGCGGAGGGTATGTACATTCATGCTTATCAGCAACCAGTACGGGCACATCAGTATAACTTTCTTTAAAAGTTTTCCCACACAACTAACTGGAGCGATTGCACGATATAAGATTGTGCGTGTTAGTCTTGCCATAAGACTTTGAGGCGGGTTACTTGGTTTGAGTTCATTGTGGAAACTTTTGTGCACACTGAACCAAGACAACAAGAAACGGACACAAAGACCTGCGCTGATCTTTGTGTTTTTGTTGTCTTTGTTCAGTGTGTGCAAAACTTTACACGATTCAGTCTTCCCACGCTTGAGAATAGTTATAACGCGAGCTCGTTTCCAGCAAGGTTCACGGCGACCATTTTACCAGCTCGCATTGAATATGGTAAGAAGGCCACCTTTGCCTTATCGCGTAAATGCGCTAACTCAGCGTAGCTGACACAGTCAGGTTGATGAGATGTCTTCGCCTCGAACTTTCACGAACACCTCAAAAGACTTCGGACAGTACTAGATGCCATCAAGTCGTCTGGCCTAACCTTGAAAGCCGAGAAGTGCCACTTTGCTTATGAAAAACTGCTGTTTCTAGGCCACATCGTTAGCAGGGAGGGAGTACGCCGAGACCAGCAGAAAACAGCCGCTATTGAACAGTTTCCACCGCCGGCCGATAAGAAAGCTGTGCGCAGATTCCTCGGAGTTTGCGCATATTACCGACAATTTGTGAAAAACTTTTCGCGCATCGCCAAGCCCCTGAGCCAACTAACGAAGGCAAACGTGCCATTTAAATGGGAAGCGCCGCAAGCAGAAGCCTTCAAAGAACTCCAGCGCCGTTTACAGTCCTCACCGATCCTCGCGCATTTTGATGAAATTGCTGATACTGAGGTGCATACCGACGCAAGCAGTGTGGGCCTGCAGCGACGGGCTGCAGAAAGTCATCGCATACGCTAGCCGTTCTTTTTCCAAGCCCGAGGCTAGCTATTCGAAGACTGTGAAGGAGTGCCTTGCCATCATCTGGGCTACGTCGAAATTCCGCCCCTAGATGTACGGACGACCGTTCAAGGTGGTCAGCGATCACCACGCTGCTTGCGAATTTGAAAGACCCATCTGGCCGCCTCGCTCGATGGAGTCTTCGCCTCCAGGAGTTTGACGTCACCATCGTTTACAAGTCCGGACGCAAACATTCTGACGCCGATTGCCTCTCACGAGCCCCTGTAGATGCGCCGCCACCGGACGATGATGAGGAGGCCTTCCTGGGACCCATCAGCTCCAGCTCTTTTGCCCAGCAGTAACGCTCGGACCCTGACCTAAAACGCCTCGTCGAGTACTTGGAAGGCAACGTTTCTTCACCCCCAGCCTCATTCAAGCGAGGACTTTCTTCCTTCTGTGTACAGAACGATGTCCTTATGACGAAGAACTTCGCAACGAACAAAACAGCCTACCTCAGTGTTGTACCTGCTTGTCTCCGCGAAGACGTTCTACAGGCATGCCACGACGAGCCGACAGCAGGACATTTCGGGTTTACTCGCACTCTCCGCCACATTCAAGAAAAGTATTACTGGCCCCGCCTGTCAGCCGATGTCGCACATTATGTGAAAAACCTGCCGACATTGTCAGCGACGAAAAACCCCTCCCACACGACCAGCAGGATGGCCCTTTCCCAAAGTCAACGTCTGGAAATAAGTGGATCATCCTAGCAACCGACTACCTGACCCGCTACGCCGAGGCAAAAGCCCTACCAAACGGAACAGTAGCAGAAGTCGCCAAATTTTTCATGGAATGCATTCTTCTGCGACACTGCGCCCCCGATGTACGGACAGAGGGAGAGCATTCACGGCGGAACTAACGCAAGCAATCCTGCGTTACAGCCAAACCAACCACAGGAGGACAACTGCCTACCATCCGCAGACCAACGGACTGACCGAGTGCCTGAACGAAACCATTGCCGATATGCTCGCCATATATGTCGATGCCGAACACAAGACCTGGGACGTCATCCGGCCATTCGTCGTCTTCGCCTACAACACCGCTGTGCAGGAGACCACCCAGATGACAACTTTTAGGCCCGTGGAAGGGAGGCCATGACCACGCTAGACGCCATGCTGCCCAATGTTACAGAAGAAGAGAACGTCGATGTCGCCGCCTACCTTCAACGCGCAGAAGCTCGAAGGCTTGCCCGATTACGAATGAAAGACCATCAGCGAACCGACACCAGGCGCCACAACCTACGAAGACGCAACGCGGAATACAAGCCAGGAGACCAAGTCTCGGTTTGGACGCCCGTTCGCCGCCGTGCATTGAGTGAAAAGTTTTTGCACTGCTATTTCGGCCCATACAAGGTTCTTCGTCGGCTAGGTGAACTGGATTATGAAGTCATCCCTGACGCCATGACTGCATCCCAGCGACGCCGCGTACGACCAGAAGTTGTTTATGTCGTACGCCTGAAGCCCTATTATGCGCGCTAAAGGACGCTGCATTTTCACACTCTGGTAATTTCCCCACGATTCGTTTTATTTGTTGCTAGTCGCATTATTTCTTTTTTTGCATCGTGTCAATGCCTCTTTCAGAGGGGAGTAATGCCGCGAATCTTTGCAGTGCTTGCTCATTCTTCAAGTCTGCAGCCACACCGCTTAATTGCTTTGTTTGCGACGCAAGACGCGTCCAGATTTATCCCGATTGATGGCATCGAGACAGAGCTGATTCTAGATTTTTCCAGAATGCTCTCGTACTTTGCAGGCTTTATCTAGAAAGGTCGCTATCAGCTTCAAATTGAGCCCAGACGACAGCGGCGGGCATTCTGTTCGACGACCGCCGAGCACACTGGTCGCCTCGCCACCGCCGGGTAATTCAGGCCATTGTGGGCGCAAGTCAGCCCAATAAACAGTTTTCTGTTGACGAACTTTTGTCCGTCTTCATCGCTCCTGCGACTGCCGTCATCACTACTTGACAATATGTTCGCAATGGAACATAAATCATGCAGAAACAAACCGATACGATCACCAAGTAAGCATATAGATAGCTTTCGCATTTCACAAGTTATATTATAATTTTCATGGGTCACTCAAATGTTTTTTTATATACCAGCATGACTGATGATATGCTTCAGCGTCGAAGACCCTTTTGATGGGTGCGTGGATATTTTATGTGGAAAGTTTTGAGACTAGTGTATAGAATCTTTCGCCAAGACTTAGTTCTGTCACGTTCTAGTGACGGTAAAGAGGACTGTAGCAAGAACTGTAAATCAACAAAGTAACTCTTTATCGGGCAAACCTATGCTAAGAAAAAGCGAGCAACAGATAAGCCAAGCTATAGCCGCAAGCACACCCCACGATTGTCGAAATCTGGTGAGCGGGTCAAGCGCTCCGGCTTTCTTATATGACTCGTCAAAGCTTCCAGCGTAATCGGTGGTGCCGTGTGCGTTCCAGAAAGTAGCGTACAGGTCGCCTCGCACATGCAATCAGATTGAAGAAGGTTCGGCGACAACAGATAGCGGATGGAACCAACGATAACATTGTAGAAGCTTCCGATATATGCAGGCGTCGTGTGCGCCTAGCAATAACTTTTAACATTGTTAGCCCGTAAAAAGAGGTCAGCGGGGAAAGATAAAGAAGCACACGTGTGAGTGCACCCCTCATAAAAAAACATTGTCCTGATGCTGCCAACACAAAGGCGAAAAAAAGTACCAGTAGTAAAGAAAAAAACAACAAAGTCACAAAAAAATAGTCCCGAAGTTTGTCAGCGGGAGCAGAGAAGCTTAAGACAAACCACGCGAACAACTTCGGGTCGTGCGCGACGCCGCTGTGATTACAAAATGCTGTCTGGCATGACCACATATTCCATTGTCCTAATACCTCGGTTTATATGGTAAGGTCCGAAGTTTCGTCGCAAAAGTTTGTCCATGAGATCTCGCCGGCGTACTGGGGTCCAAACCGAGCCACTGTCGCAGGGCTGGAACGCTGCGTATCGTTGTTGATGATATAGCGTTGGCTGGCTCTTGATACTCAGCTGTGCGAGCTGTCAGGCTTCTTCGGTGTACCGCAGACAGGCGGCGACGTAGAGCTTTTCGTCGTCGTTGACGTGCGGCAGCATGGGTTCCTTCCGTAAACTAGCCAAAGGCGTTGTTACTTGCGTGGCTGTGTTGTAAGCAAAGGTTACATATGGAAAAGCTACATCCAAGTCTTCCTTTCGACGTTGATGTACATTGCCAACGTGTTGGCTAGGGTCTGGTTCCGCCTCTCTGTAGGACCATTCAGGTGCGCGAGTTAGGGAGTATTCGTTCTGTGGCTTGTTCGGCTGTATTGAAATATGACTTGGGTAAGTTCCGCTATAAAACCTGTTCTTCGGTCAGTGATGAGCACTTCGGGGCACCATGCCGTTACAGGACATTCTCGACGAAGAATTTTGCCACTTAATTGCCACCAGCCTTAGGCGTTCACGTTTATTAGGCACATTTCTTGTCGGCGTAGTGACTGATGTAGTCGGTAGCCACGAGGATCCGCTTATTGTGGAAGACGGAAGTGCAGTAAGGTGGCGGGCAGCAATCCTATCGTCCTTGTTTCTAGTGTATTACGTCGCTAGCAGTCTCGACATCTCTTGAATTATTGGGCGACTTCGGCGGTCAGGCGTGGCCAGTAATACTTGTATCCTCGATAGCGCATGGGATACGCCGAGGTGCCCAGCGGTCGGATCGCGATGAAAGCGATTGCAGGACATCTGGACGCACTGCTGACGGTAGGACAAGAACGCGGACTGGTGAGAACTGTTCTTTTTCTTGTTTATTTTCTTTACGAGGACGTTGTTTTGCAAGGAAAACGGGGACAATCCTCGCCTAAATGCCCTAGGCACATCTTCGGTTTTACCTTCCAAGTATTAGACGAAGTTTTTTGCTTCCGGGTCCGCTCGTTGCTGTTCAGCGAAGTCTTCCACGCTTCTTGTTCACTCCCAGTCATCTTGCACAGGCGTGCTGATGAGCGCGGGTGGTAGGCAATCGGCATGAGAACATTTCCGCCCTCACTCGTAGACGACGGTGGTGTGACACTCCTGGAGCCTGAGATTCCATCATGCGAGGCTGACTGAAGGATTCTATAAGTTTGCCAGTCAGCACAAGTTATGATGGTCGCTTACGAGTTTTAAGGACCAGTCGTATAGGGAAGGACGGAGTTTCGTGGTAGACTAAATGGCAAGACATTCTGTATGGTATGGTATGAATAACATTATTTAGGTACTGAGGTATCAGTCTGGGACTGATGCGCGCCGCTCCCACGTCGGTACAGAGAGGCCGAGCCCCTCTCCCGTCACACGAGCCCTCTGGACAGCCCTGAGTTGGTCCGCCAGCACTTCACTGCGCAGCATCCGCTGCCACCACTGTTCACCTCGTGAACCATCACCGGCCAACGCCAAGCAGCGCCAAAGCATGTGTTCTAAATCGAGCAAACCCCCACACTTACTACAATAGAGTGAAACCCCGCAGTCCGGATTAATTTTATTCATGATGACCGGGTTAGGGTACGTACGTGTCTGCAGAAGCCTTAATGTAACCGCCTGTGGCCTATTTAATTTAGAATGTGGCAGGGGGAATGCCCTGCGCCCTAGGTAATAGTGCTTGGTGATTTCGTTGCAGGTTAACAGCTGGTCCCTGTACTCAGGAGCGGGTGATCCAGCCCCTTCAGCGAGTACACGGCACACTAATCCTCATGCCTCCCTGTGCGCCACCTCGTTGAGGTTACGCGGGGCTCTCTCCACTGTCCCCATGTGCGCCGGGAACCAAGTAACTGTATGCGAAGTGATATCCCTACCCTGCTGCAGTCTGTTAGCCGGTTCCGCAACAAGTCCTCTCGAGAAGGCTTTAATCGCAGATCGCGAGTCACTAAACACCAAAACTCTTCTTGAATCAATTAGTGCTAGAGCAATAGCCACCTGTTCGGCAACCCCCGGATCTTTGGTATAAATGGAAGCAGCATTTCTTACGCTCCCTTTGCCATCTACTACCACCACCGAATAAGCATTTTTACCATTAATCCATGCGGCGTCAACACAAGCAGACTCCTTCTCCTGATCCTTTGCCTCGCGCAACAAAGCCCTAGCTCTCGCGACCCGCCACCCTACATTGTGCACGGGGTGCTCATTCCGCGGAAACGGACGAACCATGATATTTGCCCTAAGGTTCACGTTCAACTCGTGTAGGGGCGCCCTATCAATTGACCGCTTCATCAATTGACTCTAAAATATACCTACCCGCTGGTGTACCTAGCAACCGCTCCCTCTGTGCAGTACGCTGAGCCTCGGCAATTTCATCTAAAGTATTATGCAAACCCAGTCGTAACAACATATCGTTTTACGTAGCCATAGGCAGACAAAGCGCAGCCTTGACGGCTTTTCTTATTAATGCTTCCAATTTCTTTTTCTCCCCCCTATTCCAATTTAGCATAGCTGCCACATACAAGAAATGACACATAATAAATGCGTGAACTAAGCGCATCGCACCTTCTTCTCCTAAACCCCTGTGCCTATTAGAGATCCTTCTTATAAGTCTTATAGCCTCCTCAGTCTTCTTGGTGATACGCTGAATGGTTCTAATGTTCGATCCATTCGCTTCAAGTACAAAACCCAGGACCCTGATTGCTTCAACTTTGGGTATCACCGACCCTCCCCTAGTATGAATTCTAATGCAAGGCTCAACTTCCGGTACCCAACCCTTTGGCCTACGACCTAGCTTCTTAGATTTTAAGATCAACAACTCCGACTTTTTAGTGGAACACTTGAGCCCCATGAGACCCAGATACTCCTCTGCAAGCGTTACCACCTACTGCAGCCTAGCCTCAAGCTCTCCATCACTACCACCGACACTCCATATACTAATGTCATCCGCGTAGATAGTATAGCCAATATCTTGGACAGTGTCCAGTGTATTGGCCTACTTCGACATCGCCAGATTGAATAACATAGGCGAGAGTACGGATCCCTGCGGAGTACCACAGCAACCCAATTTAAAGACTTCCGACTTTATCTCCCCAAACTTGAGACATGTCCTTCTATCCATGAGGAAAGCCTTGACAAAATGGAAAAGCCGCTGCTCCATGTTCAAGTCCGATAGCGCCTGTAGAATGAATGAATGTCGGATTTTATCGAAAGCTTTCTTGCACATCAAGTCCAATTAGTGCCTTAGTATCCCTAGTCCGCCGGTCAAGGAGCTGATGCTTAATCCTGATCATAGCATCCTGAGTAGAGACGCCGGGCCGAAATCCTATCATCGAGTGCGGAAAGACCCCATTGCCCTCAACATAACGCGTTAGCCTATTTAAAATGACATGCTCAGCGACTTTCCCCAAACACGATGGCAGGGAAATGGGTCTGAGATTTTCAAGCCCTATGGCCTCCCCCGGTTTGGGTATCAGAACAGTAGTTGCAAGTTTCCACTCTTCCGGGAAAGAGCCTTCCTTCCATCGGTAATTGATCTCCCGCGTAAGGAACTCAACTGACCCGTCGTCTAAATTCCGTAACATTTTATTCGTAATGCCATCCGGCCCTGATGCCGATCGACCATTAAGATTCTGCAGCGCCATCCTGATATCCCTTTCAGTAAATTCCTCATCCATAGCTGCATTTTCGCCCCACTATATTATAAAATCACGTCAGGTGTATTGTGCCAGGTCTCCAACGGAAGGTATCTCTCAGCCAAATCCTTCAGCAACTCCTGCTCCGTGGAGTCCCTACACGCCTGATGGACCAGCTCACCTATCACAGTCCTCTGATTAGATTTAGTGTTTGTCTCATCTAGTAAATGTCTGAGCAGACTCCAGGCCCCTCCCCTCTTAATGCGACCATCAATAGAATTGCATACTTCATCCCATTGCTGCTTGCACAGTACCCGACAATGGTCCTCAATTTCCTGATTAACCGCTGCTATACGCTTTCTAAGCCTTGTATTCAATCTCTGACCCTTCCATCTCGCTAACATCGACTGCTTCGCTTTCAACAAATGCGCCAAGCGACTATCTATGTGTTCCGTGTCAATATCGGTCTGAGCCTCTCTAGTGGACGCCTCAACGTCACTTTTAAGCTGACTGGTCCACTGTTCCAAGGTCAACTCATTTCCCTCATCTTCGATCCTCTGCGCTCTTCGTTTCCTAAATGCATCCCAGTCAACCATCCTGAATGTGCGCTCCTTTTTATTAGCCACTACCAAAGTTATCATAAGTATGTAATGATCGCTACCAAAATCTATATTAGAATTGGACCACGACGAATCCACCACCCCCCGAACAAAAGTGAGGTCAGGTGTCGAATGTCTACATGTCGACGTGCCACATCTGGTAGGATAGGAAGGGTCTGTAATCAGAGTTAAATTCAAGTCTAGTGCCTGCTGCCATAGTCTCTCCCCCTTAATAGTGCTATAAACATACTTCCACACATGATATGGTGCATTGAAGTCCCCTCCAATAAGCAACGGTGCATCCTTAGCCAGATTGGTTGCCTTGGTCAAGAGAGATTTGAAACTCTGCTTCGTGTCGCGGGGGCTACTGCACAGGTTAAGCAGGTAAACGCTCCTCTGACATGACCTTTGCCGACTTAAAATTACCTCGACCACAATATATTCAATCTTGCAATCCGCCATGTGAAGATCATGTCTAATATACGCCAACCTCCTATTAATGAGAGTGGCGAGTCCTCTGCCCTGTTCATTATCCTTAACTTCCACTTTGAAATCCGTTTAGGTCACGTTAGACGTCAGTGTTTCCTGTAACATGATAACTTGAGGTTTCACACCTTGCGTTCTAACAAACTGCTGCAAAGACGCCTCCTTATGATTGAACCCCCTACAATTCCACTGCCAAATACTAAATGAACTATTTAATAGAGCCATCTTGACCACGGAAATTTGGTGAACAAGTTTTGAGCTCCAGTCCACTCGGCGACTTACCCTGCTGGGCTAGCGGCCGAGTGCACTCCCGCTCCATAACAGGGACCACCGTCTCGTTTAGATATATTTCAATTTTGCCTAATCTCTGACCCGTGATATTTTCCCGTTCTTCTATCCGCTCCAGTCTACTAATGGTCTGATTTACACTTTCTTGCAATGTCGCCATCATTGCTTTAAGCTCGGAACCGACTTTGCCCTGAATCCGCGCGGTCGAGGATAGGGCCCTCTTTTTCAGAGCAGGCGTCTCTTCGTCCGCCATGGTCTCTTCTGCGACCTCCACAGACCTTGGTACCTCAACCGAGTCATCATGTTTCCAAGCCTGTCCTAAGCTACCGCTGTTACCGGAAGGCAAGCCGTTCCTAAGTTCAGCTATCTCTTTGATAAGCCCGTCAATGACTGCTTCTGTTTCTGTCAAAGAATAATTAGCTTCCGCTTTCGACAGCGACTCGCTAGAGTAAGCAATGACTCTTTTAAATCCGTCTTTCCTATGGACTAAGACGCCGCCGAAGCCTACGCTATTTGGGTCGGCGTCGATTTCAGGGTCAGCGTCTTCATTGAAGTGGGCGAGTACAGATAGGGACTGCAGGCGTCGTTTAAGCTCTTCCAATGCTTCGATTTGTGCTCGACGTCACATCTTGGGAGATATATCAATGACTCGGCGTAGCGTGAAATGTCTTCATAGGCGCATCAGTCAAGGAATACGCGCATTCACTTCTTGTCGGCGGGCTGTGGTACGTCAGCGATGAAATATGTCTTCGGCGGATTAAGAACGACTCTATATTTGCCGATGACGTTCACCAAGAACAGGGCCTCATCGTAAGTGAAGTGATACTTTCCCGTCTTCAAAGTGAGCCCTAATAACTACATGACCTCTAGTACTGTTCCAAGCCGTCTAAGGTGGTCGCCGGAACTGAAACTGAAAACGACGACATCATTCATGAAGAAGGGACAGATCTGTCACTTAAACCCGGATAACACCGTGTCCATCACGCGCTGAAACGTTGCATGCGCCGAGCACATTCCAAATCGCATGACCTTGAACTCATATAGAGGCCATCCGACGTGATGAAGGCGGTCTTCTGGCGATCCCTCTCGTCGACTTCTATTTGCCAGTAGCCAGCCATGAGATGTAACGTTAAGGGATAAGAAAAGAGCAGATTGGGTGAGGGAACAAACGCGAGTTAATGACATCTTAGTTGAAATCAAGAAAAAGAAATGGGCATGGGCAGGACATGTAATGAGGAGGGAAGATAACCGATGGTCATTAAGGGTTACGGACTGGATCCTAAGGGAAGGGAAGCGTAGGAGGGGGCGGCAGAAAGTTAGGTGGGCGGATGAGATTAAGAAGTTTGCAGGGACGGCATGGCCACAATTAGTACATGAACGGGGTTGTTGGAGAAGTATGGGAGAGGCCTTTGCCCTGCAGTGGGCGTAACCAGGCTGATGATGAAGATGAAGATGAAGAAGTCATGAGATCCATGGACGAGAAGTATGGATCTGAAGGACATCGAGGTTTCATTTTTATTACCACTTTCCGTTACGGCGATGACAAATAGCAAGTTCAAGTGTCTTTGTCGGTGGCAGAGGATCTTCGGCATTTCAGCAAATCGCAACTAAACCTCCACCAGTTGCTTCTTTAAAGGGACACTAAAGCGAAACAATAAATCAGTTAAGACTAATGAAGCATTGTTTGAGAACACTGCAGGCAGTCATTTCAAAAAATTGTTTGATTATTAGATGAGAAAATGAAGGTCCTAGTATCAGTATTTGAATTTCGCGCCGAAACCCCAGCGCCGGTACGTCAGCGTGGCGTCAGGGATTCCAAAGTATATTTTCGCATTTGGGCCGTGTTGCCTGAATAAATGTTCCCGAACCCTGCAATGCTTAACATTCGGTTCTTTTAGAACATAATGTAGTCAATCTGTACCGCTATATATAATTAATGATGGCAAATATAATAATTGCATTATAATTATAATGTCATCAAAATCCAAGACGTCACAGCCCCCAGGCACGGGAACTTAAATAGGCGTCGCCACCCGCATTTCGTTCTTGCGCTTTTTCTGGCTTACCAAACGTCTTATCGTTGTAAGAGTGGCGTTTTTGGTGTTGTAGAACGGTAATTTACTGATGCAGAAGAAATCATTTTTCACTTTAATGTCCCTTTAAGTTAACCGGATAAGAGCTAACTGACCAATGGTAGCGGCCTGGTCATGACAAGTGGTACGGTCGTCGAGGGCCCTACTAAGTGGCTATAGTCGGCGATATCACAAGACCGTTCACCTTGCTGTGGGCACGGCACGTTCGCGGCCTACGCTTGTAGTCCCCAGTCGCAGTGTAGGCATCGGTGGTAGATATGGCCGGTGGTAGATATGGTAGACAGACCGTGGTCGTACGTTTTTGGCCAAGGTCATCGACGACATCATGCGTGCCTGCTCAATACGGCACAAATTTACCACCTCCTACCATCCCCAAACGAACGGCCTCACTGAGCGTTTGAGCCGCACCCTTACAGACATGCTATCCAAATACATTTCCGACGACCACCGTGACTGGGACCTGGCTCTACCTTACATTACCTTTGCATATAACTCTTCCCGTCTCCAAACTGCTGGCTTTTCCCCGTTTTACCTCTTGTATGGTCGCGAACCAACGCTACCACTGGACACTGTGCTTCCCTCCGCCAGAGCTTCAACTAGCGCTTATGCCCGTGATGCAATCGCCCATGCTGACCACGCTCGCCCACTTGCGCGCAGTCGTCTACAAGTGTCTCAAGACAAGCAGAAGCAACGCTACGACCTCCGTCACCGTGATGTCCATTTTGTGCCCGGCAGCCTCGTGTTGCTTTGGTCACCTTCGCGTAAAGTTGGCCTATGGGAAAAACTCCTTTCTTGTTACACAGGCCCATATCGCGTGTTCCGGAAAGAGACCGATGTCACCTATGAAATCGTTTTAGCCACGCCCACTACGTCCTCCGCTGTGACAACCAGTGACATTGTCCACGTCGCCCGACTCAAGCCCTACAACTCTCCACACGCCTTGGATATTTAACAGCACCGTGACGGTGCTTTTGCCGCCGGCGGATAGTATTACGATATGCTCAAGCGGTGCTCAAAAAACGAGCCGCCGCGAGAAAGACGACGAAGTTGGTCGGTGCGCTTGGCGCGAGCGAGTGTCAGCCTGGCTGCCTGGCTCCAGTGTAAATTGCCTGTAAATAGCCTCTTCTGTCTGTGTCTTTCCACACGCAACCAATATATACATATTTATATATATATATATATATATATATATATATATATATATATATATATATATATATATATATATATATATATATATATATTTAACCTCGGAAGCAAATATTTGGTTAATAAATAGATTTGCTAAAGCTGCGTCGACTTTTGTCCAGAACGACTCTGTTGCAAAACTTTCATTAAATCAGAATTTTCTTCATAATCACAACACAACATCACCTTAGCGTATTTTATCCGTGCTTGTAATTCATGTAACCTAAGGGGGCTAAAAAACATCTTGAAGATGGCGTGAAAACCTCGCCCAACTGGAAATGAGGCTGCTGTAAACGTTTTAGCCAATTAATACTGCACTGCATGCGGCAGAGAATTTACAATCTCCTCTGAAAAGCAGTAAAGAATGGCTTGTTTTCTCCCTCGCAGTGTCGTCATGCTGCCCCATTGCAAACGGCTGCACCCACCAAAAGCAATTCGTTGATTTCGGGAGCACGATATCATTATCAGTAACTCAATTATTGCGTATTTGAGTTTAATCTATGAAAAAATATACACGCCTTCGATGTCGAAACGACATAAAAAACATTTACTTTTTTGCCCTCATGATCTATACAAGAAGGTCGGGCGTTGCTGCCCCCGCTGCAGAAACATCGCCAACTAACAAGACACAGCATTGGCTGGGACTCGGCAGCCGCCATCTCAACCGAGAAACGCTTATCCGCCCGTTTGCTTTTAAAATAATATTACATTGAATCAACCAGACGCACAATAAACAGGCCACGGGGTAATCTTCCCGATATATACAGCCTTACGCTGCGCCACCTCACCCATAAATAGCCCCGCTTCCATGCTTATATATTCAGTGCGATCAAGGGGCTCGTACGGAGCCCCACCACTCAAGTTCTTTATTTTCGCTTAGTATTGGCGAGTGCATCTATTTTTGGCACCAGTATGTTTCCTCGCCAGACGAGTTTCGTCGGACTCTTGACCAAACAATAGTTTGTTTGCATTCAAACATTGTGTCGGTTACTTAGCAATTTTTTTTCACTTTCACGCAGGAGCCTTCCGCGATGCCCGAGGGTCATACGACGGCTTTTACAGAACAATGGGAGCCGTAAGCTTAGCGGCCGGAGTCCTGTTTGGAACGTTTGCTTTATGGCACCGTGTCCGAGGAAATGGTGACCGCACCAACGTTGATTAGGCAGTTTGCCCACTAGAGCGCATCAAGATCTTTCATTCTAAGAAGCCAATATCGTGCTTTCTTCGATGGATATTCTCCGCAATATTGCTTTGTTTTCTTGTGCGGGTATAGGGAATTATCTTTCAGAAATGGGTGCTGGCAGCAGTTCATAAAACCTGTTTTTAGAATTCAGGGTGGCTTTAAATTACTATCGAATAAGAATTCTTGCCACGAGGAACGCCTAGTAAATTGTTTTTCTTTTTTCCAATACACATCTGCAGGCTTTGAGTGACGACGGTTGACAGCGGCAAAAGGTGCCGAGAGCGAATGGGGCTATTATAATCCACGTACAACCAAATTAGGCAGGCCCACTAAGCTTGAATAATGACACTCCCGCATCAGAACAGGAATTGGCCTTCCTAGTGCACTATTCGGCCACTATCTCCATGATGATTCCCATGGCCCTCAGTCCCCAGCAGCTGCGGAGCACCTGACCAAGGCGGCAGTCAGACCTGTAACGCTGCAGAGGGTGCTAAAAATCTCTGGGTCCGGTCAGGCCGCCAATGGAAACTGATCCTGTCAACCCTTAACAGCCGAACTCTGTCGAGCGAGGCTAACTTATCAGGACTCTTTCAGGAATTATCAGGCATCGTTTGGGATATCATGTGCCTTAGTGAGATTAGAAGAACCGATGAGGCTTATGCAATGCTGAATACCAACCATGTCCTCTGTTACGGAAGTCTCCCAGATAAGAAGCAATACGGGGTGGGATTAGTAATCCATAAGGACATAGCAGGCAACATTGACAAATTCGACAGCATTAATAATAATAATAATATTTGGGGTTTTACGTGCCAAAACCACTTTCTGATTATGATGCACGCCGTAGTGGAGGACTCCGGAAATTTTGACCATCTGGGGTTCTTTAACGTGCACCTAAATCTAAGCACACGGGTGTTTTCGCATTTCGCCCCCATCGAAATGCGGCCGCCGTGGCCGGGATTCGATCCCGCGACCTCGTGCTCAGCAGCCCAACACCATAGCCACTGAGCAACCACGGCGGGTAGCATTAATAAGGGGATATCAGTAGTCGCAATCAAATTTAATAAGGTTTATAGATATAAGTTGGTACAAGCCTACACTCCAACATCCAGTCACGATGATGAGGAAGTAGACCAGTTTTATGAAGTGCATACTCAGTATACTGTAGCCATGGGCGAGTTCAATGCAAAAATGGAGAAAAAGCAGGCTGGTGAACAAGCACTTGGCAACTGCGACGTCCATTCTAAGAGCGCTAAAGGA
Organism: Dermacentor variabilis; assembly: GCF_050947875.1. NCBI lineage: Eukaryota > Metazoa > Arthropoda > Arachnida > Ixodida > Ixodidae > Dermacentor > Dermacentor variabilis. Next base: position 200,959,069 of record NC_134570.1, on the reverse strand, counting down.
GAGATGCTGGTAGAATTCGCAGAAAGGAACAAGCTTCGAATAATCAGCACCCTTTTTCAGGAAGCGTAGCAACAGAAAGTGGACTTGAATAAGCCATAATGGTAAAACAAGAAAGGAAATTGATTTCGTACTCTCTGCCGATTTCAGCATAGTGCAGGCTGGAGAAGTAATAGGCAGGGTAAAGCGCAGTGATCATAGTTTAGAGAGGGCTAGGAATCACCAGAATTTGAAGAGAGAAAGAGTGAAATTGGTCAAAAAGAAAAAGTTCAACCTAGGGGCAGTGAGGGTAAAAGCAGACGAACTCAGGATGGTACTTGCAAATAAATATTCAGCCTTAGCACTGAGAGATGCAGATGACATAGAGGTAATGAATGAAACCGTAATTAGGCTGGCTAGAGAGGCAGCAATTAAAGTGCGAGGCAAGGAGCGAGTGCAACCAGTAGGCAAACTCTCCGAACTAACAAAGGGCCTAATAAAGAAACGACAAAGAATGAAAATGTCCAACTCAACTAGTGAGATAGAATTCACGGAACTGTCAAAACTGATCAACAAGGGAAAAAATAGTGATATTCAAAGAAAGACGTCAGAAAGACTGAAGAAGCCGTAAAACATGAATGCAGCCTGAAATCAGTTAGAAAAAAACTTGCCACAGGACAAAACAAGATGTATGCACTGAAAGATAAGCAGGGTAATATCATGAGCAATCTCGAAGGTATAGTAAAAGCAGCGTAAGGCTTCTGTACTGACCTGTACATTGCCCAGAGGAGTCAGGATACTTCCACTAGAAACACTCATGAACACGATTCGCAAACTATTCCTGTACCTAGCGATAAGGTCAGAAGGGCCATGCAAGACATGAAACGAGCAAGAGCGGCAAGAGAAAATGGAACAAGAGCCAATTTAATCAAAGATGGAGGGGACATAATGCTTGGAAAACTGGCGGCTCTTTATACGAAGTGTCTATTGACTGCAAGGGTCCAAGAAAACTGAAAGAATGCAATCATTATACTAATCTACAAAAAGGGAGACGTTAAAAAATTGAAAAATCATAGGCAGATTAGCTTACTCCCTGTATTATATAAAGTATTCACCAAAATTCTACCATAGAATAAGGGCAAGATTAGACTTTAGTCAACCAAAGGAACAGGCTGGCTTTAGGAAGGAATACTTTACAATACATCACATCCATGTCATTATTCAGGTAATCGAGAAATCCGCAGAGTGCATTAAAACTCTCTATATGGTTTTCGTAGATTACGAAAAGGCATTTGATGCAGTAGATTACTAGCAGTCATGGAGACATTACGTAATCAAGGAACACAGACCACTTATGTAAATACCTTGAAAAATATCTACAGAGTTTCCACAGCTACCTTAATTCTATACAAAAAAGTAGGAAGATACGTATAAAGAAAGGGGTCAGAGAGGGAGACACAATATCTCCAATCCTATTCACTGCATGCTTGGAAGAAGTATTCAAGCTAATAAACTGGGAAGGCTTAGGAGTAAGGATCGATGGTGAATCTCCCAGCAACCTTCGGTTTGCCGAGGACATTGTTATATTAAGCAACACTGCAGGCAAGTTACCAAACATGATTGATGACCTTAACAGAGAGTGTAAGAGTGGGCTTGAAGATTAATATGCAGAAGACAAAGATAATGATGAATAGATTGGTGCAAGAGAACAAGAGTAAATAATCACCAGCCAGCCTCTAGAGCCTGTGCAGGAGTACGTTTACCTAGGTTAAATAATCACAGGGAACCCTGACTATGAGAAGAAAATTCATAGAACGGAAGGCATTGTCAGCTCCTGACTGGAAGCTTACGATTATCATCAAAAACGAAGGTGTATAGTCAGTGTACTTTACTGGTGCTGAGATATGGGGCAGGTATTTGGAGATTGACAAAGAAGCTTGAGAAACAAGTTAAGGACCGCGCAAAGACGGATGGGAGAAAGAATGCTAGGCATAACGTTAAGAGATAGGAAGAGAGCGGTTCCGATCAGACAGCAAACGGAGATACCCGATATACTTATTGACGTTAAAAGAGAAAATGGAGCTGGGCAGGTCATGTAATGCGCAGGTTAGGTAATATACCTAAGGGTTGCAGAATGGGTGCCAAGAGAATGGAAATGCAGTCGTGGACGGCAGAGGACTAGGTGGAGCGATGAAATTGGGAAAATCGCGTGCGCTAGGCGGAATCGGTTGGCGAAGGACAGGGGTAATTGGAGATGGCAGGGAGATGTCTTCTTCCTACAGTGGACATGATAGTGGCTGATGATGAAGAAGGAAAGGTAATCAAGCAATAAATTATATCTTCAAACAATGTAGTGGCACTGAACTGTGGAACATATTCTCCTAACTATCGTATAAACAGGTTATCTCAGAACTCCTCAAAAAGTTTCGCTTTCCCGAGTTTGTCTACTAGGCGTCACTGACTGAATGCGCCGCTGTTCACAGGAATTAAACAAGTATATCCGCATTTTCACAGTACGCGTGTTACAATACATGATTACGAAGTGATATTGCAAGGTCAAGCGAACAATAGATTCCTTAGAAACTTTGCTGAGCACATAACCAGTGTAGTCCACATCTCGGACCAAAATGATCAGAAGCGGCAAGGCTGTCTTTGCTTACATGAATTTTCTACCCTTTTCTAGCTTTTACATTTCTCATCGGCAAGTTGGAAGCCAAGGATTCACACTAAGTGAACGATCTCCTGAAAGCGTCGAAAAAGGTGCGGCGTTAGGTAACCACCATCTGTTAGAGAAACTACCACCACCAGATGCGCTTCATGCCACTGTCATGAAGGTCTCAGTGCGTAGCGATGCAGTTGATTACTTGTTTCTGCTGGATCGCGTTGACAGGAACTCCAGTATAAATGACCGTATGAAGTCAAAGTGAACAGGAGCAATACGGCGGAAGATGTGTTGACAAAATAGAGCAGGTGAGTTTTTTTCGCTGTCACATACAACAATAGATGAAGAAATTGCGGTCGTATTCCAGCCAACCCAGCCCTTAATTGCACTCGCCTTAGAATGCTGATCTCAACCTACCAACCTCTTTAATTGCGACTGTGTTTAAGGAGAGAAATTTAAGTCATCGACTCGGTAAGGACCGCAGTAATATGGCTACATTGTCTTTGATCATCGCAGCTAACCTGCTACTTGCACTCACCAAGTTAAGTGGCATGACTAGTGTTGCGAGAGAGAGAGAACTAAACTTTTATTTTCCGAAACGGTAAACCGACTCAGAACCCAGTTCACCCTAGGTGGAAGGATTCCTCATTCCAAGAACCCTCTGGCTTGGGCTGCCTCTTTGGCCCGGGCGACGAGACTGCGTTGGTCGTCCAGGTCATCGGAGGAAAGCTTGGCCTCCCACGTTTCAGTTATCGTATGGATCTGCGATGAGTTCGGGCGCTCATTTTGTGCTTCTATGGGGCGGCTTTCTTTGGAGTCGTATTGTGGAGCTTGTGAGGTAAGGTCTGTGGGTGTGTCACGCAGTGGGCAATCCTGGACCATGTGTTGCAGGGTGTCTGGAACGTCGCAATGGGGGCATATGTACGAGTACTGCGTAGGATACAGTCTGTGCATCATTATTCCGTGCACGTAGGTGTTGGTCTGTAGGCGGCGCAGGATGACTTCTTCCTCTTTGCTCAGATTCTTGTTTGGTAAAGCGTACGTTCTTCTGCTGAGTCGGTGGTGTTGCAGAAGCTCCGAGTACTTTAGGGTGATGTCATCAACGTTGGTGGCCGGCCTAGTGTGGGATGGCAGGAAAGCCCGGCTGGTATGCTCGCGGGCAGCGGCGTGTGCTGCCTCATTTCCTGTCATGCCCTGATGGCCTGGGACCCAGTTGATGTAAGTGTCGGGGAGCGGGGCGCGTGCGATGTGATTTCTTAGTATTTTGAGTGCTGTTTCTGATACGCGGCCTCTTTGATAGTTGCGAGTTACCGCTTGGGAGTCTGTTAGTATTACGGCTACTTCAGGGCAAGTTGTTATTGCCAGAGCAATCGCAGTTTCTTCTGCAGTCTCAGGGGCTCTTGCTCGGATGGTGACAGCTGCAAGTTCATTGCCTTGGTGATCCGTAACGCTTAGGGCAAAGGCGTTTCGTTTAATATACCGGGCAGCATCGGTGTACCTCGTATCAGGGTTGCTCCCGTATTTCTTGCTGAGTGCGCGAATTCTGCTTTGCCGACGCTCCTTATGATAAGTTGGATGCATATTGCGCGGTATACTTGCAACGCTGATGCAGTCTCGGACTGCAGGTGGGATTCTTGCTTTCTGGTCTGTGTCTGCAATGAAGCTTTCACTGTATTTGAGGTAGCGCAAAACTGCACGTCCGGTGGGTGTGAGCTTCAGCCGCTCTAGTTGGCTGATCTTATGAGCCTCGACAAGCTCTTCCCGCGTATTCTGGACGCCGAGCTTGAGCAGTTTCTCCGTTGATGCCATGGGTGGGAGCGTCAAGGCTACTTTGATTGCCTTTCGAATGACAACATTGAGTTTTTTTTATTTCTGCCGGCTTGAGCGTCAAGTAGGGAGTTCCGTATGTGATACGGCTAGTTAGGAGAGCTTGAATTATGCTTAGTGTGTCGTGCTCCTTGAGTCCGCTTCTTTGGTTTGTGATCCTCTTGACGAGGTGCGTAACTTGTGACAGTGTGCATTGGAGACGCGGGAGAATGGCCGCCCCTGATCCGTCCTTGTGAATGTGAAGTCCGAGTACGCGAAGAGAGTCGACTGTGGGGATCTTGGTTCCGTTGAGCGAGACGCTAGGATCGGGTTCGATATAGTTAGGTGGTCTTCCTCGTGTCCGTGCTCTCAGGACGAGAAGCTCCGACTTTTCGGGTGCGCGTTGGAGACCGCAGTCTCGGAGGTATCTTTCGATAGTATCGACGGCTTCTTGTAGATTCCGTTCTTGTTGTCCAGTAGTAGGCGCTTTGGTCCAAAGCGTGACGTCGTCGGCGTAGAGGGCATGGCATAGGTTTGGGATGGCGTTGAGTTGTTTCGGTAGGTTGATCATTGCGATATTGAAAAGGAAGGGTGAAATAACTGATCCTTGTGGGGTTCCTTTGTTGGGTAGCCGAAATTTATCGCTGCGGAGGTTGCAGACGCCTACTGTTGCTGTTCGGTGTGTCAAAAAGCTGCTGATATTGTTATAGATCCACGCTCCGCAGCCTGTATCTTCGAGGTTGCGGAGAATGGCTTCGTGGCTCACGTTGTCGAATGCGCCCTTTACGTCGATTGCCAGGATTGATGATTTGCGTCTGTGATCGAGGTAATCAAGCAAGTCTTCTTTGAGGAGCAGGAGTACGTCCTGCGTGGACAGATGCTGTCGGAATCCGAACATGGTGTGCGGCAAGTGTCCGTTGTCCTCGAGGTATGTTGTTAACCGGTCGTGCACCATGTGCTCGAGGAGTTTGCCCACGCAAGATGTGAGGGAAATGGGACGTAGGTTTTCGATGCGAAGGGGTTTGTTGGGTTTGGGAATCATGGTGACCTCCGAATGCTTCCAGGCTGCTGGTAGGTCCCCCTTTTCCCAGCAGTCGTTGTAGTACTGTAGCAGTGCTGTAGTGGCAGATTGCGGGAGGTTGCGTAAGAGCTTATTAGTTATTCTGTCCTTGCCGGGACTGGTGTTTCTAGTGAGTTTGGCTAATGCTGCGTGGAGCTCTGCCTGGGTGAATGGTCAATCGAGATCTGGGTTTGGTGCACCGCCGTACGTCTTTCCGCTCGCTGATGAAGTGGGCTTGTCGCTGCTAAGTTTTTGTTGAAGCTCACGAAGGAGATCATCCTCCGATCCAGCATGATTGTGGATCAGTCTGCGCAGATCTTGCCTCTGTTGCGTTTTCGTGCGATCGGTAGCTAAGAGAGCGCGTAGGAGATGCGAGGTTTTCTTGGTGCTGAGTGTCCCTTGTATGCTGTCACAAAAGGTGTGCCAATTTTGCCTGCTAAGTTGCTCCGCATAATCTTGGGCCTGTATGGTGAGAAGGGCGATTCGTTGCTTAAGTTTTCTATTGAGCTTTTGTCTCTTCCACCTCTTCAGGAGGCTTCTTTTGGCCTCCCAGAAATGAAGGAGATGCGGGTCGACTGCGGGGGTGTTGGTGCTTAGCTGGATGCTCTTGGTGTGGTTTTCTGCGGTGATGAGAAGGCCCTTGAGCCAATGGTCGATGTCATCGATTGTTGTGTTGCCGCTGAGGTTGTCTCTGAAGGACTTCCAGTCTGTTAGTCGAGCAACTCCAGTCTTGGTTGGTTTCCGGTTATGCGCGATGTCAAGTTGGATAATGTGGTGGTCGCATCCGAGCGTCTCCGAGAGTCGACTCCACTCGGCCCAGTGGACGTTCGCTGTGAACGTAAGGTCCGGGTTTGTGTCCCTGGAGACACTGTTCCCGACTGCCGTGGCCTGCAATGGGTCGTTCCAAAGGGTCAGTCTGTGGTGTTGAGCAGTGTCGTGCACTCGCGCTCCCTTCTTGGTGGTGTTTGGATAAGCCCATGCTGTATGTGGGGCGTTGAAATCTCCCATTATAAAAACTTGATGGCCTTTCGTGCGTTTCCTCAGCTCGCGGACAAAGTGGTCGAATTCCGGAAGTTGATCACGAGGAGGGCTGTATATGCTGGTGATGAAGAGACTTTGCTGCGTTTTTCTGCCTGGTATGATCCCCACTAGGGTGTGCTCGATGGGGATGTCTTCTATTTCGTGTTCCTGCGTTGTCAGAGTTTTCTTGGTAAGAATGGCTGTGCGATGAGTTTGTGCATGAGCGATGTATCCTTGAAGTCGGACGTTGTGGGTATTGGTTTCCTGTAGGGAAATTACATCAGGGTGGTCCAATTTGACGAGTTCTTGTAGGTTTGCATACCGGGGACGGAAGGATCGACAGTACCATTGCCAGATGCGCAGAGTATTTTGCGGGCTATTTGTTGTGGTTTTAGCTGTCGCCATCATGAGGATCTTCAGCTTCGCAGGCAGCTTCATGGTTGGGTGAGATCGAGCGGGAGGCATTACGGCTGTTCGTGCGAGCCTTCTTTCTACCCTGCTCGGTCGTGTTGAGAAGGCTGTCGAGGTAGGACTTGGTGACATAATTGTTATTTGCATGTGCTATAAAATTGTTGACCTGGGCTGTTAGGCCGGTAACCTGGCTTGTGAGAGTGGTGACTTGATTTGTGAGGGTGGTCACTTGGGTGTTAAGGGACGCAATCTTCTCGACAATAGGCTTGGTGATGTTTTTAATCAGGGCAAGGATGTTCTTTGTGAAGACGTCCTCGAAAGCCTGGAGGTGCTTTTGAACTCTAGCTTCGATAGCGGAATCAACTGCGTCCGTGGTTAGCGCTGTAAATGATTGTTTGCTTCCCTGTTCATATTCTTTGCATCTTTGGAATAGTCTGTCTATGAGATTTTGTTGATTTTGTAGCTTGCTCTCGAGGGCTCTTACGGTTACCGCTTCAGCCGATATGACGCCTGCACTGCCTGAGCAGCTGGCCACTTCAGCGTAATTCAGGCGTTTTTGGGAACGCGATCGCGATCTTGATCGTGATCTTGACGTGCGTCTGTTATTTCTTGCGGTGCTACTGGAGGCGTTACTTGAGTTGGCGGCGCTTGCACTGGCCGCTTCAGCGTAATTCACGCGTTTTCGGGAACGCGACCGCGATCTTGACTTGGGTCTGCTAGTTCTTGCGTTGCCACTGGAGGAGTCACTTGAGTTGGCGGCGCATCCATTGGCAGCACCTAGTTCAGGGAACTCATCGCGGTTGGAGCTCCATCGACTGTCTCACTCTTGGATCCTGTTTTGCCATTGCTGTCTTACTTGGTAAGGCGGTGGGTTGGGCTTGAGCTTTTTCTTGCATTCTTTCCCAGCCGTTTCGTGTCCTTCTCCGCAAATCTTGCACGTGGGATGGCAGTCATGGTTCGGGGGTTGGTTTGTTTTGCCACATTTGTAGCAGAAATTTGGGGTTGGTTTTGGGCAAACGTCTTGACGATGTCCGAGGTTGCCACAGGTTCGGCAATACTGAACTGATTTGCGGTAGGGCTTGCATCGGTAGTCGCCGCTCTGATAAATGATGTTGTAGGGCACGTGTGGGCCCTCAAAATAGATGACCGCCGCCGTGGACTGTCCGAGCATGCGAGCACCCAAAATCAACTAAAACCCCTCTAAATGCAGGCAAACACAATCACGCTCAAAATACGTTCAATCACGTTCAATTGTGTCTATGTAAACTAAATTAAAGAAAAATTACCGCCCAAGCACTCCGGGCAGATGATTAAGCAGCGAACCTGACACGTGCGGCGCTGGTGTTTATCATTATGTTAATTTATTTATTTATTTCACAATACTGTCAATCCCGATTGGGATTATTACAGGAGTGGGCATATGGTCATCAAAAAAGTACAATTTGAGCAAACACTGAGCAAACAAGGAGTTAGCACAGAAAAACATGGACGCTTTCATTTATTGAGTAACACACTGGTCTTCACACAGTTGCTCTTGCAGAAGAGAAAAAAAATAACTAAAAGACTAAGTAGTGATTGCGATTGCTTCTTCTAGATGATTGGTAAATGTTTCTAGTGTGGGCTGGGCAGTAATAGCAGGGTTTAAGCAGTTCCACTCTCGCACAGCTCGCGGAAAGAATGAAAAGAAATAAGTATTGTTGTTACAAAGAAATTCCTCTAGCGTGAAAGCGTGTTAATGCCGAGTCGGTCTAGTGAGCTTGTACTTTAGAAAAGTGGCGGGATCCAGTTTCAGTGCACTGTGTAATACCAAGTATAGGAACTTCAATCGTTGAATCGTAATCACCGCAGGTCACTAATGTAACCCCTATTCTTGTTGACTGCTTTGTGTTTCCTAATGAGGCTACACACACGTTCGGCTGCGACGGAAAGAACGATATCCGTGACGCATCAGTGGCGTGCAATCCGCCGTTGTAGCTTGCGTTGGACATGTCGGGTTTGCCCGGCATCGTGGTTGGCAGCATCCGCCTGCTTTGCCGCCACCATTTCTACAAAACTAAATTTCTTCGAGTTTAAACCTGTTCGTCACGTAAGACATTGGATGGCCCATATCCTCTTTAGAAATAATTCATACCTCTGAAAACGCGGCCTCCCCATTACGATGCTTCCGTTCACATACCTTCTGCATGCTTCTTGAGAGTCCGTCCCCACGGTAACCAGGGTCTTCTTGCACGTTGCGATGGCCAGGGCTATGTCCAGCTCTTCTGCTGTGCTCGCGGCCTTTGCAAGTATGGATGTGGCTTTACTTCAGGTCTTGACCAACACCGAGATAGAAACAGCACAAATCCTCTGGACGCCGGGACACTAGTCTCTCGCGGGGAACCAGGCGGTGCACACCGCGGCTCCAGATCATGCACGCCGAGCCATCTCCGACACGTAGATAACACGGACCAACGACTGTGACGAGGATGATGAACGCATATCCAAGAAGTACTCGGATATCCTGGTACACTACAGGAAGCAGAGGCGTCGCTACCCGCCCGCGCATAACACGATGAGTAGGTAGCAAGCGGTAACCTGGAGAAGACTCCAGGCTGGAACCTACCTGCATGGAACACTGCTGCACGCCATGTATCCTGACCCCTACGGGCGAGACTGCAAGTTCTGCCTACCGGACACGCCAAACACCTTGCGCCATATGGCGCTGGAGTGCAGGAATAACCGCGAAGTACCGCCGTCGTCATCAGCACCAGGCTATAACATGCAGGAAGCAGCGGATTCAGAGGAAGAATCGGAAGACCAGTGGGAGGCTCTGTTGGTGACGCAAGACCCTGACAACCAGCTACGGTTGGTAAACAGGGCTCGGGTGGCTGCAGCGAGCCGTGGCTATCCGGACTGAGGAGGCCACCCGCCATTGGGCTCAAGAAGCCTGGTCTAGCAATAAAGCTTATTTATCTCTCTCTCTCCCCATTACGACGACAGAAGTGAAATTCAACCCTAGAATGATGAGTGGCGACGGAGCCACCTATGGTAGAAGACGACGATCACGAACGCGCCAGCAGTGTCACGAGCGCGTTCGCGCGTAAGCGCCCAGGGGCACCAACGAGCCAGCTGCGGAAGAAGACGACGACGCTCGAATCATTGCGGATGATGACAGTATGTTGTACAAAGGCGCGTTAGATGCATTTTCATTGCGCCTAGCCATATAGACCTTAGCTTTAAAAATTACACTAGACGGAAATGTATAATTATTTCCGTCCTTATTAGTATCACGTTCTATTGACGCTAAACAACACAGTAGCAAAACTTTGAATGAAGAAACTAAGTATTTAATTGGCGAACTTGTGCCCCTAATATCAAAGTGACACAGCTTTTATACATGACTCAACGAAGCTCCCAGCGTAATCACTAGTGTCCGCGTGCCTTCCAAAAACTACTACACAATTTGCGTCGCACATGAAGTCAGATGAGATGGCAACAGACAAAGAACAGAACAATCGATTTGAGAAATTTCCGAAGAATGGTCATGTGCAAAGCACCGAGCTATAACGTTTATACTTTGTTATCCAGTGAATAGCGGCCCACAAAAGCGAAAAATGAGAACACCCATAGTAGAGAAAGATAACATTAGCAGTCAATCCACTTTGTGAGGCAGGATGAGCAACGAAGCTTTGGTGTGAGGCATATATATATATATATATATATATATATATATATATATATATATATATATATAAAATACGTCTTATGACTGCAGCGAACAGCTTGCGCGGTGGTTTCAAGCACGATCCTATTCGCTACTTATTCACAAAGATCATGCGAATTCGTCGCCATCGTATCGCCCCGGCCTTACGTCGAGTGGTTTTTCCCGGTTTTCGCGCTATCCTAAAGACAAATCCATAGCGATAAGTCAAAGCCGTCAAAAGTGTCAAATGTAACATGTACGGCTCACTACGCGTAAGCAAAGCTGATCTCGAAGTCTACGTTTTTCTTCAGCTTCATGAAGAGCAATTGCAGGAAATAGAGCTCGTCATAAACCCTCTGTTTTAAATTATAATGCCATCTTCGACATATATTTTACTTCTGAATAAGTTTTTGCTCGTATAGCATCCAAAAGCATAGCCTTCGAGATCTGTGTACTATTACCGGAGCTGTTGCTGGGGCGTAGGCTGCTCGATTAGAACCGCTCTGGAGCGCGCAGTTGTTTATTTCAATGTGTGTGTGTCTGTTTTTTTTTTCAGTTTAAGCTGCCGTCAGTCTTTTTTATTGGCATGCTCACTTTGGCATTGGTTGTTAGTTACGGGGTGGAGGTTTAGATGGCGCAACGGTTGCTACGGTCTCGAGATTAGTTCGTTATTTATTCGAAGATAACAAACGGAAGGGCATGAGACACGTGAGGCATGCGTGAAATTCCAAAGGTAATCGCAACGCAAGCGAGTCGTATCAGCGGTATCTTGCAGAAGATCACTTGCGGCGCGGAGTAGTTGATCGTGGCTGCTACTTTCTTTTTCTGCTAGCATTCCCCAGCGCTCCTACAGGCGACGCTGTTGGAGGCGTCTTGCCTACACTCTCATCGATAAACTTGTGTGGTTTATGCAGACTTCATCGTTGGGGCAGCTGCGCTCTTCGTGTCGTCCGCTAACTCCACCATGGAGGTTTGTTTGCGTATGTTGCGCGCTGACTGACGAGATACTCAAGAAACCTGCGATTATGTTGTATAGCGATGAGTGCCGTTCCCGGCTTTCGGTGTCCGCGATGCCATTTCTTGGCGACAAAGTTTATGCGCGTGATTTGGCATCTTGAAGATGGCCACTACACGGAGTCAGATTTCGAAATAACGTGGGACGTTGAAGGCTGTGAGAAGCGATACACGATTGTGTGAAGCCTTCCAAGGCATCTCTATCGCAAGCACCAGCAGTCGACTTCGAGCGTTGATAGAGGAACGCGGACTGAGGCATAGGAACATCATTATGCTTATGACTGAGACGCAACAGAAGATCCTGGTGCAGGTGTTAGTGGCCAACTCGCCTCTCATCATTTGCACCATGAACCAATATCGTCGCGTGGTACAAGGGTCCAGGAAGCGCCAGAGCCTCCATCAATAGAACAGCTCAACGCAGATGCAGCAGATGACTCTGGCGCTACGGGCGTTACTGGCCAGCTCGCCGCTCATCATACGCAGCATGAACCTAATACAAGGTTCCAGGAAATGCTGGAGCCCCCGACACTAGAACACCATGCATTAGGAGTGCAAAAATCACTTGCAAACCTGTTATTCCGTGTTGCTGAAGCACTAAAGGTGCCCAATTCGACGTGCGAAACTTTGTTCCAAGGAGTTCAGGCTGTACTAAGATGGAACATACAACAGTTTGCAGAGCTAGTGAGGAGTGCACTGAATTCATCGTTTTCTGCTGTGCCTGAACCTCTTATTAACTTGTTGAACTGCAACTTCCTTGAAAGCCTCTTTGATGATATTTGCTCGCAGTACCAAAGAGTTCAGTATGCTAAACCCAAGTTCCCTTTCACCGAGGGTCAGAAGTGCACATATCTCATTTTATTTATCATACCCCTCAGGGCCAAGGGCATTACAGAGGGGGATTTGTAAATACAAAAGAATCATGAAGACAAATACAGTTGGTTACATTAGTGTTTAAATGGCACCTCCATATAAAATATTAGCTAAGGCTTCATGGGACTTTCGATAATTAGTAACTCCTGCAACATCAGCAGGAAGATGGTTCCAGTCACGTGAGGTTCGCGGCAGGAATGATTGTGAGAAACTTTTATTGTCGCATGACAGAATGCCGACTTTTACTGATAATCAATGCGACGGGATACATAAATTGGATGGGGGATGAGGTAATCTCGTTGAGTATGATGATGGTACAACTTGTGGAAGAGGGCAATACGAGACACTTTTCTGCGAGATGCCAGCGATGGGAGGCATAGTAGGTTTCATGTTAGTTATACTGATGTTAGTGAATACTGATAGTCACCGAGCTTTTTTCTACTACGTTCCTGTAGGCAGTGCGTTGAGCAATTTTATGCACTGCAAGGGTATCTCTGAACAGACAACAAAACCCAAGGCTACCGAAGCAACAGTAGTACAAAGCTATCGTGAAGGCAGGATTCATAAGAAGCATGTAACTGACATGCTTGTGAACTCTAATGAGAAGCTGCTCCACCTTTTATTGTATACAGATGAACTTGAAATTGCTAATCCAATTGGAGCACCCAGAGGTGTGCACAAGCTTTCGGCAGTGTATTACAGTGTCATCAACGCACCTCCTGCATATCATTCATAGTTGAAATTGCTGCATCTCCCAAACGTGGGTAAGAATGGAGACGTACAAAAGCATGGCATGGAAATTTTGCTCAGGCGATTGCTTGCAGAGTTAAAAACTTTGTGGGATACGGGCCTTAATGTCATGTTGGATGGAAAGAAAGTGTGTGCAAAGGTTGTAGTTTTAGCTTTCTGTGGAGACAACTTGTCGATGCATCGCTTGCGTGGTTTCTCCTGCAACATTGCTCATCGATCTGTTTGTCGGTTGTGCAAGGCACAAATAAAAAACCTTTCATCACAAACAAAACACCCCCCCCCCCCCCGATTTATGCCAAATAAGAACTAAACAGCTCCATACCTGAAAGACATTCAAATAAACCCAGCGTTGTGTAAGCGGCTGTACAACTTGAATGATGAATCAGTAATGTCTTCTCTTCAAGACTATGATGTTAAATCGCAGCTACCACTGGATATCATGCATGATATGTTTGAAGGAGCCTTGCCATTTGTAATACAGCATGTGCTAAAAGCGTTGTTTGAGGAACATAATTTGTCCTCATCGGACTTTGAAAAGGTAAGTTTCTGTATGGTCGCAATGATGTGGAAAATAAACCGCTGCCACCAAGTGAAGCCTTTGTACAAGGAAAAAGTGCTCTGAAGCGCATTGCATCACAAAAGTGTTGTCTTTTTCGACTCTTGCCCCAAATATTTCGTTCCAATGTTCCCGAGGGAAATGAGGACGGAAAAGTGTTCCTCCTCTTAAGAGCAATGTTGGACATGTTTTTATCAGACAACCTTCCATTGCAGTCCCTTTCATACCTAGAAAGAAAGTTCAGGAGTTCCTTCGTTCCTTTGTCAGACGCTACCCATCAGTCCCTCTCATTCCAAAAATGCCCTATCTGATACACTACCCCTGCATGGTATCTCAATTTGGGCCACTGAAGCAGTTGCAGTGCATGAGGTTTGAGGCAAAGCACTATTATTTTAATAATTAACGGTAGAACGTTATCAAGTGAGGCGAGTCTAGCAGTGCTAGTTGAGGAATTAGAGGGCAGTAAATGGGATATAATAGGGCTCAGTGAAGTTAGGAGGCCAAAAGAAGCATATACAGTGCTAAAAAGCGGGCGCATCCTGTGCTTCCGGGGCTTAGCGGAGAGACGAGAACTAGGAGTTGGATTCGTAACTAATAAGAATATAGCTGGGAACGTATAGGAATTCTATAGCATTAACGAGAGGGTGGCAGGTCTTCTTGTGAAACTTATTAAGAGGTACAAAATGAAGGTTGTACAGGTCTAAGCCCCTACATCCAGTCATGATGACCAGGAAATCAAAACCTTCTATGAAGACGTGGAATCGGCGATGGGTAGAGTGAAAACAAAATACACTATACTAATGGGCGACTTCAATGCCAAGGCAGGCAAGAAGCAGGCTGGAGACAAGGCAGTAGGGGAATATGGCATAGGCACTAGGAATAGCAGGGGAGAGTTATTAGTAGAGTTTGCGGAACAAAATAATAGGCGGATAATGAATACCTTCTTCCGTAAGCCGGATAGCCGAAAGTGGACGTGGAGGAGCCCGAACGGCGGGACTAGAAATGAAATAGACCTCATGCTCTGCGCTAACCCTGGGAACATACAAGATGTGGACGTGCTCAGCAAGTTGCGCTGCAGTGACCACAGGATGGTAAGAACACGAATTAGCCTAGACCTGAGGAGGGACCGGAAGAAACTGCTACATAAGAAGCCGATCAATGAGTTAGCGGTAAGAGGGAAAAGAGAGGAATTCCAGATCAAGCTGCAGAACAGGTATTCGGCTTTAACTCAAGAAGAGGACCTTAGTGTTGAAGCAATAAACGACCATCTTGTGGGCATCATTAAGGAGTGTGCAATGGAAGTCGGTGGTAACTCCGTTGGGCAGATTACCAGTAAACTATCGCAGGAGACGAAAGATCTGATCAAGAAACGCCAATGCATGAAAGCATCTAACCCTAATTATATATGGGGTTTGACGTGACAAAACCACTTTCTGATTATGAGGCACGCCGTAGTGGGGGACTCCGGAAATTTTGACCACCTGGGGTTCTTTAACGTGCACCTAAATCTAAGTCCACGGGTGTTTTCGCATTTCGCCCCCATCGAAATGCGGCCGCCGTGGCCGGGATTCGATCCCGCGACCTTGTGTTCAGCAGCCTGACACCATACCCACTGAGCAACCACGGCGGGTGCATCTAACCCTACAGCTAGAATAGAACTGGCAGAAATTTCGAAGTTAATCAACAAGCATAAGACAGCTGACATAAGGAAGTATATTATGGATACAATTGAACATGCTCTCAGGAGCGGAGGAAGCCTTAAAGCTAGGAAGAAACTAGGAATTGGCAAGAATGAGATGGATGCGTTAACAGACAAAGCCGCAATATCATTACTCATATGGATGAGATCATTCAAGTGGCTGAGGAGTTCTGTAGAGATTTATACAGTACCAGTGGCACCCACGACGATAATGGCAGAGAGAATAGCCTAGAGGAATTCGAAATCCCACAGGTAACGCGGGAAGAAGTAGACAAAGACTTGGGAGCTATGCAAAGGGGGAAGGCAGCTTGGGGAGGATCACGTAAGAGCAGATTTGTTGAAGGATGGTGGGCAGATTGTTCTAGAAAAATTGGCCACCCTGTATACGCAATGCCTCATGACCTTGAGAGTACAGGAATCTTGGAAGAACGCTAACATAACCCTAATCCATAAGAAAGGGAACGCCAAAAACTTGAAAAATTATAGACCGATCAGCTTACTGTCAGTTGCCTACAAACTATTTACTAAGGTAATCGCAAATAGAATCAGGAATACGTTAGACTTCTGTCAAGCAAAGAACCAGGGAGGATTCCGCAAAGGCTACTGTACAATAGACCATATTCACACAATCAATCAGGTGATAGAGAAATGTGCGGAATATAACCACCAACCCTTATATATAGCTTTCATTGATTACGAGAAAGCGTTTGATTCTCTCGAAACCTCAGCAGTCATGGAGGCATTACGGAATCAGGGTGTAGACGAGCCGTATGTAAAAGTACTGAAAGATATCTATAGCGGCTCCACAGCCACCATAGTCCTCCATAAAGAAAGCAACAAAATCCCAATAAAGAAAGGCGTCAGGCCGGGAGATACGATCTCTCCAATGCTATTCACAGCGTGTTTACAGGAGGTATTCAGAGACCTTGATTGGGAAGAATTGGGGATAAAAGTCAATGGAGAATACCCTAGTAACTTGCGATTCGCTGAGGATATTGCCTTGCTTGGTAACTCAGGGGACCAACTGCAATGCATGCTCACTGACCTGGAGAAGCAAAGCAGAAAAGTGGGTCTAAAAATTAATCTGCAGAAAACTAAAGTAATGTTTAACAGTCTCGGAAGAGAACCCCAGTTTATGATAGGTAGTGAGGCACTGGAAGTGGTGGGGGAATACATCTACTTATGGCAGGTAGTGACTGCGGATCCGGATCATGAGACTGAAAAAGTCAGAAGAATAAGAATTGGCTGGGGTGCGTTTGGCAGGCATTTCAGATCATGAAGAGTAGGTTACCATTATCCCTCAAGAGAAAAGTTTATAACAGCTGTGTCTTACCAGTACTCACGTACGAGGCAGAAACTTGAAGGCTTACGAAAAGGGTTCTACTTAAATTGAGGACGACGTAACGAGCTATGGAAAGAAGAATGATAGGTGTAACGTCAAGGGATAAGAAAAGAGCGCATTAGGTGAGGGAACAAACGCGAATTAATCATATCTTAGTTTAAATCAAGAAAAAGAAATGGGGGGGGGGGGGCAAGGGCAGGACATGTAATGAGGAGGGAAGATAACCGATGGTCATTAAGGGTTACGGAATGGATTCCAAGGGAAGGGAAGCGTAACAGGGGGCGGCAGAAAGTTAGGTGGGCGGGTGAGACTAAGAAGTTTGCAGGGACGACATGGCCACAATTAGTGCATTACCGGGGTTGTTGGAGAAGTATGGGAGAGGCCTTTGCCCTGCAATGGGCTTAACCAGGCTGATGATGATGATGATGAATAATATATTAAGAGACTTACACTGCGTGTAGAGAATTTCAGGAATATCTGTAAGACCCTTGCAGAGAGCCACCAGCGGCTTGAAAGTTTTCAGTGCACTGAATTACCTTTGGATGGTGCGCTGTCTTGGAAGAGTGCGAAACCTGTAGATAGGACCGACCCTCCCCCATGCATTCAAGACGCGCCGCCAGTTGGCATTACATGACAAGCAAAATCAGTGGCACTGCGCTAGGGAACCTCAAATGTAGAAGATGCGCTCGTAATGCGCAAAGGGGATGACCAGAGTTTTGCGAGATTAGTGGAATCTCATTGTGAGCAATCAAGTTGCTTTTTTAGTGGAATGACTTGAGGTGCTAGAATTCAAAAGGCACCGATATTCGTGTCCGGTCGCAAAAAGTGGTACAATGTCTGCTGTGAAACCTGGAGATGAAGCACTTCCTTAGTGTCCTGACCTCTATTTTGGAGGAGAAGTCACAAGATGTGAAGTTGTGTTGTTCGATTGATGTTGTTATTGGCACTGTTACTGAGTTGTCCTTGTGGTTATGCGTATTGTTATGTATCTGATAATTCATATTTTCATTGCCTTGTCTACGACACTACTTCATTGTAGTTTGAAAGTGTATGCACATGCGTTCAGCTCGCATTATCACTATAGATTGCTATTATGTAAATAACTGAACCAAGCATTTTTGTTGTTAAAGTAAGCAAACAAATGTGCCATTATAAAATCGTTATTTTCGTGATGCACTTAAGTGGATAAAATTAACGTACTATAGTTTTTGTGTCGATATATCAACGCCGAATTCACATTGTACACATGATGTGTTTATAGGTGGTATCACGGACACACACAAAGGTTTAATATGGGATGTTTCTATGTATACAATTACGTTCTTGATGTGTAATGATGGTTCTTTAATTATGTATAGCATACCATATTTGAACAGTTCATTATTATTTGTGCTAGAGTGCACTTGTATTCACTGTCAGGAATAATTTTTAAGTGCTATTGTGTAATGACTATCTCATATTGGTTCAATAATAAAACGTTTGTAGAAGTGCGTAGTAAGTGTATTATGGTGGTATGACTAATGGTCAAACTAAGAAACTTGTATTTGGGAGCGTGTTTATATACAGACTCAGGAAAAATTCTAAAAGCAATTGTCCATCTTTTCTGCTCCTGAAGTTTAAGCGTTCTCTGAGGAGTCGCGATCTTCCACGACGACTCTTTGCGTGCTATTGAGAGTCAAACGATCTATGCACAAATGTTTACTCTTGTTTTGTGACCCCACTCGCGCAAAAAAACGAGTCTTCGGAAGAAAAAAGAAAGTCAAGTTGCCGTAACTTACTTTTTACTCTCCTTTTTCGTAGGGTATACTTCTAGTTTCAGGTGACCGAACGAACCAAGCTAGACCGCCTCGTTCGCAAGGCGTACAAGCCTGCCATCGGATTGCCGATCAATACCAGCACGCAAACATTTTTCTAACTGGGTTTACACAATACCCTGGACGAGATAATCGAAGCGCACAATATCCCTCAGTACAAGCGTTTGGAAAAGACCAGAACTGGACGACACATCTTCGAGACGCTGGGCATCAGCTACCACACGCAGCACAGCGAAAAGGTCGTGATGCCCACACCGATTCGCAAGCGCACTGTCGTTTCGCCAATGCGCAAGAACATGCACATGACATATGACGTCGGGAGGCGCAGCAGGCGCTCGCGTGAGCTGCAAAAGAAATGCGGCAGCAGCAAAGAAACTGTTTACGTAGACGCGGACCGTCATGAGCGGCGAAGTGGTTTCGCGGTAGCAATCACGGACCACGGTGGAACTAGAGTCGCGAGTCGCATGGAAGAGACGGAGGTTACCGAGGAAGCGGCGACAGCATTCGTGATAGCCACCACCGACGCCGAGGTGATAATAAGCGACTCGCAGGCAGCGAACCGCAACTACGCTAGCGGCCGGATCTCCCGGGAAGCGGCACGCCTCAAAAACAACAGTTTCCTCTTATGGACCCCTGCCCACACGGACCCTCCCCTCCCGGGCAACTAGACAGACCACGCCGCGGCTCGAGGACTCACTTGCCGCGCCGCGGCGCCCGCCGGCAAGCCCAACGTCTCCCCCACCGCGAGAGCGATGCGGGAGTGGACGTGCGGGGATCGGATGACCACTTTCAGAGACATCACGCAACACTAAAGATTGAACAGATGTAAATACCCACCACCACAGGTTAAACTAAACAAGAAACAGGCGGTTGCCTGGGGACATTGCAGACACACACATATCCGACCTCGGCGATCCTTCACCTCTGCTACGCCGAGATTTATTCGTCCCAGAATTGTAAAGCGTGCGGAGCCAGAGCGACGCAGCAGCATGTCGGGCGGCAATGCACCTGTAGCAAGGACCAGGAGTCCCCGACGAACGGCGTAGACATGACAGTGTCGAACCGAGGGGCGCGTTGGGAGGCGGCCCTGCTCAGCGAGGACTTCGCTGATGAACTGAGGGCCGTCCGGCCCTCCGAGAAAGCCGCCGGTGTCCCCAGCCTAGGTCGTCGTCTAGGCTGGGGTGTGCTTATGGCCCCACTCCATCCAAGTTGCCGGACATTTAATATAAACTTTTGACTCAGCCCCCCCCTGCCTATATTTCTGACTTTTTCAAAAGTAAAGGGGGCTTCAAATAAGTGCTTCACTTTGCTCTTCAACTTATCCTGCACCAGAGCCCTTCTTACATTCCTTGAACATATTCTAGTGCTACAGATTAATAAAGGAAAGAAAAACGCCGTAAGTCAGCATTTTAGTCATATACATAAAGTGATTTAGGAACCTATCAATAACATACACAAGTACAAACGAACTCTGAAAAAATCGGCGTAAGGACAGATATACCTTTGACGACAGTTTTTTTTCCGGTTCATTACCTGGCAACATCCGCTCCCAACCACTGAAACAATTCACGCAAACTTGCTTATAAATCTTTGTATGTTTCTTGCTCATCTTACTCTAGCAATAGCCTCATTGAGGCTGCAGTACGTATAAATAAATAAAAATTATGGGGTGTTACGTGCCAAAACCACTTTCTGATTATGAGGCACGCGCATAAATAAATATATACAGAAATAAATGAATAAATGATTAAATTAAAATAGCAGAAGTTGATACTGAGAATTCTCAGAGAAAGAAAGTGTTAAAAATTAGGTACTAAAACACATGACTTATTATAACTGGAGTGCTTGCAAGAAATTCTAAGAGACCAATAGAGTTTCATGCTCAGGGAACACTCCACCCCAGTATTCGTTCATGGTTCGTTAAGTGGTCACTGCTGGTGATGTTCTTTGGATAGATAGAAAAAATGGACAACTGAGCTATGCATGGAAACTCCGCTTGAACCTGAGTACATGCCGTCAATTGATCTGCTTGTCAACAGCAAGCCTGCCATCTTAACATGTCATTGTAGATTTTTTGAACCAGCATTATTTTATACTGCTTTAACCCAAGCTCAATGTCTCTTGACGTAAGTTGATCACCAAGCTAATTCAATTACCGAACTCCTGTAGTCATTAATACAACAAACTGCAAGCTGAGAGAGAAGCTGGCCAATCATGTAGTGAAAAATGAGAATGTGCTTCTGTACATCTTATTCTTGTTTTTCTACCCATTTGTTGCTATGGCATTACAATATAAACCAACTTTCACATTCCTGACATTTCACGCTGTTAATTTTTATTCCGCATTGCATAATACTTCAGCAAGAGCAATAATGTTTCCTTTTAACGGTAAATACTGGTAGAAAAAGGAATGTCGCTGGAGTCAACGTTTCGAGAAGAGGACTTGTCTTCTTCTACTTGTCGAGACGTTGGCGCCAGCAGTGCTCCTTCTTATATTGCAATTCATGTTTTCAAGTGTTTGCCTCCCTGTGTACATCTGTCCTTTCAATGTTGTGTCAATAAAATTATAACAGCGGAGAATTAGTAAACGTAGCTGACGAGGAATTTGGGCTTCTGGGTACATAACGACAGAGTAATTGTGGAACGTTGAGACGCGGACAAAGGAGGCTTGTGTGTTTTGTCTCCTCCAGCCATGTCTCATCTCCGCGTGATTACTCTTTACCTGTGTAAAGATATTATCCTTTACACACTAATAATAACTGGAATAAGGGCAGGAAGAAGGACACAAAAATTATAACAAACAGCACCATACTGCTAAGGAGATATGACAAACTTCCCGCTAATGTTTGTCTCATCCATAACGAGCTGGATAAGGGGACTACTTCCTGTGGCTGTTGCAGCTGCTTGATTACCTAAAATAAGATACATTTCCCAATTACAAAAGTATTGTTGCGAAACATGGTTTCGCAAAACAAGTTACACGACAGACGACATTTTTAAAATTAAATTAGTATGGTGAAACACCAGAGTTAATTAGATTTCATTCAACGTGGTCGAAGTTTCTTGGTAAAGAAAAAATGTATTCTGCATGAAAGCAATAAAATAAACATTGCCTTCTACTTTTAAAGAAAGATATCCTACAGTGATTAAGCCAACTACAGCTGTATTTGCAAAAAATTATTAAATCCACGTTACAACAGCCAAGTCAGGATTAATTTGGGCTCATATGCAGGTCATAGGGAGGAAGAACGACTTTGAAATGAAGTCAATTCCGCTTGCCAAATACAAGCTCTAACACAAATTTACGAACGAAAGGACCTTTTTTCATATAACAGAACAATACGCCAAAAGAACAGAAAATACGCCAATAATATTACCAATGCACCACCGAACACAACCGGGCTTTGTTGTAATAGTCCACCCGAAACCCGCAAGGTGGACAGAAGTAAAGGACCAGGACAAATTTTTCTTCAACTGCGAGGCTTTTCTTTCGAGGAACTCGTACGGGTTTCCTTTGTAGCAATTGCTACGATTGGGTGGTTGTGTAATTTAGCAGCCAGGATTTGTAAGCCTACTAGGTGTTACTGTATAATGCGTGCAGCGAATTCATGCTTTTAAATGGTAACAACAGTGTAAAAAAGAATTACGTGAAAAATAATACGTTTATATCGGCTTCGATTGTTAGCCAATGTGTTTCCGACTTGAAGCCAGATACACAAAAAACGTAGGTTGTTTCAGCGCCTAAAGCGTTCTCCCTCTTACGTTTGTGCGTGCAGCCGCTTTACCGCTAGAAAATTTCTGTGGTGCCACATCGCCCGACACCCCACACAGCATGGTAGGACCTAATATTATTCCTGGTAATATACTTGAAGCCCTAGCGAATCTTCAAAGTACACAAGCCGACTTCAATGTTTTCGACGACCTCTCATCATCAATGAACGTGACACTGGCGCTACTATTTTCAGTTCACTTGAAGATAACGACGGATAATTCAATGCGACACGCCGCTCGTTACTAGAATCTGTAAGAACAGTTAGCTGGTAGATAAGTGTATTGATGCTCTATAATTAAATAAGCACTCAATTTCGTCCATAGTGCTTTATTGTCTCCCGGCGCTTGCTATGGGGTTTTACTCGTTTTGCAGTGTTGCTCATCAAATGAATATGGTTTAGCAGCACCTCGTTGAACATTCTGCTTACCACTGCTATGGCACTGCTTGTCACTGGCACTAAATACACAGTTGTGAAGAATTATTTCTAATAATATTACGGAGAGGTTCGGTGTATAGAAAGACCATATTTACAATATATATACAGGCTGAGTCACAGTAATTAAGATGGCTGACCACCAACAACACGCAGCGGCCAGCCTCTCCAATCTTCTTCATCTATTTTCTTTCATTCTTCCGTAACAATATGTTGGGTCCCTTTTCATGCGTTCGGTTTTATCCTATGTATTCGCTCAGACGAGTGGGCAGTGTTATGTTCATTCTGCTTGGCGCTGTTCAGGTCGAAACATGTTCATCGAGCAAGTCCAATATATAATGCTATCGGTGAGACTTCGATTACTGGGCGAATAAATCGAAAGCATTGTATGTAATGCCCAAGGTATTTTTGACAAAAATACTTGTGTGTGGAACAAAGCTGTCTTCCGATTCGCACGTGAGCGAAAGTTTTCGTATACATATACACGTGTGTGCATAGGACTGAGTGGCTTACCCATTCTACTCGGATCGGCCTTCAAAGGAGCGCAAGATGGAGGTTCACCGTTTCTAGTCGCCTCTCCGTTGAGAGAAGCGACCAGTTTTCCACCATTACCTTACCCCTCCGCGTTCTAAGCGCTGTCAAAGGCGGTCGAGACGCCTCATACCTAGCCGGGTTCGCGGCCAACTGCGCACGTGCGATTCCGCAAATTCGAGGCCAGACCCGTTTAGAAATCGTTCTACATTGAGTTACCCATCGCGATCAGCTAAGGGCGTCTATCGCGGACAAATCAAGGAAATTTTTAGGCACGTGGTATTCACAAAATAGGCATCAGAAACTCCCGAAACGCGCCGCCTAGCCCTTATGAAAATGGTTATGTCCTTTATGTTTACTGCATGTTTCCCGGAGTTCACATGAGGTAACGTGCTTTATGTTTCCTCCATGTTGAAATTTGGCCACTGCTTTTATGTTTCCTTCATGTGTCCTCCATTTATGTATCCCTTACGTTACCGTCCTTTATGTTTCTTCCATGCTGAAATTTGGCCACTGCTATTATGGTTCCTCCATGTGTCCTTCTTTTGTGCATCCTTTATGTTACCGCCCTTTATGTTTCCTCCGTGTTGAAATTTGGCCACTGCTTTTATGTTTCCTTCGTGTGTCCCACCTTTATGCATACTTTATGTAGCCCCCTTAATTAAATCCTATATTTTAGGTAGACATGCATAGATGAAGAGTTCCCTGTACCCATATTATATTTAGGCACTTTTTGTGAGTTTTAAAGTTTTGCATTGGTTTCATTGTAAGATTACTGTTCCCTACATGATGCAACATACGGATTGGAACACTGCTATGGCACAGAAATTCGTGCCAATTCGTTCTAAAGTTACAAACTAATTGGCCTTCATATAATATTTCCGCATAACACTTGGAGTACCGTTGTACTTTCTTCACTGCAGTGCTGCTGTTGTTCTAGTTATGTCTTTCTTACTAATATAAAATGTAATGTTTGAATAGAAAAATCAGGTTATATTAGTGCTTACACTATTAAAAAAAGTTTGGCTATACTTTGTAAAAGTTTGTCTTCAATTACGAGTAGTTTATTGGACTATCTGCATGTTACTTCAATTTTCTACGTCGGCTCACAGCAGACGTCTGGAATGCGGTGCTTGGATGAGAGCTCACACGGCACCTGAAAAACGAAACAAAAGCAAATATTTTTCACCTATTCAAAAATATTCATATCAGCAAGAACAGCTTGGCCTGTATACACAGCTAAGAAACCTGCAGCAGTCAAAAATAGCTTATAAAAACATCAGGGCAACACAGAAGCTTTTAACTAGTTGTTTGAAACAGACTGCGCGTACCAACTGAGATGGATATGCGCCCGTTTTGTGGTCAAAGCGAGAATACAGCGGACTTTTTTTCTGTTATTATCATTTTTAAATGAAAGTAGCGCGTTAACAGCTCCTGTAGAAAAGCTCCTGTAAACAGTGCTGTAGAAAAATCCGGTGTCGCAGTCTTCCGATTCGCCCGTAAGGGAACGTTTTCGTATACATATATACGTGTGTGCATATGACTGAGCAGCTTATCCATTTTCCTCGGCTCGGCCTTCAAAGGAGCGCAAGATGGAGATTCCCCGTGCCTATTCGCCTTTCCGGTGAGAGAAGCAATCAGTTTTCCACCATTATCTTACCCCTCCACGTTCTAAGCGCTGTCAAAGGCGGTCGAGACGCCTTATATTTAGCCGGGTTCATGGCTGACTGCGCATGTACGATTCCGGAACTACGAAGCCAGAACCGTTTGGAAATCGTTCTATCCTGAGTTACCCATCGCGATTAGCTAATTACATCTATCGCGGAAAAATCAAGGAAATTCTTAGACACTTAGGGCCTTCGTGACTGTATTTGACGACGAGAAGGTAGCCTCGCCGCCTGTGAGATTGTCTGACTGAGCTATGTCGAAGGCTCGGTTGCCATGTTTGGAAGTTCGAATCCCACTATAAGAGGTTTCCTTTATTTCTTTTTTCTTTTTGCTGTGATGGCGAGCTTGAAATTCACCTCCTCCAGTGCACAACATCTACAGGCTCGGAGTGACGCCTGTCACCGGCTAAAGATGCCGAGAGCGAGTGGGGCTATACTAATCCAGGTACAACCAAATTACGAAGGCCCACTAAGCTTCAACAAGACACTCCCTCACCAGAACAGGAATTGGCCTCCATGGTGCAGTATTCGGCTACCCCATCCCACATGGCTCACTCAGACCTATACCACAGCAGAGGGTGCTGAGAATCTCTGGGTCCGGACAATGGGTCCAATGGAAACTGACCCTTGCAACGTTTAACACCCAAAACTTTCGAGTGAGCCTGGCGTAGCAGGACTCTTTGGGGAACTATCAGGCATTGTTTGGGATATCATCGGCCTTAGTGAGATTAGTAGAATTGGCAAGGCTTATCCATTGCTGAACAACGAATGTGTCCTCTGCTATGAGGTCTGCTAGATAAGAAGCAATACGAGGGGCGGGTGGATTTCTAATCCGTAAGGACAATGACGGGCAACCATTCACGAATTCTATAACATTAATGAAAGGGTAGCTGCAGTCGTAAACAAACATAATAAGAAGTATACATTAAAGGTATTACAAGCCTACGCTCCAACATCCAGTTACGAGGATGAGGAAGTAGATCAGTTTTGCGAAGATGTTGGATTAGTGAAGAGAAAAGTGCAAACTCAGTATATTGTAGTAATGGGTGACTTTGATGTCAAAGTGGGGGAAAAACATGCTGGTCAGCAAACAATTGTCAACTACGGCTTCGATTCTAGGAACGCTAGAGGATAGGTGCTGGTAGAATTAGCAGAAAGGATTAAGCTTCGAATAATGAACACCTTTTTCAGGAAGCGCTGTAACAGAAAGTGGACCTGGAAAAGCCCTAATGGTGCAACAAGAAATGAAATTGACTTCACACTTTCTGCTGATCCCAGCATAGTACAGGATGTCGATGTGATAGGTAGGGTAAAGTGCAGTCATAATTGGTTAGTCAGGGCTAAGATTTCCCTCAATATGAAGAGAGAAAGAGCAAAATTGGTCAAGAAGAAACAGCTCAATCTAGAGGCAGTAAGGGTAAATGCAGACAAATTCAGGCGAGTACTTTCAAACAAATATGCAGCCTTAGAACAGGGAGACGATGATGACATAGAACTAATAAATGAAACCGTAACTTGGTTGGCTTCAGAGGCAGCAATTTAAGTGGGAGGCAAGGCACCAAGGCAACCAGTAGGCATGTTCTCCCAAATAACAAAGCAGCTAATAAAGAAACGACAAAACTTGTGAGTGTCCAACTCAAGAGATAAGATACAATTAGCGGAATTGTCAAAATTGATCAACAAGGCAAAAATAAGTGACATTTCAAAGTATAACGCGAGGAAAACTGAAGAAGTCGAAAAAATGGACGCAGCCTGAAATCAGTGAAAAAGAAACTTAGCATAAGACAAACCAAGATGTATACACTATAATATAAGCTGGGTAATACCATCAGCAATCTCGAAGATAAAGTAAAAGCAGCGGCAGAATTCTATACTGACCTGTGCAATACCTAGAGGAGTCAGAAAACCTCAATTGGAAACAGTAATGAGCAGGATACAGAAACTCCTCCTACAACTAGCGATAAGGTCAGAAGGGCCTTGCGAGACATGAAACGAGGAAGAGCGGCAGGAGGAAATAGAATAACAGTCGAGTTAATCAAAGATGGAGGAGACATACCGCTTGTTTTCGAAAACTGGCGGCTCTTTATACTATGTGTCTATCGACTGCAAGGGTCCCAGAAAACTGGAAGAACGCAAACATTATAGTAATCCACAAAAAGGGAGGCGTTAAAGAGTTGCAAAATTATAGGCTCATTAGCTTACTCCCTGTATTAAATAAAATATTCACCAAAATAATCTCCAATAGAATAGGGGCAACACTGTACTTTTGTCAACCAAGGGAACAGGCTGGCTTCTGGAGGGGATACTCTAAAATGGATTATATCCACGTCATTATTCAGGTTATCTAGAAACCCGCGGAGTACAATAAGCCTCTCCATATGACTTTTATAGATTACGAAAACGCATTTGATTTAGTAGCGATAAGAGCAGTCATAGAGGCATTACGTAATCAAGGAGTTCAGAACGCTTACTTAAATACCTTGTAAAATATCTGCAGAGGTCCTACGGCTACCATAATTCTACACAAGAAAAGCAGGAAGATACCTATAAAGAAATGGGTCAGACAGGCAGACACAATCTCTCTAATGCTATTCAGTGGCTGCTTGGAATAACTATTCAAGCTAATATACTGGGGAGGCTTAGGAGTAAAGATCGACGGCGAATATCTCAGCAACCTTCGGTTTGCCGATGACATTGTTCTATTCAGCAACAATGCAAACGAGTTAAATGAAATGATTGATGACCTTAACAGAGATAGTGTCAGAGCTGGATTGAAGATTATTATGCAGAAGACACAGATAATAATAAATAGTCGGGCAAAGGAACAAGAGTCTAGGAGCGCCAGTCCGCCTCTAGAGTCTGTGAAGGAGTATATTTACCTAGGTCAATTATACACAGGGAACCCTGATCATGAGAAGGAAATTTACAAAAGTATAAAAATGGGCTGGATCGCATACGGCAGACATTACCAGCTTCTTACTGGAAGCTTACCATTATATTTGAAAAGTAAAGCGTACAATGAGTACATTTTACCAGTACTGACATATGGGGTAGAGACTTGGAGACTGACAAAGAAGCTTGAGGACAAGCTAAGGACTGCGCAAAGAGCGATGGAACGCAGATTGCCAGACATAGCGCTAAGAGACAGAAAGAAAGCGAGTTGGATCAGAGAGGAAACGGGTACAGATGACATTTTAATTGACATCAAGAGAAAGAAATGGAGCTGGGCAGGTCAAGTAATGCGCAGGTTAGATAACCATTGCCCCATTAAGGTTACGGAATGGGTACCAAGAGAAGGGAAACGCAATCGAGGGTGACAGAAGACTAGGTGGAGCGATGAAATTAGGAAAGTCACTGGCGGTAGTGGGAATCTGCTGGCGCAGGACAGGGGTAATTGAAGATCGCAGGGAGAGGTCTTCGTCCTGCAGTGGACCTAAAGTGGGATGATGATAATAATGATGATCAGAACAAACATCATATGCGCTGCAACTCTTCTGGTTTTAGGTTGCGTATGCAAGTATCTACAGCAATGTATATTTGTCCATATCCTTTTCAAATATTAGCTTGGGTTTTAGCTACATGAACCAGCCAATGTTGTGGCTGCTGAAGTCAGATTTATGATTGATGCACCTACTTGTTTCTGTTGCTGTGCACTTCCACTTCTGTGGTGTATTATGCACTGTAGTCGAGTGACAGCTGAAGTATAGCAGCAATTCAGAAGCTAGCGTGCGCCCACTATAGCCATAGTATCCACGGTATTGGCACATCTTCCGCGTACCAGCCGTGTCCGCTAAGTGAAATTTTTAGTGTCTTTTTAAGATTGCGGGTCAGTTCATGGAACCTTTCAGGACAAAATTTATGCAAGGAGGGAAATGACACGATACAATATCACCGCTGCTAAGAACGAACTGGTTATTCGTGCGGAAAGATAAAAAATGACGAACACTGGATGTGTGATTATATCGCGCACAAGTTTTTTTGGTGGAAGTTGTAAGTTGTAACACAAAGGCACGAAGTAAAGATAAAGGGTATTTGTGCAAAAAAAAGTAAACAGGCACAGACTAATTTCCGCCCTTGCCATCTATAAAGGGCGCGTTTCTTATTCATGCGTTGATAATGGGGCCTAGCTTACACATTTTATTTATGTGATATGCCTCACTGATTCCCCTTGTAAAATTTTGAGCATGGATGAAAACCGATGACAAACCGTTATCTTGCCTGAAGCCTTCTTGGGCCTTATTGGGTATAGCCAAGCCGGAGGAGCATAGTGCTCTTTTGAGTGAAATAGAGTGATGTCTTTGGCGCACATTGAGTGGCAGGCCAGTGTGTCATGTGTACAATTGACTATATGCTCAAAAATACAGCAGACTGCCTGTGGCATGCAACAGACAAATTTGGTGGTATCGGCAATGAAGCAAGCCACGTTTGCCTGGTCGACTTTCTCAGTTCACTAGTGCAGCATCGCGCATTTACTGCCTACTTTATTTTTCGCTGTAAGTATGTGTGCACAACAACCCACAAATTAAATAAGGTGCCCATGGAAGGGAGATTTGCTTAATTAAATATACCAACAAATTTGTCCTATGTCTGTCACGGGTACAGTCTTTTTCTTTAATCATTTGTATATGTGGTGAAATTTGCATGGGGCAGACTGGCCTGTGCCTTGACATGCACCCAAGTGAGCCACATAATTCACTGAAAGTACAAGTATGCTTGTCCCACTTGACGATGCATTGACACGACTGGTGCTGCGTGCCAGATTTATATGCTTCATATGTTTTGTTCACCTACGGTAAACAATTGACTAACAAGATCCATGAGGAATTCCTCATAAAAATGGAGCAACGTGTCTCAGCCAGCGCTCATTATGATTGCATAACAAATAGGAATATTTTCTATATAATGTGGAATAGTAATCGTTCCGTGCTTATGTATTCGATTTGTTATGCAAGTTCTGGTATGCTTTTCCACATTTGTAATGCAACTTGTGTCCTCTTTCAGAAAGAACTGCGCAGTAGAAGTGCACATGCAACGTAAATATTTTCTTTAATCCTTCCATCAAAATGCTTAATTGATAGCTCTTGTGTTCTGCTGGCTCTTCTTTCCCTTATCTCGGGCTGAAAAAGTAAACATGAAAATGCACCAACTTTCTCAGTTACTTGTCAGTGAGTGTTGATAAACTGGAAGAAAAATATTGAGATAGAACATTCTTGCCACTTATCACTTCCATTAAGTATGGTACAACTCATCTGGCTTCTCATAAAGCGTGCTGATATGTACATTTACATTTATGGTTTATGTAATGATAGCTTTATGGCACAAGCCAAGAGTTGTAGGGATACCTGTTGTATTTTGGCTATCGCCAATTGCTCAGAAGGTGATCAGAAGCGGGTGCTAGGAGAGCTTTCCTAGTATGCTGGCCCAAGCTGTGCTTCTTGCACTTCAAAAAGCTGATGTTCTCTACTCGGGCTCCCTGAAACTGCTTATGTGTTGATTGTATTGTCTCTTTAAAAGGCAAGCCATATAATGTCGTGCGCAGCGCCTACCTGCTCCTTCCGGTTACACTTATCGCAAAATTTAGACGGACTTCTTCTTGCAACCGGTACTTAATGACATAAAACTGCTAACGGGATAACATAAGTAAATAAACCAATTTTATTGATGTCATGAAGAATATTGTCAAGTGATGCCCAGAATTACTTATCTTTTTCAGACTCCACTGTGTCTCTGTGGAACATCAGTGAGTGCGATTGGCTGTGAACTAGTTGCGGCTTCCACAATATTTCCGAATTGCGTTACAAGGTTCTTCTCGGCATCAAGTTGCAATGGCGTTTAGATAGAACTGAAAAGCTAAGCAACTTATATACAGCATTTTGCCTTGATAGATGACTTGATTGCTAGGGCAGCAGAGCGCGTGCAAGAAAATTCGGTGCACTTAAGTTACATTATGCTCATATTTTCACATATGCTCATATATTAGGCTCATATTATCAGTGCGCTATGGACTCCCATACTGCAGCAACTTCTCACTTACAGAATAAACGTAAACGAATTGGTTACCATACTAAATCCGCATACTGCAGCATGAAACGGGGGAAATGTGATCCATGCATTCATGATTTATATCTATCTGACACATGCTGGAACTTTGCAAACCCATCCTATGGCACCAGCATTTTCCCAAGAGACCAAGCCAGGATACAGAAGGCACCAGGCGAGCACACCGAACGCATGTCGAACACACCGAAAACACCAGGTCACGTACGCCACGCGCACCATGCCGGGCTCAGTCTAAGCACCAGGATGGGTACACTAGACCAGGCTTATCGGGAAGACTGGAATGGCCACACCAGACTCCTCTCAGAAAACATTCTCTGGCGTAAACGATACAAAGCACTAGATGCTGCTTGTTGTATTTTTCGACTGGGAGGCCCGTTTTCGTACGCATCTAGCCTCCAACGCCAGTCGCAGATAAACGGGGTGGTCGCCACCGTCTAGAAACCACACAGTGAAAACGTATTTTATCGTTTGAAGCCATAAAGTTTCAAGCAATAATTACTAGAGGGAACAATGGCGCCTACGGCGCCTGCAGTAGCTGCAAGCATGGCGTTCAGCGAGCAGGATAATGATGATTCGCACATGGCCATCTGACCAAACTTCATCTTGTCGGCTTCAAACCGATTTTGTGACTATCCGAAGTCATCTTCAAGTATCGCCTGTCCGACTGCTCGTCGGTAGGATTCCAACACAGGATCACAAGCACACAAGCGCGATTTTGAAACCCTTACGCCAAGGAGACATGCTTCGCCAAGTGGCATAGAACACACTTTCTCGTGCACAAGCCAGCACGTTGAGAGGCTTGGCGCCTTTCGATCCACAATTGCACTGGAAATAACCTACGCATCAAAACACTAGTGTAACACGACACTATGAACCACCACCTAAAAATTTAAACAAATATATATATGATGTACTGCATGTAAATATGTGTAGTCAATATCAAGCCTGTTTTTCATTAACTGCTGTACTGTAGTGGAATGCCCGGCGCTGCAACTACATCGCCTGACGTCCGGGGGGCACGAGCTCGCGATTTCCTGGGCTGCTGTGGTTGAGACGCTGCCAACGCTGTCTGCCGCTCTCTTGTCCCGCCCTTTGCTCGCATTAGATTTTGATGGAGGTGATGTAGTTTCTGCCCTATCCTGGAATTACTCAAACGAACTCTGACGTACGTCATGCCTGATGACGCCAGCCAGACATCAGCAGGGGTTTCATCAACCATTGCATGTGCAGGTGCGAAGCGGCCCTGATGAGGACGACATTGAAGACTGGTTGAAATAGTATGAAAGAGCGAGCACCAGGTATGGAAGGGCGAGAAAATGAAGTCATTCCTTCATCTAACACGCTGCTCCCTAAAGCTAATATGGTTATCCCCAAAACTACACTTCATTAAGCCACCGAGGAGGTCGCATCCGGCTGCGTTGATTGGACTTTCCTGGCGGCTTAACATGCCGAGAGGATATGGCGCTCAGGAGGATCCGAGTCTTCTGTCACTCCTCTCATCCGCACCACTTGGACGTTCGCTGTACAGCCTCCCCCATTAACGTGCCCCTCGTGCACTGCCGCAGCCAAAGAGGCAATGCTGGATCACCTTCTGGTGACCTGTGCCGGCCTTCATAAGGCCCAGACCCGCCACCTGCGCAGCCTCCGCTACCACTCCGGTCAACCGCCAGAACTCACTCGCTGGACGCATGGGTCTTCGCGCCGGCCGCTACTGGACTGCGTTCAGGAAACAAGCATACATATTTTTTTAGTTACTTTATGCCGAAGGGCATACTCGCGCCAACAACAAAACATAAATAGGCACACATGCTTCATGAGCAAATCGCATTAAGAATAATTTGCTTTACGTTGATGTCAACTGCGTTTGATTCTGTCTGTTTTAGTATATTGTGAATGCGCAGGCAGTAGCCCCAGGATGGCTGAATTACGCCATACTGCAGTCGACTTCCTTTCGGAGATGGCTTCCGTTTGGTGTAGGAAGTGGACACCCTCGACTGGCATGTGGCATTGAAAATCAGTTTGGCGCACACTAGGCTGGGTTGGTGTGGAGTGGTCCGGACAAAATAGGGTATATTTTAGGATAGCGTTTTGAAGCAAGGCTCAACCAAGAAAGATGGATAAAGAACCACGTTCATTCTGCATGACCAATCACAGAACTCCGTGCATAAAATTTGCATTCAATGTTGTCTACAATATTCCTGTGAGTTGCGGTCGCAAGTATAAAGGACAGGCTAGGGTATGCTTTTATAAAAACGCAAAGGAAGACAATTTGAATGTGTGCCAGAAATGATGAGGCGCTGACCTTGCAGAAAACTTAATTTTTAAAGAAGGCAATGGAGAGAACTGAGTGCACAATAATTGAAGCTTTTTTTACCAAAGAAGCAAGACATAGCTACATTAGCAAGCCATCTATTTTACTCAGTGACGCTGAGATTGGATAACTCAGAGGTTCCAGTTACCTTATTGCTTTTTTCCGTATTTCATTGGTAATATAATAGTTTCATTTCTTTACCTACAGTAGCGGGAGGTGTTGCTTTCATTTTGGAACCCCTTTGTGAGTAGACTTGGTGGACAGTTTTCTTCGCCTTCTGTTGAAGTTTAGTTCTTACCCTCAAAGTGCGACAGCACGTACAATTGATCGTAATGACTACGTTAAATGATTGCGTGTTAAGGTCGATGTGACGTTCACTTTATATGGCGTGACAGATTGCATGTGGAAGTGTGATTTGGCTCTGCACACACATTAAAACAGTAGCTGACTGAAAAAATTCAGTTCTAAATCAGCGCTCCTACATTTTACTGCGTCTTTTTTGTATCTGGGTTGTGTTGCGTTCTTCTTATTAACTATTATCATTACTATATTCTAAGCTACTCAAATTTACCGATCTTACTCACCGATGCACTTCCAAACAATGAGTCCATCCCGCTGGTGTCAAACGAGAGGAAGCAGACATCGTTCCAAAATTTGAATTTTGCGCTCGCTAGCGGACCCCTTTCACAGGCACCTGACAGGACATTCTTGGAGCAAGGCGACGGAAATGACTGTCGCTTGGGAGGAGTACTTTTCTGACGTGATGACGCCAGGTTTGAAGACCCCAAACATACATTGGCCGCAAGCTAAGCGTTGTAGAGGAGGCGTATGGTGCCCCCACGAAAGAGAGAGATTCCCTAGTTTCGACATCACAAAGGTGGTCATGCTGCTGCCTTTCTGCGTCCAAGTTGACGTTTAAGACGGGCCACTTTCACTCAAGTGGCTGCAGAACACTTCAACTAAAGAAGGCTGACTACTCAATTAGTCTTGCGCTTTAGCACTACCCATCTCATGTTGAACACCGAGAGGACAGGCTTGCCGGCAGCGCCGATGGCTTACGTAGAGCGTCGGAATAATGGAATTCTAGAAAACTCGCCTTTCGAAGCCGCGAAGACTGTAAAGTCCTGTTAATATCTCCAAATTTCGAGCTTCTCTGAATATTTATAAAAGTGTTTTAATGGTTACTTTCCTGCTTTATATATTGTTTCAGGTAGTTTGGCGCAGCTCTCTTGGCAAGACCACGATGGGTCTCGGTGCTAGCATAGCGCCTTAATACGTATGCGTTTTGATTGCGTGCGTGATTGCGTGTCTCCAGGGAGAAGGCCACAAAGAAGCGAGGGATAAGGCCCCAAGCTGCTCTGTCGCCAGCCATCACTTGCCACGCCAACCCTAAGGTAGTGATCGAACACCGGCGCTTCAAGCAAACTGGTCAGCTGGTCATCATTAGGTGGGTCTCCCATCGGTGGATGAAGCTGTTGCGTTACAAAATTGCACTCCCATTGTTCGCTGACCTCTCTCGAAGTGACAACTTGATCACAAACTGTACCTTCACAAAACGGCAAAGACATTCACTGCGTGCATTTCGCGAAGAGAGCGCTTCGCTTGCGGCCGCCGAAGTGACGGCCGGGCCAACATGTTTCCTGGCGCCTCAGGAAAAGAAGGCCGCGTTCACGTGACAGCAACCGCCGCATCTGTGGAAGCAGTAGCGACATAGAAGACCAGGGTATTTCAATTCATGGAAGTGACCGAAATTTAATGACTTCAATGGGAACGCTGTCGACCCGTGCTTGCCGATTGCCTCACGGTTGCGTCGTATGCGGAAGCGAAGGTGCAACATCTGAGGCGGAGTCCCGCAAGGTGGTGTGAACATGGGCGGAATTCTCTGAACACTTCGACCTCTGTGTTTATCTGGAACGTGTTCATCTAAATCTCTAGTTTAGGGACCTTGCAAAATGACTGTTTACTAAGACCTATCGAGGGATGTCTGAGAGAGCTCTCAGTGAGAACCTCACTACTTGTCCCTATATATCAATAAGCTATCATTCTTCTTTCCATAGCTCTTTGCGTCGTCCTATATTTAAGTAGAACCCTTTTCGTAAGCCTCCAGGTTTCTGCCCCTACGTGAGTACTGGTAAGACACAGCTGGTTATAAACTTTTCCCTTGAGGGATAATTGCAATCGGCTGTTCATGATCTGAGAATACCTGCCAAACGCACCCCAGCCCATTCTTATTCTTCTGATTATTTCAGTATGATGATGCGGATCCGCAGTCACTACCTGTCCCAAGTAGATGTATTCCCTTACCACTTCCAGTGCCTCGCTACCTATCGTAAGCTGCTGTTCTCTTCCGAGACTGTTAAATATTACTTCAGTTTTCTGCAGAATAATTTTTAGACCCACCCTTCGGCTTTGCCTCTCCAGGTCAGTGAGCATGCATTGCAGTTGGTCCCCTGAGTTACTAAGCAAGGCAATATCATCAGCGAATCGCAAGTTACTAAGGTATTCTCCATTAACTCTTATCCCCAATTCTTCCCAATCCAGGTCTCTGAATACCTCCTGTAAACACGCTGTAAATAGCATTGGAGAGATCGTATCTCCCTACCTGACGCCTTTCTTTATTGGGATTTTGTTGCTTTCTTGATGGAGGACTACGGTGGCTGTGGAGCTGCTATAGATATCTTTCAGTATTTTTACATACGGCTCGTCTACACCCTGATTCCGTAATGCCTCTATGACTGCTGAGGTTTCGACTGAATCAAACGCTTTCTCGTAATCAATGAAGGCCATATATAAAGGTTGCTTATATTCCGCACAATTTTCGATCACCTGATTGATAGTGTGAATATGGTCTATTGTTGAGTAGCCTTTACGGAATCCTTCCTGGTCCTTTGGTTGACGGAAATCTAAGGTTTTCCTGATTCTATTTGCAATTACCTTAGTAAATAGTTTGTAGGCAACGGACAGTAAGGTGATCGGTCTATAATTTTTCAAATCTTTGGCGTCCCCTTTCTTATGGATTAGGATTATGTTAGCGTTTTTCCAAGATTACGGTACGCTCGAAGTCATGAGGCATTGCGTATACAGGGTGGCCAGTTTCTCTAGACCAATCTGCCCACCATCCTTCAACAAATCTGCTCTTACCTGATCCTCCCTAGCTGCCTTCCCCCTTTGCATAGCTCCCAAGGCTTTCTTTACTTCTTCCGGCGTTACCTGTGGGATTTCGAATTTCTCTAGGCTATTTTCTCTTCCATTATCGTCGTGGGTGCCACTGGTACTGTATAAATCTCTATAGAACTCCTCAACCACTTGAACTATCTCATCCATATTACTAATGATATTGCCGGCTTTGTCTCTTAACGCATAAATCTGATTCTTGCCAGAAAAGGGCAGATTGGGTGAGGCAACAAACGTGAGAGAATGATATCTTAGTTGAAATGAAGAAAAATAAATGGGGGTGAGGCGTGGGCAGGACACGTAATGAGGAGGGAAGATAACCGATGGTCATTAAGGGTTACGGAATGGATTCCAAGGGAAGGGAAGCGTAGCAGAGGGCGGCAGAAAGTTAGGTGGGCGGATGAGATTAAGAAGCTTTCAGGGACAACATGGCCACAATTAGTACATCACCGGGGTAGTTGGAGAAGTATGCGAGAGGGCTTTGCCCTGCAGTGGGCGTATCCAGGCTGATGATGATGATTATGTTGATGATGATTATGTTTTTATAAAAGATGTCGCTTGAATTTCGAACTTATTCAAATGAAAAGAAACGTTTCACACTGCCGGCAAACAATCAGATTTTCATGAGCTATTTACATTATCAGCACTGTTCTATTCAAGTCTAAAAGGATAGTTCTGTAAACAAAGAGAGGGCTGACATTTGGCAGCGAACTTCGAAACAAGGGTGTAACAAAGAGTGAACAAAAACAAGCACTGCCTTACGTGCTGTTCATTCTGCACTGTTCATTCTGTGTTACTTGCTTCTTTCGAAGTCCTCTGCCAAATTCAATCGTTATTAACCAACTAGCCCACAAGTGCGTCGTAAGAATGTGCACTGCAGCTTACGGTATACCATGTTTAAAGGTGGAGTATGCCTGTCGGCTAGGAGGCAAATCGTCCCCAAGAATAGCGCCTTTTATTCTTTAGTGGTCATTCGAAAACAACTTGCTGTTGGGCTAGTTGGTAACTTGTCTTATGTAACTGATTACATGTTAGTGGTTATGCACTACTTTCAGGTCCTCTTTGCTGACCGTAGATACGAAAATTGGCGCATTTGCTGGCAGTTCGGGAAACTGATTAGCCAATTACTTTCGTTTGAGTGCTACCAAAGCGATTGAGTTGAACTATAGCTCATGTGTCATACCGCTGTCAGCGGCCCCTTTCAATACGATTAGTATTCTTCGCCTACTTCAGGCGTTTTCATTGGAGCTATCTATACATCTTTCCGTGTATCTGTCTATCGATCTGGCCTCTTAGCCCACAAAGTCAATCAAATCGTCTGCCAGCTTCAGCCACTGTTACACGTGACGAAGATATGCACTCGTGGAAGTGATGCCTTCTTGGTCGTTTCATTGTCGTCATTCTACCTTCGCGATCTCACACTCGTCCTGGTGTGATCACGCCTTCTACACCGACACAGTGGATCTAGTTGTCTAGTTACTTGAGGCACCAAGCAGGTGCTTGCCATCGTGAGGCCATCGTGGTCATTCCTTCGTCATCATTCCAGCTTTGTCCGACGCTTGTCATGCCATCGTCATTACGTCATCATCGTCATACAGTCGTCATGCATTCGATGTCACATTACCCTCGTGATGCCGCAGTAGTCGTTCCATCGTCGTCACTCCAGCTTACTGTCGTCACGCCGTCTATGTTATACAATGGGCGTCACGCCATTGCCGTCATATTGTTGTGAAGTTATCGCCATCACTGCGTCGTCGTTATGCATTCGTTGTCATACCACTCTCGTACTGTCGCAGTCGTTCAACCGTCGTAATTCTAGCTTCTTCGTCCAACATTTGTCATGCCGTCGCCATCATGCTAGCGCCGTCACGCAGTAGTCGTCAAACAATTGTCGTGATGCCATCGTCACCGCACTTTGGTTTTACCTTCATCATTACTTCGTAACATCATCCTATTGCCGGCATGCCATAATCGTCATAGTGGCTTCGTCCCTCCATTAACGACAATCCTTCCTTTATTCTGTCGCAGTCATGCAGTCATCCTTCAATCGCAATCACGCCCCCACTACCATGCCGTCATCGTCAGTGCATCGGGGTCAGACAGCTCTTCATGCGTTGTGATATCCTGCATGCGTGGACATATCGCTGTCGTGTTGCCCTCGTTTTCGTGCCGTCGTCGTCATTCCATATTCGTCATTCCACTCACGTCATGCCGCCATCGTCAAGGTGTAGTCTTCATACATATGTCACAATTACGTTGCTCTCATACCCTAGACATGTCATCGTCGTCATTGCATCGTCGCCATACAGTTGTCATCATGCAGTCCTTGTCATACCGTCGCCGTGGTGACACGGCTGTCATTCACCGTCGTCATTCTTACTTTGTCATTCGGCTGTCTTCATGCCGTAATGGACACAGTCGTCGCCATACCGTTGTCGTCGTGCTGCCATCACCCTGTCGATTTACCATAGTCATTACTTTATAATGCTATCTCATTGTCATCGTTCTGTCATCCTAAATACCTTCTTCGTTGACCAATCGACGGTAGCTCATCATTCGTCCTTATACAGTCGTCGTCACGCAGATCTGGTACTGCTGTCGTGTCATTCAAGAATCCTCATCCGATTGTCTTCATACTCCCTTCGTCATGTCTTCGTCGTCATTCAATTTTCACGATACAGTGAAACAAATGCCATCGCCGTCACGGACAAGTAGTCGTTGCATGGTCCTATACATGCGACGGTTATCGTCATCTATTCAGAAGGGCTATCTCATTCGCACCATTTCTGTCTCTTGCATAAAAGCTTCGTCGCTCCATTGATGACATTCTTTACCCGCCGTGGTTGATCAGTGGCTATGGTGCTGGGCTGCTGAGCACGAGGTCGCCGGAACGAGTTCCGGCCGCGGCGGCCGTATTTCGATGGGGGCGAAATGCGAAAACACCCGTGTACTTAGATTTACGTGCACGTTAAGGAACCCTAAGTGGTCGAAATTTCCGGAGTCTTCCACTGCAGCGTGCCTCATAAGCAGAAAGGGGTTTTGGCACGTTAAACTCCATAATTTAATTTCATTTTAATGGTGTTCTTTCGTCGTCAACCACTCATATTCACTGCGTTGTCGTCACCAAGTTGTCGTCATGCTATCATGCTCATGGCCGACCTTGGTAAGTGAGTGTCACAGCAAACTGGGCCGATACCTGCCGACAGTGTATGCTGCATGTAGCCAAATGAAGTAGTTTCGCATGACCGATACAAATATTAAAGAAACATAATTTAGTGATACTGTGTGTTGCTACGTTGACGTAGTCACAGTCATTGCCAGCGCCAGTCATCCAGAGATTAGTTCTGTCCTAATTTTTTCCATCTGTGGGAATCATTCAAACATGTAGGCGAAATTTTAGCTATCGAAGATGAAGATTGGCCTGTGAAAAGCAAAGAATAAAACAGAGAAATATTCACACTTCTGCACAAATTACATGTCCACGAATGTCCGCATTTGAATTCATATTCTTACGGCGAGAATTTACGTGCAAGATAATTATTTACGAGAAAAGGCCCACAATGCTGCAGAAATGGTAGGGCTAACGCGTGCCCACCAAATAGCCTAACGACGTCGTGTCATTAGACAGTTTTAGTTTTGCATCCGCAACAGTTCTGCGTACGCAGAAAACGCGCGAAGACGACAGCGCGCATGCGCAGTACGCAGGAGCACGCACGGTCTCTTGCGTGCGGCCGCAGCTTTTCTAAAGGTGCGTAGCGTTCGCTGTGTGCTCTGCGAGCTCTGCGAGACGTTCTCGCGTGTTCTCGCGCGTCCACGAGAGCACATTTATCGATATGGCTCTTGCCGAAGATGTGGCTCCGGCTTGTGGTTGGACTTTGTGCGGCTGGTATTGGGTGCACAGCTTCAGAAAATGGCGTATGGAGGCGCTGATTGGCACGCTAGCGGCTCCTGCGCGTACAAGTCAGCAAACCCCTTCTCAACTTTTGCGCCCGGCAAACTATGGCCATTTCATGTGCGCGTGCTTCGCTAAGTACACACGACCTCGCGCGCTGCGTATGTTGGTGGTTGCGGACGCCCAACTAAAACTGCCTATTGTCCATGCACCAGCCAAATGCACGTAGCATGCACGTCCATGCACGTAGCAGCAGAATTGGAAAGTTGCTCGAAGCGGTGAGTGATACGGTGATTTGTCCCTACTGAAAACGACGATATTCTACGATGACCGACTCCACCATAGAGCAATTCTTACACAGTAGCAGATTAAAGGCGTCATTGGCTTTGCCTTTCAGCACTTGTCCGACTTTGTCCGCTTCTGGCATGTCCTTGTGGACGTTGCAGCACAAAGCCAACACGTCCTGTATATAGGAGACATACTGCTTCGTGGACGACTGGGCATGAGTTGAGAGTTCTTTCTTGGCCGCTACTTGTCGTCTGATATGTTTCCGAAATAGATCGCGTAATTTCTGCTTACAGACCAGCCAATTTGTCAAATCTGCCTTACACGTCTTGAACCACAGTCGCGACAATTAGAAGAATATATTCGCAAGCATTATCATCGGATTCCACGTGTTCTTGTTGCTGACGCACCCTTACATAGCAAGCCACTTAGCGAAGCCTTCGCCACTTGTGCCGCTGAATGTCTCGGGGTCACGAGGGTGCAAGAAATGACCGGTGCCAGGCTTTGATCCCACTCGGTCGCTTGGATGGCCATTGTGGTTGTAGCAAGGTGCCGTCTGCTGCGATGATCCAATTCACGGTGTTGTAGCGTGCTGACTCCCTACTACGCGGAGAATCTATAAACAAAGGATATATTTACAAGGCAAAGCGAACAACGCTGCAAAATTCGCACGCCTATTTCGTGCACAGGAGATAGCCACACCATCGTCGTCGTCATCGTCCATGTACAGACCGCCAGATCACCGCCCGTGAAAATATTTTGATGATATGTATTATATAAAAGCGGCATTTATGGGCTTTAAAAGCAGAGGAATGCAGAGGGGCACTAGTTTTTGTACCCACTAAGTTTTTTTTTTTTTTTTGGAAGAACAGCTTTGCAGGACATACATAGGTGTCTAGCACCGACACGCGCTGTCTAAGCAATTAGTAGAGATGGAGTATGGTGAAGACGTGTTTGTTAATGAGCCGGCTCTTATACCTAAACATCCTTTTTAAACATAATGAAAAACTATCTCGAGGCGATAAACTATAGGATATATATGCCCCTATTAGCAAATTCATATAGCTGCTGCCTCAGAGACATGAAGATGACTATGTTTTACAAATAACAAAAAATGATGACAGTGATGTAACCACATGCATTGGTTCATTAGCGAAAGACAAAATACCTGGCCAGCGGCGGCTGTACTGCTTAGTTTTACCAATGTTTGGTCCGTCTTGTCACAAGCACGCTCGTGCGCGCGTCCTTTGACAAAACGTACAAGACATAGCAAAGCAATTATTGGGAGACGATAGCATGAGTAGTATAAGTAAACGTGACCACTTTGCAAATTATCGCACTGCCCACGCGCAATTCCGAGAACGTCCATCATTGTTATTTAAACTAGCATTCTACTACCCGTGGCACCACGTTAGCAGACCTGCTTGCGGGCGAAAGCAGGCGAAAGCAAACCACTCGCAGTTTCATGCGTTATAAGGAATGTGTTTTATTGTTTTATAAGCAACTGTAGCAGCAATATTTGAGCACAGTTGTCACTATGCATACCACTTTTCCATTTTAATGCTTGTACGAAAGTTATAATCTGCAGATTAACGAATTAACGGCACGACACAGTGAACTATGGAGTTAAGGAGCTTGGTGGCAATTGCTGCTGCCCTGCTTCAAAGAGAATGGCGTGAAGGAAGCGCTGACAAGAAATGCTTGCGCTGTTTTTTTTTCTTTTCCTTTAATTAGGTGCCTACTGGCTACCTAATTTCGTACTGTCGCAGTCGTTCAACCGTCGTTGAACGACTGCGATTAAGGATTGATATTCTGATTAGGTAGCCTACTGGCTACCTAATCAGAATATCAATCCTTAATTTCTGGAGTACGTGAATAATCATCCACTATACTGTCTTCCTATCAACCAATTCGGTACGATTTTCATGTGCGGCATAATTTATAGGTCGCAGCACGGC
The DNA here is from genome assembly GCF_050947875.1 of Dermacentor variabilis. NCBI lineage: Eukaryota > Metazoa > Arthropoda > Arachnida > Ixodida > Ixodidae > Dermacentor > Dermacentor variabilis. The sequence continues at coordinate 200,916,324 of NC_134570.1, read as the reverse complement.
GTGTACAATTTAACAAATCCTTTCAACCGGCACTTACCATGTTATCCTTCGCCATTTATGCCAGGCCGTTACCTATCGTAACGTATGTCGTGCGCCCGCAGTACCATTGATTAAGGGCGAAGAGGGAAAGTCACTTCCAGTGATAAAAAACTGTCTACCGTTTTACAAGAACGTAGTCTTTTGTAGCGCTATAGAAGGCCCACCTCTGAACTGTCTACACGTGAACTGGTTTCTCTAGAAAGCGATTAGAAATTTCGAAAACCAAATTTTCCGATCCCCAAAGTCTCTTCCTAAAACTGTGTTTCTACGCCAAAACCACTGATTACAAGAGGCAGTTGCAATCTACGAAGCCATTCGTCACTGTAACATTTTATTCACCATTACTATTCACCATGAAAGAAGAAATTACTCTCTTACGCAAAGTTAACACGAGAGGATAAAATACAAGCCTCGTCCTTTACGGTCGCTTCTCTGCAAACGAAACGCGCCTCACACACTTACATTTGTATTATGCAATTCAGCTCCTAATACACTTAGGTTTTGATGGCCCCGTAATGGTGTGGCTGGTGACTAGACCACTGGGGTGACTGACACGCGGGTCATAAACGCAGACAATAAAATTTAGTAATAAAATTAATCTATCTATGCATAGTTGGCGGCTCTGCCACATCATACAGTATACTTTCAGATGTCAGTAACTTGCCAAAAGGAGACGAAGACAAACTATGGGCCTTTTCGGACCACATTCTACAAATAAAGCTAGTGTCTAGGACAGAATTTGCTGGAGCACTCCCGTCACCTCGCATTCAGCTTCCAAAATATTTATCGCAAACTTTAGGATAAGTAGCTCGTTTCAAATTAATTTTCATTCGGTTCGCTTTCCGTGCTGCAGTCACCAAAGTACATTTTAAGGTCGCAAGCTGTAATTATAAAATTTATCTTTGAAATGAATGCACTACTTCCGTCGCTCCATGAAAATACCAACGCTTCTCACGGGCTGGCGCAATTTTATTCCAACGAATTCTTTGTAAATGATGCTTCACATGTCGTCGACACCACCGCTCCGCCCCTAGTGCAGAAACAAAGAAAACAAAAAACGTTGACAATAAATTTGTTGCAAGCACATGGTATAAACAAGGCATACAACCCCGAAATGCCAATGAACAACCCTTCGCGTATGTATTATCTTGTGTGAAGGTAACCGAAACTACTCTTGTTTCGACCTGAGGTATTGCACCAGCTAGTAGAGATGTGCTGTTTCTATTTGCAGTTCATCAGACGCACAACTACGCACTAAACAAAAAATAAGAGTAATTGTGCGCGCCACAGTATGTCAAGTGCAATGAGGTCTGAGCTATACGCGTGTAAGAGAATAGCATCATCCTCACCCTACATATCTACAGCAGATTATATGTATTTAAACTGCTGTAGGCCCAAGACTTATATGACCGCTGTATGCGTAGTTTCTGAGCTCTCGAATATACGCAAATTAGTGCGATTGCGCTAAGGGCCCCGTTTCGCAGGAAATCCAGCGCCGGTGTGAGGACATCACTCAGCGTCGGACAACACTTCGGCAAAAAGAATTTTGAACCACGCATATCCATCCATGCAGGCGCTCCATGTGGCGCAACGAAGTTACTGAACTAATCAAATTTATCAAGGCACAATACGTAGATAAGTCATAAAGGACGACTTACACACAACCTACAGGCATGATATCGTCGGATTGTAATTTGAATATACGATAAAACATGACTCATCTACAAGAAAACTGAAACACGAACTCCTTTTATCGCGATAGCGTTTTACAGCTGCCGTTTGAGGTCTGTATTAGCAAGGGCGGCGCGGCCCTCTCGGTTCCTAAAAAAAAAGAAGAACCACAAAACTCGCCTTCGTGTAGAGCGTTCGTCGCCAGTGTTTCGCGTTAAACATTACGGCTACATAAGCTGTAGTAGCCGGGATGCATGGGAAGCACTTAGGAATCAGGGGCGTAGCCAGGGGGGAGGGGGGGCTCATGGGGCTTCAGTCCCCCCCCCCCCGCGAAATTTTTTCGTGCTGTCCATGCACCGCCGACCAAAGCAAGCCCCGGCACCTGAAATCATTCTGGATTTTGTCTAGAACGAATTTCTCACGCTCGAAAAGCCATTTCACCGCAAAATTGCGAACTCGGGCTGGATTTCGCGGCAACGCCCATGCACCGGGAGTCACATAACGCAAGCAGCCCCATCCGAGCACAAAGTTTCAAGGACGTTTTGATGGCGAACGGGCTCGCCGGGGCATCTCGCGGAGACCGCGGAATCTACACTCTATCATAGAATCTACGGAGCGCGTGGATGTCAATTCCGAAACTTTATGGGTATAAAGTTCTCATAAAGTTTTGATGTGGAAGGTTCATTGACATTTCCAAACGTGTGCTTTAGACTTTCAATTGTGGAACTTTGTAAGTTTAATGTTCCCATAAATATTTGACGCCAAAGGTTCATTAACTTTTCCAAAGTCGTACATCGGGCCATACAACGAGACAAGCCAAATCAACACACTATCAAACAAGTTGAAAAAGCCCGCAGCGAGGCCCGATGAGACGAAGCGTTGTGGTGGTTCATTAGTGCCGTCATGTCACATAAAAAATATTAACTTTTTTTTGTTCACCTGCGCCAAAAGCATCCAGTGCATACACTAAAGCCAGCCAAGGTAACTACGTTCTTATTTATTTTTTCTACTTTGACTTTTAATCGCGAGGACACATTCAGCCTCTTCAATCTTTTGTTCTCGCTCCCCTATCCGCGGGCTGCCAGAGCCAGCCAGAGCGCATGCGTTTTTCTGGTGTTGCCCCAACCACCGCGTGGCGCACTTCGGTGTGCGTTCGGTCTTCTCTGGCCGAGTGCATTTTCGCCTGGCACAGTTTTGGACGCTTTCTAGCTAGCAGACGAGAAAAAGAAACAATGGTCGCTCACCGCCATCACTGTGGGGACTCGATGGATTGCATCGCGTTCGCCTGAGCGCTACCTCTCCAGAAACTCTTGTCTAGGCGGTGTAGGATACCGAGGAGTATGCGTGTGTTTGTCGGTGGACCAAACGTCTCACGATTTCTTCGATATTCCTTCGGTAGCCCAATTAGGTGCCCAAAGTAGGCATTCGATTGTAGAGACACTTTCGTTGCGGTTTTGCATTTCGGTGCCCCCGCCCCACAAAAGGGAAAAAAATGACATTGTTGTGGCACTGCGAATTGTCGCATGGTGAAAGTTCGATTTTGTTGCTTCTTCTTTTGGGAAAAGTAATGGGCTGTGGGACGCTTCAGCTGCCGGATACTATTACTATATTATTGCACTTATAGATATCTTGTTGCGAGGTTTCGTGCATACGACCAGTGAACATTGTTTCGAGTGGCACTTTTTTGCCCTTTATCAAGCTGTATCTTGGCATTTGTATATTCCATTGTATCTTCGCCTTTCTAATGTACGATGGCCAGTGACATGAAAGTGAGGCCACCCATCTTGCGCAATTATGGTTCTGTTCATTATCTGCAAGGCCTGCGCGTAGCACACAGGCATCTCTTATTTACAAAAGTGACACGCAGGTGTGAGGATAAATGTTCTTTAATGCGCTCATACACTGTGTTGAACATCGTTGCGAGACGTAATGGAAGCTCCAGAAGTTCAGCAGCGTGGTGCCGTGAGGTTTTTGACAGCTGAAGGTGTTTACCAAGAAGAAATTATTGACCGTATGGCTGCCGTGTACATTGCAAATAAACAAGCAAGCAAGCAAGCAACCAAGTAAGTAAAGTAAGTGAGTAAAGTAAGTAAAGTAAGTAAGTAAAGTAAGTAAAGTAAGTAAGTAAGTGCTTTATTTCCCATATACAATATGCATTTAAATATGGACAGGTCTTGAGGAAAAAAGCTGTGTCAGCAGCTTGATTAAGTCCTATTGAACATTGAACAATGTATTTCATTGCCCACTGTCAAGCGTGAGAACAAACGGTTCGAAGAAGGACACGAGAGTTGCAAAGACGATCCCAGACCGCACAAAAGCCATCGTGCAATCACCCCTAACACAATTGCAAAGGTTCATGAGCTGATGACACAAGAATGGAGGATAAGTATCGATGAACTGGCGGAGCGTGTGAACATCAGTCACGGTTCGGTTCACCGTCACCGTTCACGCCATAATTCATGAACATCTCGGTTATCGGCTCTTGTGTGCGTATGGATGCCCAAGATTTTGAACCACCGCCAAAGTACGAAGAAGTTCGGCGCTGCCTTTACTCATCTGATCCGGTATCACAATAAGGGTGGCGATTTCATGTCTGCAATTGTGATCGGAGGCGAACCTTCATGCCACTACTTCGAGCCTGAAACACGACGGCAAACCTTACAATGGAAACATTCGAATTCACCACCCCCAGAGAAAGCAAAGGCCGTCATTTTCGCCGGAAAGGTGTTGTCGCCTTTCATTTGTCGATCTTCAGGGGCCATTACTGATAGAATTTGCTAAATCTTGAGAGACTATCAATTGTTTCCGATATTGTGAAAGGCCGGATCGGCTGCATGTTGCAATCAAGAACAAACTAAGTGAAAAATTAACGATTGGTGTCATCTTGTTCCGCGACAATGCTCGTGCACATGTCATTGATGTGGTTAACACAAAACTGGCAACGTTCAAGCGGGAAACGCTGCAACATCCGCCATACAGCTCAGACCTGTCGCCTTGCGACTTCCACATATTAGGGCAACGCAAAAAAAAAAACAGCACAAGGGAACCAGATTCGTCTCGGACGATGACGTGAAAGTCAGTTGCAGACGTTTTGGAGCAACAACCCAAGAAGCGTTATGAGGCGGGAATTACGCGACTCGTTAGTCAATGGGACAAATGTGTAAATGCTCATGGAGGCTACTATTAAATAAAGTACCCCGTTTGTCATATATTCGCATTGGCTCACTTTCATTTGACTGGCCCTCGTATATTCTGCAGAACTCCTGCTTTCTATACGTGCTTTCTGTTGCGACTATAATTTCGGTGCAATTACTCACGATACACGACCGGTGACAGCTGCTCCTGCGTAATACATTGGAACAAATGACAGAGTCATTGAGATTTTTCACGACCGTTGCATATGCACAAGCATGTAAACAAGGATCTCGAATGACAAAGTTTCATTAACATATTTGTCTTCAACTTGTTCATTTCATGGCCTTTACACTTTTCATATCAGCCGCATGCACTGCTTTGCTGGTTTGGAACTGATGTAGTTCGAAAGTTCGTGTGATATCTTCTTTACTTAGTAAATAGACAAAAAACATGGAAGCATTGACATCAGTTATGTTGGGCACAATTTTTGGCACATACGAGTATATTATTCTATAAAAAATACATATTTTGCTTGTATTGACAGTGCGTAGCGTTCAAGAATTCATTTGTAGCATCTTTGGCAATGACAATACAGTTATTATTCATGTATTTCATCCCTAGGCAAATTGTTTAAGATGAAGCTTTAGCTCGGGCCTTAATCCGACGTGGCCTATTCAGATACGTCTAAAACGCAGAAACGCTTTTCTGAGATAACTCCTGAATCGCTTTTAATGAAATTTGTTGCATTTGAGAGAGTAAGGTAAATTCTAGTGTCTGTTGGAAGCGGAATTTCGATTTCGGGCCCGAACATTGTTGGAAATATTGAAAAATTCGAAACTCCGAAAAAAGTAGGAGCACGAACTTTACAAACTAATACCTCTTCATCAAAACAGATATCATGGTTCTGTAAACGGAATCCATTACACCATTCAAAGCGGACAAATTCGATATGTCTATTTGAATTGGTTATATTATGTACAAGGGTTCTGCAAAAGCCTTATTTCCAGAATACTTAATTTCTTCAGACTCTTGTGTAACATCAATATTGTCCGCTGTAGATGTACTATTATGTGCAATTTACAGAATTGTGATATCAATTTTCATTGCTGATTTGCAGAGTTGTAAACTTAACTGTTTCGTTTTCTGAAAAGTTTCGATGTTTGTCACTTTTTAATAAAATATCCACGACCGAAATCGAAAATTCGAAAGAAACAATCACTACAATTTAAGTTTTGCTTTTAAATGCGACAAACCTCATCAAATTTGGTGATGTGGTTGCCGAGGAAAACGAATGTTCCTTCTAACGTATTTAGATAGGAGCATCCGACCTAATGTTTCCTCTTAGGAGGTGGCCGAGCTGCATTGTGATTGTGAGCCCCCCCCCCTAACGAAATTTCTGGCTACGCCACTGTTAGGGATCATTGACTGCTATCGCGTTCCACTCCTAAAGGTGACGCTTAGGCGTCGTGAAAATTTTCTCATTATCGTTAATATCACTATTAGTGACATTAATGTACCCGTACTTTCATGGACTAAGAATTCCGTCTGCCAGAATTTATTTTCCATCTCTCAAAAATGCCAGTCCTTGTTTGACTTTATATTGTTATAGGGAGAAAAGATGCGTGACAATATATTTACAAGATGTGTACAACGGGCAAAAGACAGGCATACAAAATGGAGCCCGAGTGCGCGAATATCGGCGATCGTCGTCTTCTTCAGTCATCTCATCACCGTTCACTCCGGCAGCGCCTCGTAGCATAATCCCCGGCGACGAAGGCGCTTTCCTGGCGCTTGGTAGGTTTAAGTGGTATCGCTTCAGTCGAGCGACGTGAACGATATCAGAGGGGGATAGCGTTGTGGAGGTAGCAAGAGCTTTTAAATCGTAGATCACGTCTGTCAATTGACGCAAGACAAGGTATGGGAATGAGTAGGGTGAAAACAGCTTCTCACAAAGACGATCTCCCCATGCTTGTTTCCCAAGAAGCACGATGTCACTAGGGTTAAAGTGGGCATCGCGGTGACGAGTGCCATATATGTGTCGTTGCTTTCCTTCTGAAGTGATAAGACGCAGGCATGCAATCTCAGGTGCCTCAGTCGCTCTAGATAGGGCACCTCGAGCATATTCTAACGTATTGAGAACGGCTGGGAGGATCGTGTCAAACGGTAGTGTAGGGTCTCGTCCATAAAAAGGGAAAAAGCAAAGAAAGGCCAGCAGAATCATGGCGGAACGTATTGTAGGCGAATGTGACGAACGGCAGAGCGACATCTCGATCACGGTGGTCGGCGGAGACGTACATAGCGAGCATTTCTGGGATAGTTCTATTGAACGGCTCTGTGAGGCCGTTGGTCTGAGGGTGATACGCCGTTGTAAACTTGTGTTTTGTAGCGCATATGTGCAATATGTCCTGGACAACCTGTGAAAGAAAGCATTGACCCCGGTCGGTAAGGAGTTTTCGGGGAGCGCCGTAGTGTAGTATCACTGCGTCAAGAAAGAAGCCAACGATGTCGGTTGCACAACGGGTAGGGAGAGTCCGCGTGATCGCGTACAGAGTGGTGGAGTCCGTAGCAACTGCTATCCGCTTGTTCCTACCAAGCGATAGCAGAAAATGGCCAATGATATCAAGAATAATTCGAAAGAAAGGCGAAGATGGTATTTCCATGAGCTAAAGACGGCCAGCTAGTAAGGCTGCTGTTTTTTTGTGGTGCTGAGAAGATTTGCAGGAGGCGACGTAACGGCAAACGTAACGGTAAATACTGGCCCAGAAGAAATGACGCCGAACACGGTCATATGTCTTTGAGACTCTCAGATGACCAGTGGTTGGGCCACCATGTAACAGGACAAGCACAGGCTCATGCATATCCTTGGGAACGACGAGTAGGGCCGTCAGGGTGGATTTTGCAACGGTACAATATGCCATTTGGAGCCCAACCTTGCTCGAAGAGGGTGGAGTTGGCAGGTCCATCAGGCTGAGAATTTATATCTCTCGAGTAAGGGTCGCGTCGTTGCTCATCGGTGAAGTCACCAAACGCGGTTAGGGCGACGACGCAAGTTGACTCGCCGGTCTCAGGCTGGTCTGGTGGGTCTACTGGGTGATGTGACAAGCAATCAGCGTCCTAATGGAGGTGGCGTGTCTTATACACCACTGTGTAAGCATACTGTCGAAGCCGTAGAGCCTACCGACCGAGACGTCGAGCTGGATCTTTTAAAGAGGACAGCCAACACAGGGCGTGGAGATCGGTGATAACCATGAAAGGCCGACCGTAGAGGTAGGGGCGAAATCTACCTACTGCCTAAACGTGGGCGAGGCATTCACGTTCGGTGATCGAGTAATTGCATTCGGCTGGAGACAGAAGACGGCTAGCGTAAGCAGTGACACGGATGATACCGTTGTGCGTTGTGCCAAAACAGCGCCGATACCGTGGCCGCTGGCGTCGGTGCGAACCTCCGTTCAGGCGGACACGTCAAAGTGGCTGAGAATCGGTGGTGACGTGAGTCGCGTCGTCAGCTCAGCGAACGCCCTAGCTTGGACAGGACCCCAGACAACAGTCGCGTCTTTCTTAAGAAATTCCGGTAGAGGGCGTGCGATGTCAGCAAAATTTTGCATGAATCTGCAGAAGTAGGAGCAGAGGCCTACAAAGCATTGAACGTCGGTTGCACAAGTGGGAACAGGGAAATCCTTGATGGTGCGAAGTTTCTCCTGATTGGCTCGAACACCGGAAGAGTCGATGCTTTGTCCTACCACAGTAAGTTGGTGGCGGCGAAGTGAGATTTCCTCGAATTAACCTGAAGTCTCGCCTTGGGGAACACCGAAAGAACTGTTGAGAGACGTTCGATGTGTGCGCCAAAAATCGGCAAAAAGACAATGACATCATCGAGGTAGCACATGCAGATTGACCACTTTAAGCCATGAAGGTGGGCGTCCATCATTCGTGTGAATGTGGCGGGAGCATTGCACAGGCCGAATGGCTTTACCTTAAACTGATGGATCCCATCAGGTGTAACAAACGGCGTCTTTTCACGATCCATGTCGTGAACTGCAATCTGCCAATTCCCGGAACGAATGCCAATCCATCAAATAAATATACATGGAACCACTTAGATAGTCAAGGGCGTCATCTATACGAGGTAAGGGGTAGACGACTTTTTTGTTACTTGGTTAAGATTCCGCTAGTCGATACAGAAGCGCCAGCTGTTGTCCTTCTGTCTAACGAGCACGACAGGAGATGCCATCGGCTTGAATAGGTTCGATGATATCATGGGCGAGCATTCTGTCAACTTCCTTTTGTATAACTTGGTGCTCAGTGGAGGAGACACGATAGGCACGTCGGTGTACGGTTTGGCATCGCCGGTGTGAATCCGATGCTTGACAACTGTTGTTTTTCCCAGTGGTCGGTCATTGAGATGAAAAACTATCCTCATATGACATGAGCAGGCCCCAAAACGCGTGTACGTGTATGGCAGGAAGGCCAGTGGCGATCATCTTCGTTATGTTATCTAGCATCGTGGGGTTCGAATCAATAGCAGCAGGAAGCTGTGCAGCAGGCTCAGTTAAGTTGAAAACATGATAGTCGAATCCTGGAGCCAGGGTTGCAAGAGAGATACCCTGAGGTATTACTTCAGGGCCCAGTCCAGAATTCACAATATGGAGACTTGTGGTATTGCCCTTTATACTGATGTTCAAGTGCGGGAACATGGCCTTCTGCGAACAGAGCACGGTAGCATTGGGCAACACGATGCAATCGCCGTCGTCCACAGGGCGATCACGAGGGACGTCGATGCAAGTCACGCCTAGATGTGGTAGACAAATGTAATCGGTGGAACACAGCAGACGCGGCGCAGGATCCGAAGTCTCAACGGCATGAGGTAAGGCAAGCTGGATAACCTCTGCAGAGCAGTCAATAGGAGCCGAATGTGCCGAGAGAAAGTCAAGTCCTAAGATGATCGCATGCTAGCACTGATCCAAGACTTAAAACAAAACTGAAGTGTGGCGTCCGGCAACAGTGACAGGGGCGGTACACAACCCAGCAACAGCCGGAATCGCACTATCGGCTACGCGTGTACAGCGATCAGAGCAGGCGTAAGAATTTTTTTCATACGGATACGGAGGTTTGAGTTCATGACCGATATGTGGGCGCCGGTGTCAATGGGTGCGATGACAGGTATACCGTCCACGTCTACGTTGATGAGGCTGTGATGTCGAGGTAGTGTGAGTAGAGGAATTTTGGGTAGGGTTGTCGTGTCAGGCTCACCTCTCAAAGCTGCGCCTGTCACTTTTCTGAAGAGCGGTGGAAGTATGTGGAAGAAGGAGAGCGACGGCGATGAGATGAGTGGGGCAGGTGTCGTGATGGGGAAGGGGAGCGGTTTGATCGTGCTGGTGATGATGGCGGAGCACTGTCATCTACATTGTGTCCCGGCACTGGGGAGCTACCACCTGGACGTCGGATGTTTCGATAGCTCGGCCAAGGCTGCGAGTTCCAAACACTGCGCCAATGGCGCGAAATGTGTCCAATGCGTCCACAACATAAGCAGATGGGCCTGTCATCGGAAGTGCGCTGTGCTGCGGAATAATACTGATAGCGAAGACGAATGGTTGGGCGTCTGTATAACTCTGGTGCGGCAGGCGGACGGTAGTCAGGTCCGTTGACTGGGCAAAGCGTCTGTAATCCTGCGTTTGTTAGTTCTGGATGCACAACGGTTTAGATAGGAGAATTGGTTGCATTGGACTCGTCGGGGTTACACACCTGAGGTGGAACTGGGGAGGCAGCTTCAATTGCGCGGCGGATGATGCGCACAATATTGTCGGATGCAGCGGGAACGGGTGGGAGACGGAGGTCCTCGTAGGTAGACGTCGCAACCATGTTCGGAAGACGTGTGAACTTCGGAGTAACGCGGCGACTTCTTGCTTTTTGATGACATCTTGCCCTGTGGATGAGTTTTTAAAAACCAGAAGTGTAAACGCGTCATCCGCGATGCCCTTGAGGATATGAGCAACCTTTTCAGTTTGCGGCATCGTTTCGTCGACTTTGCGACAAAGCGCGAGCACGTCTTGGATGTACGTCACATAGGACTCGGTGCAAGTCTTAGCTCGGCTAGCTAGTTCTTGCTGCGCAGCACGACGGCGTCCGACGGACTTGCCAAACCGATCGATGAGCTTTTGCTTACATGCCTCCCAGCTCGTAAGTTCCCGTTAGTGGGTCATAAAACACACTTGTGCCGTGCCCACCAGGTAAAATATGATGTTCGCTAGCATCAGAGTCGGGCCCCAGATGTTGCTAGTGCTCACCCATTGGTACAGTTGAAGCCGACCTTGGACGTTGGTGTTGTCAGAGCCGGAAAAGGTACCTGGGTTACGCGGTTGTGTAAAGACGACGGGGCGGTTCGCGGTGGTAGCGGTCGTGCAACCTTTATTTAGCGAATGCCAAAAATGAAAAAAAAAATATATAATGCCGCCGTTCCGTGCGTGGCCTTCTGGCTGCTGGTCGTGGCCTCCAGATTATGCCTGGCGGCGACTTCCGCTGCCCAGATCGTTAGCCGTAGCTGGACAACTGGCTCCGAGCTGGCCGAAGCAACCTCCCATGCCAAAAGACAGGGTGTGAATGTTTCGGGCATGAATAGAGGATATGAGCATAGTCTGCTCGTGGGTGTCTGCAGAACTTCCAGAAATTGCACCGGGGTGAATAAGGGCAAGTCGGGCCGGAGAGAAAAAAGTGTGTGCCTGTAAATAGCGCCACCTGCTCTGTTGGAGCTTAGACAGGTATTTGTGAGGGGGAGGGAGGAACAGGCGAGAGTTGCGGTAATGAAGGGTGATGTCATGAAAGGTGAGGAGGGACCAGGCATGTCCATCCCGGAGTAGAGAGGCCGAGCTCCATCTGTCATCTCGCGAGCGATGGAATTTGTTGCCTCGTTTCCAGGGTGCCCCGCGTGAGGCGGAACCCAGAGGAATTGGATACGACGTGAAGGCGGAGGGGAGTGCTCAAGGATGCTGAGCGCAGAGGAAGAGATGTGACCCTTCGCAATGTTGTAGACTGTAGCTTGGCAGTCGCTGAATATGAAGGGGGCAGGGGTAGTAGCAATGGGGAGCGCAATAGCTGCTTCCTCTGCGACAGTGAGGGTGGGGGCAGGTATAGTGGCAACGGTGAGAGAACTTTTATGGGAAGCGGTGGCAAGGCTGTAGGCGGGTGGGAATTGTATGGGGCCGAATGGACGTACACAGTGCCGGACTGTGTGCTGTGCTGGCGCCAGAGGGTGGAGGCGCGGGCAGAATGGCGGACGGCGTGATGCCCAGGGTGTATGCCCTTGGGAAGAGGGTTGACAGTGAGCATGGAACATACACAGGGGGATAACGGGTGGGTAAGGTGGATGGTTGGGGCACAGCAGGTGACCTTCTCGAAACATTCTCATCCCTGCTGTGCTTTGGTATTGTAGATGCCGCCTTGGAGCATCCGCGGCGTATATCCGTCTTGAAGAACCCGCATTCTCCACCAAAATTTTACGGGGAGAAAAGACGCTTGACAATATATTTACAAGATATAAACAACAGGCAGAAGACAGGCATACAAGATGGAGCCCGTGCGCCCAACTACCGCCGATCGTCATCTCTGTCAGTTCTGTCATCATCGTTCGCTCCTGCAGAGCCTCGTAGCTGTATTATTTATTTCCATTCAGTAGCCAAACTTCACTCGGAACTGGTGGCACAGTGTGTTAGATTTATGTCTTACGAATCTTGCCACTATTTCCTTGATGCGCTGCAACGTTCATCTGGCTGCACCCAGAAATTTACACCCTTCTATAATTGTTTTTTTAAAACCCTGCTAGCAATAAGTCCTGCATTCGTTCCGCTAAGAACACCAAACGCAGTTTCAAATCTTCCCTTGGAGACTATGTTCGCTTCTATCATTATCTTGAAAACGCTGATTGGTCATTCGTAGGTGGAACAAGTGATACTGATGAACAGGCTAAGTTGCTTGCGAGAGTGACTGAAAATTTAAGTGGAAAATCCATACCTACAACACCGCTCAAAAACTCCTGGTTAGCTTAATGCTTTTCTAAGGAATTGAAAAGGACACTAAAACTTAAAGCTGGTGCACACAGAAAAAAGGGGGAAACAGGCCTAGACAAGTGAGAACTTGAATTTAGGAGCTGTCGCTGTCGTTGCAGATTTTATTTTAACAATGATGAGTACGACTACATTTAACGTGATAAAACCAGCGCTACACATATTTCAATGTATGTCTGGAGGTACGTAGGTTGTCATTCGTCTAAGAAGAGTGTAGGAAACGTATGGACTGTTGATTAAAAGGGCGATGTTGTCTCGAACTGCTGATGCTTTTGCAGAAGATTTCGATTCCCTATTGGGTCTAAGAGATGGCTCTGCCTCTAGTAGTCTTCCTTCTCAGTCTGGCACGGTGTATACGATATCACTCATTGAATATCTTTCATTCAATCGTATGAAGCTCCTCAAACCTTCCCTTCTTTGTGGTGCGGATGGTATCCCTCCGCACTGCTTGAGACACCCAAAACGATACTTGGCCCTGCCTTCATAAGCGTCTTCAATAGTACGTCTCCTAGTGCTTGGAAGGTAGCACAGGTAGTGCCCGTGCACAAATTACGTGCTAGAAGGGTACTTACTAACTACCGGCCTATATCTATCCTCTGCGCTACATAAAAGTGTTTGAATCTGTAGTGCATTCCCTGCTTTCTATTAGTGCTCAGAACATTTTAATAGATGATCAGCACGGCTTTGTAGCGGGGCGCTACAGAACACTGAACTTGGTCACATTTATGACCCATGCTTCCAGTGCGGTACAGTCTAATGCAAAAGCTTAAGGACAGAGTTGCCGCTAAATTAATTTTTTTTCTTCTCCGCCTAGGCATAAAGTCTGAAACGAAGTGTGCTGCCCATGTGCGCCTGCTCGACCAGCGCCATGCTTTCATACAATTTCATGCTGCATTGTTGTGCTAGATGTCAATAATTTTTTTTTTTTGCATACGCAGTGGTCTCTAGATTTTCAAACTCGGCTGTGCAAAACTGTGGCCGATTATACGTTCTCTACTCTGATATAAGTCTGGAATTTGACGTAGTTTGCCCTAATATCATTCTAACAAAGCTGAAGTACGCGGACACACCTTCTTTTATCACTGCCGTAGTAACAAATTACCTAAGCATAATATCATGCTTCGTTTGCACTAATAGACAGAGGTCTATTAAGACAGAGGTCTAGATAAAGATTTCTCACATAGGTAAAAGGCAGAGGTCTATTACCTATGCGGTCACGAGCGGAGTTACTCAAAAATCTGTTCTTGGCCCTCTTCTATGCCTATTGTTCCTAACATTTGCTCAGCTAATAGACCCTCTTCATTCCTTCTGACGACCTAAAGTCGCTGATGACGTTTCAGCTATTTAAGCTGTTCGATACTGTCAACTTTGTTCAGTACTGCATTGACCTGCAAAAAGAAATTTTTTTCACTTTTCAACTGGTGCAGAAACACTAAGATACTCTTAAATGCTTCCGAAACTATGCCATTAAGTTACATCCGGAAAACAGAGCAAGTGCAAACTTCTTACCCCCTTCGGGATGCTCCACTGCCCAGGGTCGAGGAAATGAAAGATATTGGTGTGTATTTCACGCACACCAATACACGCTAAATATGCGAAACAACGTACCCTTCGCGCTGTTAGTATCGTTCCTCATATGTCGCATGACTTCCACTCCATTGTTTATTTTTCGGAAGTTGTGTTCTGCCGTGTGCATTCCACTAGAAGACTATGCCTCTGATGTTTGGGACGGAACGTGAAAATCTACCTCAAAAGTCCTATAACGCAAAACTTTTCGAATCTGTTTTTCTTCCATTCTCCTGTCGTCAAATTTACGCAGCCACTAACTCAACCATCGTGTGTTAATCCGTACCGTTGTCTGAAAAGCGCAATCAAACGCACTTCTCGTTTATAGGAGGTAACTTTTTTGTCTTCAAAAGGAATATCATTGCCTGCATTGAGCAGATTTACTTATCAGATTGACTGACAGAAGCGAAGAGCGCGCTCAAGTGGAGAGGGTCTCAATGAAGCCGAGCCAGCACAGTGCAAGTAGATGACCGGATGAGGAAAGTGGCGGGTCGAAAATCGTGGCGGCGCGCAATACAAAACTAAAAATGCCACCAGAGCGGATCCTCAGCAAAGAAGAGTTGGCCAAGCGATGTATACGTGCCGAATGGGCTTGATAAGGTTACACTGGCACGCACAAATTTCTGTTCTATGTAAATAAATCGATGCTCCCCAGCAGTTACGAGTCGCCAGAGCCACAGTAATCGGCGTTCAGCCAGGTTCTAATCCTTTCGTATTGAGAAAAATTGAGAAAAAAAATCAGTTTGCTTCGGCATAATATTGTGCCTTGAACGCGTACAGGCCGCTTCACAGAGTTTTTTCGTGGTTTTGTGACGTCGCGTGACAGAAAAGCGAATGCTGCAGCCGAAAAACGTTCGACCAAGAGTAGACAGCAACTGGCGAGAAAGGTGTCGAATCAGAAATAATTATTTTTTTCCTTTGGTCTAATCATGTATATTTAGTGTGGACACATATATGATATCACATCAGACATTATCGCGGTTTTCGTGACGTCGCGTGACAGACAGGCGAAGTGCGGGCCGTCCGAAACTTTTTGCCCAATCGTGGAGGACTGATTTCAGAAGTGGAATACAAAAGTATGGAATACATTTACATTGTAGCGCCCTTGGCCTCGCTGAAGGCGTGCGAAATAAACTGATATGTATATTCAAGAACTGATTTTGCCGTTGTGGAGACGACAATCAAACCCACCTATATATACCCCAACTCCCACCTCTAAACTCAAGACCTATTAGGCCAGACCTCTTGTTCCCCTATAAGGTGCTCCTTGGCATTGTACTTTGCCCAAAGCTTCTTAATCATGTGCAATTTTCTGTGCCGCAGCAACATACCAGGTAAAATTCCACATATTCTGGTCGGGCTTCTTGCATTAAAGACTGCTCCGTGGCTACATCTCAACAACATGCTATAAGTATCCTGCGCCTATTGACATTCTCGCATTGCCGATGTGTCGAGACACTGACGACGACGAAGTCCTCCAAGGTGCGAGCAGAGCGAGTGCGTGAGCGTTGGAAAAGTACAGTAGTTGATTCTTTCATTTCAACGTGGCAGGATATTTTTCCTGCACCGCCAAAACATCTCACACTTCATTTCCTGTGCTTTGCATAAATGTAGATAATCATGTTGTATCATTAACTCCATTTTATCTGCTTCCTCGTTTTATGTTTAGCGATTTGTTTCTTAAAATCGGATTGTTTTGTCTACCACATAGGTTTTCGTACAATTTTTCTTGCGGACTACTCTTTAAGTGCACGAGTATAACTGCTCCGTAGCTGTTCCTGGGCATTACAACAGACAATTAACTGACTTACTGGGCGGTAAGTCGGCTGTAAGACACGGCCAGTAATACCTTTCCTGTATCCTCGACACCGTCCGGAGGAATCCGAGGTGCCCAGCGGTTGGATCGTCATGTAGGGCGTGCAGTAATGCTGCACGCAGCGCTGACGGAACAACATGAAGACAGGTGGCGCGGACTGGTGAGAATTTCTTAACGGGAAGGTTGTTTTGTAGCGTGAACGAAGACAATCCGCGCTTAAACGCCAAAGGGACAACGTCCGTGTTCCCTTTCAAATACTCGACGAGGCCTTTTAGCTCCGGGTCTGCTCGTTACTGCTTAGTGATGTCTTCCGGGCATATTATTCCAAGGAAGGCGTTGTCGTCCTCGTCGTCTTGCGACGGGGGATCGATGGGGGCGCGTGACACGCAATCGGCGTCAGAGTGTTTTCGCCCGGACTTGTAGATTACCATGACGTCATATTCTAGCAGTCTGAGGCTCCACCGCGCCAGCCGTCCTGAAGGGTCCTTTAAGTTAGCTAGCCAACACAGCGCGTGATTGCCGCTGACGACTTTAAATGACCTGCCATATAGGTAAGGCCGGAATTTTGCTGTAGCCGAAATGATGGCGAGGCATTCCTTTTCAGTTGTAAAATAATTGACTTCCGCTTTTGACAGCGACCAGCTAGCATAAGATATCACCTGTTCAAGTCCGTCTCTCCTCAGGACTAGGACGGCACCGAGGCGTAGGCCACCATAGTCAGTGTGGATTTCGGTATCGGCGTCCTCGTCGAAGTGTGCAAGTACCGGCTGCGTCTGCATGCGTCGTTTCAGTTCACGAAATTCGTCAGCCTGCGGCGTTTCCCACTCAAACTCGACATCACATTTAGTTAGATGTGTTAGTGGCTCCGCGATGCGTGAAAAGTCATTGGCAGAACGCCTATAGTAGGCACACATGCCAAGGAATCTACGCACAGCCTTCTTGTCGATTGGCTGCGGGAACTTTGCTATGGCATCTGTCTTCTGTGAGTCGGGGCGGACTACAGATTTGCTGATGACGTGGCCTAGGAACAGAAGCCCATCGTAAGCAAAGCGACACTGTTCTGGCTTCAGAATGAGGCCTGATGACTTGATCGCATCTAATACTGTCGCAAGCCGCCTAAGGTGATCGCCGAAATTTCCGGCGAGAACAACGACGTCATCCAAGTAAACAAGACACTTCTGCCACTTCAATCCTGCTAACACCGTGTCCATGACGCGCTGGACGTTGCAGGCGCCGAGCATAGTCCGAATGGCATGACCTTCAACTCGTAGAGGCCGTCAGGTGTGATGAAGGCGGTATTTTCGCGATCTCTCTCGTCGACTTCTATTTGCCAGTAGCCAGACTTGAGGTCCATCGATGAAAAGTATTTAGCGTTGCAGGGCTGATTCAATCCGTCGTCTATCCGTGGCAGAGGTATACGTCCTTCTTCGTGATCTTGTTCAGTTCAACGAGGGTTCCATCCTTTTTCTTCACCAAAACTACAGGAGATGCCCACAGGCTTTTCGACGGCTTGATGATGTAGTCGCGCAGCATTTCGTCGACTTGTTGCGTAATAGCGTCACGTTCTCGCGTCGAAACTCGGTAAG
This sequence comes from Dermacentor variabilis, assembly GCF_050947875.1. Lineage (NCBI taxonomy): Eukaryota > Metazoa > Arthropoda > Arachnida > Ixodida > Ixodidae > Dermacentor > Dermacentor variabilis. The sequence goes on along the minus strand of NC_134570.1, from coordinate 200,898,454 downwards.
GGCTCTGGTGGAGCGACCGAGCGCACTCTTCAGTTATTACGCGATGCTTTGCGACAGGCGTTTGTCGAATCCTCGATGACGTCGAAAAAGCTTTTTGTATGGTCGGAGAAGACATCTGATCTGTTGCTGCTTACTCATGGGGAGACTTGAATTTATGTCGAAGTCTGGTTCGGGAACTATGGTCGTCAGGGTAGATACGGCAGAATCCGAGAGGACAAACGCATTGCTGGTTTCTACAATTTCCTCGATGTACGCGATTGTACACCTTTGTTGACGTGTTTGAACTCCTGGCTAAAGTTTGTCAGCAACACCTTCGTTTTTCCTCCGTGTAGTGGAGCGATCCCTCTTGCGAAACAAATTTCACCGTCTAGCAGTAGACGTTGGTCACCCTCGGTGACGTCTTCTACGTCGGCAGGCGTTTTGGTGCCGACTGAAGTGACAATGCTGGAGCGGGGCGGGATGCTGACTTGACTTTCGAGCACGCTCAATGCGTGGTGACTACGAGAGGTCTCCGTTGGTATCGCTTGATCTTCTGACAGCATTATCGACTTCGACTTCAGGTTGATGATTGCACAGATACGGTTCAGAAAGTACGTGCAGAGAATGATGCTTGAAGAACAATGTTGGAGGATAACGAAGGCGGCAGGATAAGTCCTGTCATGAACGCTAATTCTTGCCGCGCAGATTGCAGTCGGCGTGATCAGGTGTCCTCCAGCTGTCCGAATTTGAGGACGTTCCCATGCAGTCTTAACTTTCTTCAACAACGCGGCGATGTTCCACTCATGACGGAGTAATCGGCTCCAGTGTCTACTAAGGCGGTGACTGCGTGGCCATCGAGAAGCCCATCGAGGTCGGTGGTTGTTCATCTTGTGTTACAGTTAGGTCTTGGCGTCGCAACACAGCTGCGTCGCGTTGAGCTGTCGCTGGTACGTGGAGTCATCAGGTCGTCCTTCGTCGGTGTATTCTTTCCTTCCAGACTTCGTCGGCACGGCGGCGTGTCGTTGTTATGTCGCCGAGGTAGCCTTGGCGTCTTCTTCGGCGGCGGAGGATTTTCGTCAGTTCGACGAAGAGCAATCGCACCTCCATCGCTTGCTGCTTTTAGTTTTCCGGATATGGTCTGACGGACCGGCACTAGGCTGGGCCAGTGTATGGTCCTTGTTGCGGCGACACGTAGCAGCCTGGTGACGGCGAACAGGACGGTCGTCGACAGGTCAACTGAGTGGCAGCTAGGTAATAAGCGATGTCACGTGGCTGCTCCCGAAGCTGTGGGCGCGGTGCGTTGAAGGCGAACCTCAGGACGGGGTGCGTTGAAGGCGAACCTCTCAGTCCCAAGTCGCGGCATGGCCATCGGCGGTACACATGGCCGGCTTCTCCGCAGTGATAGCAGAGCGGGTGGGGGTCGGGGGCTCACCAAATGTCCGTCTTCCTCGCGTAGGTGCGCTGGGCGATGGGTGGGCGTGCTGGTGGCGGCGGACGATGGGGTTGCGGCGTTACAGGGCCCTGACGCAGTCGCGGAGGGGGACCTTGACGGCGTTCGACAGCGGCGTAGGTCGCCGCTTGTGGCTGGGGCTGCGGTAATTGAGGTTGCACTTCAGGAACTCCAGGCGATCGCTGAACCTCATCTTTCATGATGTCGGCGTTCGAGGCCACTTGAGGTGGCGACGACGGCAAGACCTTGCGCAGTCCTTCGCGCACAATGGCCCTGATGGTCGCTTGAAATTCGTCAGAACCCAGTCCTTGGATGGCGCACTGCAGCGTGACCAGCTGGCGCTTATATTGCCGGATGTGCATTCCCAGAGTTTTCTCGATCGTCGATGCCTCTGCAGAAAACTCAGCTATGGTCTTCGGCGGGTTGCGAATCACACCGGCAAAAATTTTTTGCTTGAGGCCCCGCATGAGGAGGCGGACTTCTTCTCCTCCGACATTTTCGGGTCGGCGTGCCGGAAATGACGGGCCCCCTCCTCCGTGAAGATCGCCTTGGTCTCATTGGGAAGCTGTGCTCGGGTTTCCAATAGTGCTTGGGCGCGCTCTTTACGCACGACGCTTGTGAATGTTTGCAGGAAGCCTATTCTGAACAGGTCGCATGTCGTTACGGTGGCTTCTCGATTCTCGAATCATGTTCTGGCTGCATCTTCCATTGAAAAATAGACATGTCGGAGCTTGCCGTCGCTGTTTCAGCTGTTAAACGTAGCGACCCTTTCATACGTCTCCGGCCAGCTTTCCGGGTCCTCAAATGTGGAACTGCGGAACGTGAATAGGCTCCTTGCGCGGCTGCGGAACTATTGGCGCCGCTGCGGCTGCCATTTGGACTGTCTTCTTGGTCGTCTCTGGACGATCTTCTTGGACGATGTTCTTGGTAGTCTCTGCTAGAAGTCCGTGTTCTGGGGTCAACTGCTGTAGCCGGCGGCTTGCTCGATGTTCCGGGATGGCGTTCGTGTTGTCTTTGCAATCCGGGCTTGGATTACGGCTTGTCGGGGGCATCCGTTAAATGAACGTAAAGCACCTCCACGAGATGTCACGTAGCAGTGATGGTGAAGAAGGCAGCAAAACTATGATTAAAGAAACTAGCGTTTTATTGGGCGAACTTGTGCCCTCAAAAGCAGGCTACACTCAAAGAAGAACGGTAGCGGCGTACACAATCGGCGATCGTGGAAAATCTGATGAGCGGGTCAAGCGCGTCGGCTTTTATAGATCAGTCGTCGAACGTTCAAGAGGAGTCACTGGGACCCGCGTGTCTTCCACAAAGTGCTACACTATTTTTTTTTTAATTATGGGGTTTTACGTGCCAAAACCACTTTCTGATTATGAGGCACGCCGTAGTGGAGGACTCCGGAAATTTCGACCACCTGGGATTCTTTAACGTGCACCTAAATCTAAGTACACGGGTGTTTTCGTATTTCACCCCCATCGAAATGCAGCCGCCGTGGCCGGGATTCGATCCCGTGACCTCGTGCTCAGCAGCCTAACACCATAGCCACTGAGCAAGCGCGGCGGGTTGACACTATTCGCGTCGCGCATACATGCAATCAGATTACACAAGGTTCGGTGACAGACATTGGATGGAACCATCGATAACATTTCAGAAACTTCCGATACATGCAGGCGCGTCCTGCGCTGCGCGATAACATTTGTTAGGCGGGGAAACGGGGTCGCCCGATAAAGATAAACGAGCACACGAGTCTATAATGTATATTTGGTTTCGTTTTTTTTATCACCGCTGACAGTGATGACAGTGCCATCCTGTGCATATGATCGTGTACTTGTGTATTGCAATAAATATTGTTGTGCATTGGTGGCTTGAAGGGATTGGCGTTCACTCTGCGGTGCCAAGCCTCTACTGCAAAAACAGGAAGAAAAGTTAAAGAAATGTCACCCTTTTCAAGGGATATGTCAGACAAGTGGTCTTACTATTTGAAATCAGAAACGTCTAAGCAGAGCTACTTAGACTGTGAAGTGGACGCGCGAGTTCGAATCTCGTTGAAGAGTCTGGAATCATGCTGCAATAAGCGGCACTGCATACCGTTTTGCTGGGCATTAAACAACCAACAGCAGCATTCATTTCCCCCAAAACTGTATGGCTACTCCACTAATTAGCAGCTACTACAATTTGCGAACGTAAATTAATGAAAACATTCTGCATTCGGTGCCAGATAAATTAAAAACTGACTCGATCCAATAAATATTACAAAAATCAAAGAGCAATTAGTATTAGCAAATAGCAGTAAACATTAAAACGTCATCTACAAAACCGCCGCACTTAATACGGTCCGAGTAGATTCTAATGCCCACCTGTTCGGACCCTTTCTTCGTTACGCATTTTGTATGAAAGAATATACCTACCTTCCCGCTACGCTGTTTCATCCGTCCCGAGACATGAACTCTGCCCTAAGAAAACGAAAAAAAAACAAATTAAATATAGCTATATTTGTCCCCTCCCTCCTGCACTGCAGTTTAATTTTCTAATCAAAGCAAATATTTAGCTTCGTTTTATAAAAAGTGTTAAAAACGCATCCTCTGTATGCGTTTGTACTTGTGCCCGTAGGGGAGCTTTGTAGCTGCACCTACTCACGATACCTGAGTGTCTGCTTTATGAAGCTTGTACTTCTGTTTGAACGTATACAAAGATTTAAATCAATTTTGACAGTACAAGTATAACTAATACCATGTGAACTGCTTTGTCTCCTTTACTATAACCCCGGTAGAACCGACACAAACCTCAACAATTAGGAGGCACATTATGATAGGCGCCCGCTAGGCGCATTGTGATAGCTTACTGTGACAGCTGATTGTGATAGCGGGCTCCATTGCTATGTAACAACAGTCATAGGAGAACACTGTTGCAGACAGCGTGAAGTTTTCTGGTGAGGCTTTCCTTTGTACGTTTCCAGTTTGTAAAGTGTTTTTTTTTTTGTGTGTGTGAGACACTTGGCACAATCCATGTCAAATACTAATAGCAGCATCCGCAAAGGATGTCATAACTGGGGCAAGCACGTGACATATTCAGACAGGAAAGAAGCTGTCGAGGATTGTACGTGGCGGCGTACAGTATTTCAAAATACGACTATAGCATACTTATATCACGCGAAGGACAAAGACAGGCTCCTCGTTGGCGTAAGGAGTAAGTACTCCGATTGACTTAGCCTAGGCCTCCGTACGTCTTTGGGGCATTGTATATAGATATGTATAACGCTGAGCAATGTGCTTCCTTGGAAAAATTGGTAACCATCGGGTTTGAAAATGGTGGCATTTAAGCCACACGCGGGATCGTTTAGTGCGTAAAGTCATTCAATCTACCGAGAAACGTTCTGTAAGTGATCACTGTGCCAGTGAGTTATTTCACTGTCTTTTTCACTGTGAAATAATTATTATATTTATTATTTATTTATTATGGTTATTTCATTGTGAGTTAGCACTGGGCACACAAAATAAACTGCGGGTAGTTTCTACTACTAAGCCTTTTCATGGAGGAGCTGCAATCATTGGGCCTGATTTGACGGCATGAAGTACGCGCAGTATATCATATGAAATACTTGCTTACTAATGGCTCTGGCTGACCACGTCCTTCCGGTCCAGACTGCACGGGGGGAAATGAACATATAAGGTATTGAGTGCCACCGACAAAGACCTAATAAATTTTCCCACAAAAACTGGTGAGGAACTTCTGCCTGGCACTACAATCGTGCCAACGAATTAGTGTGAACAGCTTATGTTTATATGCAGCTTAAGTTGGTCAACAAGAATTTAGTGAACGTGCATTCCGTAATTGAAGTAGAATGCGCCAATGAGTTTATTATTTTACATGTATGTGTCCTATGCAACCCCTTTACTCTTTCTGCTACAATGGAAATTTTTCCTAAGTATGAAAAAGAAGATTTCAGTATTAAAACTTCTTTTTCTTTAGCAACTGTTTCGTGTCTATAGAAAATCTCAAAAATTAAAAAAAGCTAATTGCTTGATTTACGGCTCTTCGTTCCCTTAAAACGCTGTGCGCTAATGAAATTATGTAGCTATGGAGACATATTAAATGAGGCATAAGAACTGGAATATTGGATTAGCATATTTTCAGTAAATAACGCTAGAACTTGAGGTGCAACACGTGGCGTTTATTTAATGGATAGAGCTTGGCATTCTAAACGTTCACAGTTGATTTCCGCAGCCATTTTTCATTAGGATGAAGAATAAAGTCGCCAAGTAGGCTTAGTTGAGGCACCATTCACACAAGCACAGATATCTGAGGATATGAGAATTCATTTCTTTAATTTTATTTTTTCCCCTTTGCGGAGGTACTGCGTCTCTCACTCTACATATCAAGCAGATTTGCTGGATATTATGTGACATATGTGAAAATGTCCGCTCTCAACAGGCTGCACGTTTTAATTAGCCACAAAATTGATATACCTACATTGGCAGTGAAGGAAATTGACAGCAGAAGGCAACCCACGTCTTTGTTACGTGCAGAATGAACGTTTATACACGCTTGAAAATGGATATCTGCCTGTGTGCTTGTGGAGGGGAGTGGGTGGGGATGTATATGCATGCGATGAAGGTAAGCCAGTTTTCAGTGGAAAATATTCATTTGTGCCGCTTGCTTCTTTCACTCACTTTATGCAAGCAAATCAGCAAGATAAATCTCGCCGGGGGAAAATCTGTGTGTACGACGAGTGAGTTGCAGAGTATGATGTATGCTTTGGAGTTTCCTCGTGTAAGGCTTGTTCAACAGATATGGGATGCTGAATCGTCTACCAATCTGTGAATGCACTACCGTTCCAGGTATAAAACGTGCTCCCCGACACATGCGCGAACTGTTGGTGATTATTGGAGTTGAAGGCTCAGTTTCTTACCCTCTCAAGCGGCCCGCTGCGGCCGCTCATCATGTCGTCGGCAACCGACAACTGCAAACGAATATGTTACGAAGCATATTAGTCATCGTTGAGAGAAGTTCGACGCATATTGCCGCTATTTTTCTTGCAACGTCAACAACAGTTGAAAGGCCGTCCAATTTTTCAGGTAAATATGCTTTTCTTATGAAAAACCTCATTCGGACGTTCTTAGACAGTAAATAAATGTAAAACTCGTGATATGGGGCTCCTTTGAGGCCACCTTGAATGAAAATAAGCTTTTTTTCAACGTTTGGGCACATTTTGCCATCTTAGAATCGCACTGACCGCATGTGACGTTTATATCCTCAGGAAAATGCACGATTTATTGGCACTTATTTGGCATTTATTTGCAATGATTAAAAATGTCGGCAGGCCTAGGCTTGTTTCTTTCGTCTGGTGCAAGTCAGGAGTATGTCCTGCAGTCACCAATATATTTTCATCAGAAAGCACTCTTTTTCCGTATGACTTGTAGTTCTAAGGCACATTATTATCATACCATCAAAAAGATGTTTTTTTTATAGATACATCCATAATTGTGTCCGCATATCTATGCAAGCCTGGCACGCTAGCGACATCAGCGATTTCGGCAGCTAGTGGCGGCTAGCTGAAAGAAAAGCAGTTTGCATGTAGTAGCTGTCATAAACTTCATTTATCAAAAGAGCATACGACGTCTTGACCCAAGGCGGAAGGTGGCCCTGAACGTCCGCTGCGCCCCGTTCACAAGGCTCGCCTGGTTCGTATGGAAAAGCGCTTTCTTTTATTTTTCTTTGACTTTGGCATTAGTAAGCACGCACACAGCGCGCAAGGTAAAGTCGAAAGGAAGTAGAGTGACGAAGAAATCAAGCTCCGTATTACGTGTGAATGGTACTGCATTACATTCTTTTCTTTTGCCCACACCAGTGGACATCTCACTCTCTTTCTTTTCTTTTTCCAGTGCCTCAAACGTGTTTGACGTAGCATGCTAAGTTTGAAGCATGGAGGCATACGGACACTTTATTTTTGCCTATACACAGCTTACGCACTTCAAAATTGAGGTATTTGCGTAGCGTAAAGCTCATTGACACAGAAAATAAAGGAAGGTTCTTGATTAGAATGCTTCATGTTCTTTGAAAAGCCCAGACGACAGCCTGCTTCAGACAATGCGATTTCAGTTAGTCGAAACAGCCCATCCCGAAATGACGGAAATTCCTTCCGTAATAGCTGTCCCAGAACCAAACATTAAAGCCTAGGAGGTAAGCATGTCTGCTCAGAATTCAGGACTTTCGTTCTGGTCATGGCAAGCTGTTTCGACGGCCGTAGATTATAAATGTTTAAAGTGAGCTTCATATTTCAGTTCAACCACCTATTGCATTGATTTTTCCTTCGTGACTTAACTCAGCAAAATTGTCGGCTGTACACCGTGAGTGTGCAGCTAGTTGAGTCATGGCGTTCATTTGTAATGGTTAATATCATGCTGTGGGGTGTGGCTGTTGGGGATGAATAACTCTTCAATGTACACCATTCCTTGATATAGTGGTGCGTAATTTTGCTCCAGGAACTCGCTTGTAGCACTTTTCTCAGGGGAGCCAGTTTGTGTATACCCTGCATATTCTCCTTCCTTTCTGTGGCCTCTTCTACCATTTTGTCCCACGCTTCATGCAAAGGCTTCTGAAGAACTTATATAGCCGCCAAAATTGTATAAGGACAGCTGAATCTATATACTAACTCACAAATATTGGCCAATGGCCGCGTCCTTCAATGTCATTGTGGAGGTCTTGTTGTAACACTCTTGAACGTTTTTTCTTTCTCTTGAATTTCCAATATCTGCGCATTTATCAAAGACGGGCTTGAAAAAAAAATTCAAAATATCATTCACGCGGCACACATAAAAGGGGTAATAGAATTGTCATTTCAGCGCTTTGTGGTGTAAAGGCGAGTCCAGGTCGCACACTAACTAGGGTCTTTCTTTGCGAAATATATTACTGCGTGTTACTGTGTAGTATAACACAGAGGGCAAGGGGGCTTGCACACACATTTTGCCGTGGGTACGTCACAACGCTCATACTCGCCATTTTAAATATTTACTGACTCGCAATCGGAACAGCTAATTTGAAAAATGCTCGCTCCGAGTTTGCTTTATTTAGCTCTACGAAAAGCCGCACTGCCACGGTAGTTTCAGGAGTCCAGTATGGCCGAATATCTTCTTGCAAGACAGCAGTCTGTGGTGCTCAATGGTTTTTCTTCTGCATATGTTTCAGTGACCTCAGGTGTTCCTCAGGGATGAGTTCTGTGCCCCCTTTAATTTTACTCGTCAATAATAATATTGAAAGGGTCCTTATGTCTTCGTTTAGAATGTTTGCGGATGACTGTGTCATTTGTAGAGTCACAGATAAGGAAAGTGTCATTTCATCATAGCCAACTGTTATAGACATTATAGGAACATCATGTCTTACGTGGGAAATGTTACTAAATGTTAAAAAATGTGTTCACGCCACCTTTTCAAGGAAGCGAACATTTTAGTCATGCACTTATACCTTGAGTAACATGGCAATAAAGAAGCTTCGCGAATACAAATATTTAGGATTTTTAATGACGTCTGATTTAAGATGGAAGAGACACATTACGCATATTAAGAATAAAGCAATAGGTTAATTACGATCCCAGCGCCATAACTCCAGTCAGTTACAGGATAAACAAAAAGAGCAATTGTATTTCACCTATGTGCGCAGTTTATTTGATTCCGGTTATATCTGTTGGGATCTGTACACGGCTGATCTCAAGGAACAGCTTGAAAAAGTGCAGAATAGAGCAGCTAGGTTTGTTTTTAATAACTATAGTCGAAAATTAGGTACGACATAAATTAAAATAAGTTATCTTGGCAAGCATTAAAAGACCGGCAAAAAAATCTCAGGTTAAAATTTTTTCACACTGTATATTATTCAAAAACAGGGATTGAGAGAGAAAGATATATTAAGTCGCCTACTTATACGTCGTTGAGACGCGACCTTGCACTGAAAGTCCTAGAGCTTCCTTTTAGGCTTATCGTATTTAGGTATTGTTTTTTTCTTCGATCTATAAGAGTATGGAATGATCTTTAGCCTGGCATTGTTAATTGAAAATAGTGTTGCTTTTTCTTGCGCTTTATATATGTGATCTCTTGTTTCTTCTTTTAAAAGGGAATCGCCCCCCCCCCTGTTGTAATGCCCGCATGGGCGATGCAGGTATGTAATAAGTAAATAAATAAATAACTAAATAAATAAATAAATGCAAGTTACCTTCTATACATCGCAAGCCTTGTTGGACAATAATTTCAATATTTCGCGTGGATAGAAAGTCAGCCGAATGCGACACCGTATAGAACTACTATAAATGTGTTCATCCCGACGGCCTGGGGTGGAATGGACGCTAACCTTATATGGGCATTTGCTCGTCCGGAATAATTCTGACCACCTGGGAGTCTTTACCGCGTGTACAAATCAAAGCACACGAGCGTTTTTGCATTCCGCTTGCATTGAAAAACGGCTGCCATAGCCGCAATTAAACCCGTGACCTCGAGCTAAGCAGAACAATATTATTCCAGTGCCAGTAGGCTGGCGCAGCGCTTAACAACCAACCCGAAAATTGATAACGTGTGCCTTCCTTAGGTCTCAGAAAACAGGAAAGGTTCTTCGGCAGGAACAGCTACGAGTACGCCCACAAAAAATTTTACCAAGGGCTTCCACGATGGACTCTTGTCGAAGCTCCATAGCATGCATGAGAAAACGCTCAAGCCCACCATCTCCCCGAGTATTTTTTTTTTGTTTTAGTCTGTATTGTAACGCCAACCTCGCCGAGCGCCCCCTGTTGATCAGAGCGGTGTGCATGCGAGTGATGCAATGTGTCATGCAACGAACGCTACGTAAGGTTAAGGATGTGCCTGCTTTTGGAGCGTCTGTTATGATGTAGAAGACAACAGCTTTTTTTATGGACATTAGCAACCGAAAATAACGGTGCTTTTTTCTTGAGCACTTGCTTGGAGGCAAGTCGCTGCAGATTAAAGGTGATAAACAGTGAACGAAGCTTTTAGATAGCGCAGTGATGCGTATGTATTCCATATATAGCCTTGACTAACATTGCAAATGCGTGATGAAAAGTGGAATAAGTGTGATATTATATTATTAAAGCCATTCTATTTCATGGGAATGCTGTTTTCTGTGGAATGTAAAATATATAGTTCTTGAATATCGCACATTATCACAGAAGAGAGTGCATTTTTTGTTTGTAAAGGGAAAGGGCGTTTGGCTTTGCGCAGTGCTAATTGAGAGCTTCAAGAGTGCAACTTGTCGTGCACTCGGCATCAGTTGAAGTTCCAGCAATTCTTGCTGAGTTGACAAGAAAAACTGGCTTCACGGAGCTGATAAATGAACCCATAGTAATATAGGATCAATTTTTATGTAATTGTAAACAGCCTTGTAATCACTTTTACTGTCGTTTTAGCGCTTCCTTAAACTTTTCATTGTTTACGGATTACCTGATTAGCGCAGTGGTAAATCGCAATAGAAAAGCCCGTAGTGACGTCCTGTGACAATTTGTCCCGCAACAAGGAGTTGGAACCGATTTTCTGTTGAAGAGTGTACTGGCTCAAGAATATTTTTTAAACAGGAGTAAATTTTAATCATGATGTTGCTATTGACACTTTAGACCACCAGCTAAGCTATATATGACAGATCACTGCAATAATATCTGTGTGTCCTCCCTGGGTCATGCATCTGCCTGAATTTGGCGCCACTGGCGGGGTTGGTAACATAAGCGCTTCCGTTAAGCCGGTATTTTGCATAAAGTAATGAACCGTTTACGGAGAAGCTGAAGTCCTATTATAACGCGGAGAAACGCGTCAAATATTTTCACTTGCTTGACATTAGCCGTCCACTGTCTGTTCAAGAACACACACCGCCATATGTTCCAGACTACACCTAAATTTTACCGTGCTGGCCGATTTCGTAATTCAAATTTTGGCACTATTCTTTCAGGACGTGTCTAAGTGTGTTTGTTTTTCCGCTTTGCAATTCAACCTGCTTTTTTGTGTCTATCAAAAAGCATTAAATGGGATAAGGTCGGTCGGTTCACCATTTGAACAGTTCTGATTCACAGCAGTGGAGCAGAGCGAAGCTGCTGGTTCGTTACGGTGATATTTCTCGCTACGATATCTTAAGCATTTGACGTTTCCAAGCTGCGAGACTTCGTGCTGGCTCACCTTTTCAACAATCAGGAAAGGGAATTATCGAGACTCACACGAAATCACACGTCACTTATGGATAGGAAGACACAACGCCTGAACGGCTAGCGGCTGAATTGAGGAACATTTACTTCGCCAAGATGCTAGCGAGGTCTAAAGAGAGCATCCGCTGAAGATGCAGCTACAGCAAGTCTACAGCCTTCCCACACTTGCTACATTTACATGAATGCAACAGAAGCTTGTCGTATCAACTTTCAAACGTATCGCATCAAATGCGTCAAACAGGCGAAGTTTGAGATGGAAAATGCGCATTTCAACAGCGCATGTAAAAGAATCATTTGATATCAATAATTGTGCAAGTTTGATTCGTTTGACTTGTTATTACATTATGCGCGTATAGACAGGTAGATTACACAAATAATTAATTACATTACCATGAGCGAGTTACTTCACTGGCGTCGACATCTTATCAGATAGAAGCGCAGACTACCGCGCTCGGCTGCCTTTTGACGTAGATACAGTGCGGACATGCTTAGAATTCGGTTATCCTGAATATAATACTGGAGGGTTCCGCAAAATGAAGGCCGCGTCAATTTGTCCAGGTGGACAAAGGAATGAGTACCTGATGGAAGGCAGCCGATTCTTGGATGCTTTCGGCGCATTTCCCAACACGTCATGCAACGCAGACTTATCGGAAGTGGGAATGCTAACTTTCAAATATAACACTAGGTGGCGCGAGCTTGCAGAAATGAAAGGTGCACATTCATGAAGACGGTGGCGTGTGGGTAAATGCGATATGGTAAATCATGACGAAGTGCTTCTACCGTATCCAAGCAAACGTGGCCCCACTGGTACTCAACGGGCATCTGACGGAATAGTGGTTGCATTAAATGACCTTTACGAGCACGTCACTCGTGCGTAACAATATCAGTGGTATTCCCTGCGTAAACACTATGCCTGACGTATTTAACAATTCATATATGCACGGTGCAGAAATGTGGTTGGAGAACTTTCGGCAGTAATCCGTGCAATGTTGCTGTGCGGAAGCCGACGATTTGCCATTCGTTCCTTCACGTTCATCTTCAATCGTTTCTTTTAGGTGAAGCTCCAAGTGTTGCCTCTTATAGTATTGTAATTGACGGCTCACACTTTCGGTCTGCTGGTGCTACAGTCAGGCCACCCGTGCTTTTTCCTTCTGTCCTAATATATATATATATATATATATATATATATATATATATATATATATATATATATATATATATATATATATGTATATATGTATATATATATATATATATATTGAGACCCGGTCAATGGTTTCAACCAACAAAGAAATATAACTCATGCATGTAACAAAATCATAGAACTTACTCTAACGCTTAATGTCATCGTGAGGAGAACGGCAATCACGACTAACGGCAGGGGGCGACGCATTTCGTTGCCTGTGTCAAGCGGCAGTTCACCAGGTGTTCGTCTGCATGAAAGCCATGAAATTGAGAATACAAGTGCGTCATACAGGATTGTAAGAAACAATGTTCTTGAGCGTCATTGCGAGTTATCATCATAGTGACGTTCGGTTTGTGCAGCATGATTCACGCAGCAGGATTATGCTAAGTGCCACACATCAGCATTTGACAATGCATCCGACACTTCAGAATTACTAGGTACAAGTGTTGAAATTTGCATTTACAAAAACATAATTAGAAAATTGCCCTAACCGACTCTCTTAACCTCCACCTGTCGTAGTGAAAAGGTGACTTAGTTCGTCAGCGTTACTTCGTACTAGCTTATCACGCGGTAAAGTGTGCCGTTCGCAAACCAAAAAATGTCTTGGCGAACACATAATTTTGATAGCATTTTGTACATGAAGCAGTTTCTTGAATGTGCACCTGTCAAAAAATGAAAGTCCCACGAGCGACGTCTCCTTGTTAAATAATGCACGCCCTTATACTTACCTCTATTCTCGACAGAACTCCACTGCCACGCTGGCCACACCACCACCCACACTGATTGAGCCTTCCGCTCTTATTCACACACTTTATAAGCGGTCACGTGGTGCCACGGCCCACACCCGCGCTTACGGCACTCGGCTCGGACAAGTCACCGACAGAGTGGTGTCGCGAACGTGGGTCGCCATCTGTCATGCCTGCCCGGTTCAAAGCTCCGTTGTTTGTCCCCCGATTCGGCAGAATCCTTCAATCGTGCCTTCATTAGGCTCCGTGACGTCTCGCCGACAATCAGCACGGAGAACACGACGGGGGGCTTAGGCGAAGGAGGGGAAGGGGCCCGCGGCTGGCAAGGGGCAGCGAATTCGGCAAGCCTGCGGACTCGCACGTCTTGGTATCGCGGGAGCCAGCTCAGTGGACTCACAAGAAGTGGCTCGTTTGGGCTACTGAGTAAGGAGCACAAAGAGCACGTGTAGCTTTCACGCGTTCTTGAATCGAACTGCTTATTGGCAGCGATGCCACGCCAACGACGCCCCTCTCCTGCTGTCGTCCGGGAGGGACAACAATGAAGCGGTGGTCGGCGCTGCCCATTGATGCTACACAATGGGCGTTCGGTTGAATACCTGTCACCTCTTGTGTGTAAGCGGAGCAGAGAGCACACGCTTACCGCGGCGTACGGAATGCAGTCAAATAAAAGTACGGACAAAATGCTCCAGTGTCTGGAAAACGGCACTCGACTGGGTTAACCTGAATCCGTGGGAGAGCAACCTGTATACACACTACAGCGCCTTAATAGAAGAAAAATAAATTAAAAGAAAGACATTAGAAACTTTCTTCCCAGTGCGCAACGTTGAGGAATATTTAGCCTGTGCGTACTTATGTTCAAAGGGTAAACACGTAAAATGTGAAGCTGTAGCCTATCTTGCCGTTGTTAAATTTCGATTCAACACCGCTTGCCATTTAGGGATTTGCACATATATAATTGGTTGATTCTGGTTATTTGATTCGCCATATATTCTAGGCAACATTCGTTTTTCAACTATTGACTTGCTTACTGCTGTGTCCTTCCACTTAGGTGCTACTGAGAAAGTTTCAGAATATTAGATATTATGCACATTAGTGAACATCAACGTTTCTCTCCAAGGTATTACTTCTTTTTCGAGAGTTTTGGCGCACTATACACCGACAGGTTGACGACGTACATATACCGGCTGATGGCGCCAAGTGAGCGTGACGTTGAATAGGCAGGATGTTTGACACAGACTTCATTCTACTTTCAACCCGTCATAACCCCCCCTCCCCACAGGAAAAGCTGGAAATGACATCCCCTTACATCAATATTGCTTCCCCTCCCCTCCCCCCTGGCAGCTTTCTTCCTGGGAAAGCATGGGTTGTATTCTACCACAAGTCACAGAGTCACTGCGAGGCGCGCACAGAAAGAAGAATGAGTACGATCGGCTCCTTCGTGCATATCGGCCATTAGTGATGTTTTGCCAGCTAGCCCATGCAAGAACTTCTCCCGAGCATTAGGTAGGTCTGCATACACCAGTGACTGCCTCCGGTCCCGTGATAGTTTGTAGATTATTAATTTTGTTCTTGCTTATTTTCAGAGTTAATTTTCAGGCGCGTACTTTCTGTCTCAATGTTTCAGCGACAAAGTACACAGCTGCTCTGCCCAAAAGTTGCAAGCTCACATAACGTAGGCGGAGAACTAAACTTCATAGTAGTATACCGCATTCGGGAACTGAACGCAACCTGAGTGCGTGTCCTTTTTTTTTTACTGCTACACCCCCGCACAGGCGTCTGCGTCGGCAGGCGTTTGGTGTGTTGTGACACCATGTACCCGAGCACGTGAGAATTCGACCCTCCCGCGTCTAACTGTGCGCAGCTTACCTATGTTCAGGGAAAAGGGTATGCTGGGGGTTGAGCCAGTGCCTGATGTTTGGACCTTTACGGCCCTTCGGAGGCGGCAACACACCTTCTTGTCCTCCGCTTTACGTAAATTGCTTCCCCAGACTGACCCACCCGGGGGAAATTGGTAGTTCGTTTTTGCTGCCCTTCTCTCCAATCTTCATTGTTCTCCTTCACTTTGAATCTTTCCTGTCTTTTCCTTAGTTCTTTTACTTCCACTTTTCTGGGCAGCAAGGGCTAACCTTGTGTGGTTAGCCAACCTTAGGTACACCATATTTGGCTACAGTAGTCTTGTACAGCTCTCAGCAGTCTAGTAGTCTCTCGCACCGAAATAGGCGTATGCAGGACATCCCCTTTCAAGGTCCTGCAGCGTCACTTGTTGGGCTCCGTAGCGGGTGGATGGCGCCGCTGCCAAATTTATTACGTATGTTTATGGCAACATCCTGCACCAACTTCCTGAATGCCCTCAGAAACGAGGGCGCACCGAAGGAGCCTTTCAGTTTTTGGCAATCGAACACCGAACTTTCCTCGCCTTCATGAAATCTGCTTTGGTAAACCTGAAAAGACGTGGAGGAGTTTTGACAGAAGTTTGACTGACGTTTTCGGCCACGGTTTCAAAGCATCAAAAATTTCAAGCATTGATGTACTTCTGGAGCTCTGCGACCGGAAACAACATGAAAAACTGCCCAATCTTGTGTCCTTTGGGGGTTTTCCAGTAACAGTGACCGCACACCGTACCATGAATACCATCGCCGCGTTGTCTCCGATGCTGTTGGGAACCCGAATTGCTAGAAGGTTGGAATGACCAGAGAATGATCAATGTTAAGCGAAATAAAATGAGGCGTGATGTAGAAGAAATTGATACCAAACACCTAATTTTTACATTTCGCTCAAGCATCCTGCCCAACACCGTCGAGGCAGGATATGTGGAGATGCGGATCAGGCCGCTTGTCCCAAACACTCTGCGATGCTTTAAGTGCCCGCGGTTTGGCGATAGTTCACACAAGTGCCAAAGCCGTCAGACTTGTGCGAAATTAGCTGCAAATGAGCACCTCTCTGAATCCATGTCAAAACTATTTCCACTCTATGAACTGTGATGAGGAAGCATGCTGCATACTCGCGGTCGTGCCAATCCTTGAAACAAGAAAAAGAAATTCTATCAATAAAAGCAAAACAAGACATCTCATTCAGAAAACCACACAGGTGGGTGTCCTACCTGCATAAAATCAGTTTTGCCGAAGTGACGCGTCGGGGGCAGCGCCACAGCGGCCTCAGGCGGCTCTCCGGCCCGCACACAGTGAGCCAGCTGTGGCGCTATCCGCACCCTTGGTGGCTGCAGCTAGCGCTGCTCTGCCATCCCGAAAGAAAAGGCCATCGACTGCCGGGTTAGTGACTTCCAGGTCTCGTCTCCCAAAGTGTGGCCTTCAAGTTAAACAAACCGCTCGAAAGGTGGGCTGTCAAGTGCCTCGGAATAAGTGACGAACACAACACCCATTCAGACGGCGCACGTAGCGCCAAAAGAACTGCGCGAATATCGCAACCACCCTAAAAATAGACAAAGCTCGCATCACGGCGCTCAGAAAGAGCTCTGTGAGTTAACTCCTTTTTGTTAGACACACATCGCAAAAACCACATTCAACATGGATAAACGAATATTACACTGAAATCTCGGAGGTCTCCTTCACAACCTCGATGACATCATATTACCATAGAAGTATAATCCAACGATGTTGTGTGTTCCAGAGACATATTTAAGGCCTATGAAGACAAATTTTCTCCGACAATATGCTATTTTTTGTGGAGACCACGGTCACACGGTCATGTCATCCGGTGGTGTGGCTATCATAGTCGAGAGAGGTGCTGGCTGCCAGGAATTAAAACTTCGTACGCCCACAGAGGCAGCTGCTGTCCGAGGGGTGTTGTTTGACAAATTATAGAATATCAGCTCTGTTTACATCCCTCCTAATTGTCAACCTAACAAAAGCGAATTTCAAAACTACATAGATAAACTTCCGGCACCATACATAGTTGTCGGAGATCTAAACACACATATCAGTTTGAAAGTACACTTTCGTTTTGAAGCGAGAGAAAGAATAGAATAGAAACATCCTTTTCTGTTCAAGTGGCTACTTGCTTAACAAGAAAGAACCAAGATTCTGCAACCCTACATAAATCCGTACCGCGAAGGACGCGACAACAGCAAGATAACCAGAACAAGAAGAGCGCAGGCTTATTGGGAAGTGTTACTTTTATAGCCGACCAAGTGCTAATGCGCCGACAGCAGCGCGCATGTCAGGAACAGGCGTACTGTCACGCTCGCGCCTGATACACCATTTCACGTGAACAAACAAAACACGCTGTATTGACAGATTAGTACGCAAGTTGAATAAATGCCTCGTCAAAGTGAAGACATTGCGGGGGCCTACTGTTCTGGGACGATCTTCTCAGAGCTGCGGTCTGCTTAGAATCGGGTGTTGACTTTCCTTCTGTGTTGGTTGTTCACTGTTGTGCCCCATAATTCATTCGTGGCGAGTCCGAGGTCTGCGATGTTCACCCAACCGAAGAATGCATTGCAAGTACCTTACCTGAGGGTTGTCGACTGGCGTGCTCCCTTCTGTTGTGCCATCACCGTCTTCGCTGCTCGTTTAAGTATACGGCTCGTCCGTTTGTATGAAATGGCTGCGGTTGTGCCACAGAACTCGCCCATCTTCAGTTACCAGCTGGTAGGACCTTGGAGCTTGCGTGCCTCTTACACTCGCTCTCCGGGACCACGTTCTCGTTCCTCGCAGCCTTACTACGTCCCTTCGAGAAAGCCTCGGCAAAGGTTTGTCTTGTGGCTGATTGCAGTGCTTCTTCACCTCGGTGCAGGGTACTTTATGGAAGTTGGGAAGCTTAGCTCGAAGGCGCCTCCCTTGCAGCAGTTCACCTGGGAATCGGCCGTCCTCGAGTGAGCTCAGCGATAAGCCAGTAGTCCTTCCGAGAAGTCGTCCCCGGACTCCTGTGATTTCTTCGAGGTGTGTTTGACTATCTGTAAACCTTTTTCCACCAAGCCATTTGACTGCGGGTAATGAGGACTAGAAGTTACATGTGTAAAATCAGTTTGGTGCAAACATGGCGAAGTTATAACTCGAAAACTGAGGGTCCATTGTCCGTACGAAATTCTAACGGGATACCGCATCTTGCAAAGATAGCGCTGAGTGCATCAATTGTGGTCCTTGAGGTAGTGCCCTGGAGTTGCTGGACCTCTGGAAAGTTCGAGAATGCAAATCCGAAATAAATGCTAAGAGCCTCTTTTTTCAATCTGAGCGTATCTCTTCTCAGCCTGTGATAGAACACGTGATGCGCATGCTACGGGTTGCCATTCATCGCTCTGACCTTGCAGAATAGCAGCTCCTACAGCGTCCCGTGAAGCGTCGCACGAAATCTTGGTTTCCTTTTGAGCATCAAAGATACCAAGCACGGGGGTTGTGGCCAAATTTTGTGTTACGCTCTTCCACTCTCTAGCATGGTGTTCAGTCCACTTCCTAAAGCATATAGCAAAGCGATTGACACCTTGGCACACATAGCATTTTTCCACAAATGCTGGGCACTGCTTCGGTCTGTACTTGCGCTTACACGGCATGCACTGCAATTGCTCCCCGCCGACCTTGCTCTCGGTTGTGCGCCTTGAAATGGCATCAACGCAGCCGTCTGCTTTGCGCCACACCTCATTCTGTTGTGCGACTGACTCTGCACCGTTGCACATTTTTCCGCTCCCCCCCCCCCCCAGTAACGTCACGACTTTTTCACGAAGCATATTTTCCCGTAGCTTAGCGTTGTTGGTACCAAAGACAATTTAGTCCCTTACTAGTGACTCGTGCGATGCCCCAAACTTGCACTGCGAGGATTGTTTCTTTAAGTCACGTGGAACTTCTTTGAATGATTGTCCTTCCGGTTGGGTCCTCACGCGAAACAGGTATGTTTCATGCACTTCGTTGGTCAGATCTGTGCAGTAGGCGTCGAAATTTTGTATTAAGGTCTTGTAGTCATCCTTGCTCTCGTTCGTCTCGAACTTGAAATTGCTGAATACACCGGGCGCCTCGTCACCCGCAATGCTCAGCAGGAGTGCAGGTTTCGAAGCCTCACTTTTTGGCTGGTCCTTCACTTCGATGCTTGCAGGAAGAGCTCAAAGTTTTGCTTCAAACGTTTCCTCGATGCCGAGACGTTCCGTGCCAGACGCAGGGGCTCCGGTGCCTGCAGCCGTTCGGTGCTCGTACTCCACCGCTGCCGAAGCTAGAGCGTCGTAGCCACTTCTGACCCCATGTATCTGTGCCGCGAAGCACGTGAGAACAGCAAGATAGCCAGAAGAAGAAGAACGCAGGTTTATTGGGAAGTGTTGCTGTTATAGCCGACCATGTTATAATGGGCCGATCGCAGTGCGCATGTCAGCAACAGGCGCACTGTCAATCACGCGCCTGGCACACTACGCACAAAACCTTTTGTTCCATAGAGCTAAGCATAATGCCCAGTACAATTGCTTCATATCTGCCGTGGGATGTGATTAAGAACCCTTACGGAAGTGAACAATTCCCCTTTGCTCTAAACCTTAAAAACAAGCTGAGTGTTCTCCACACGTTCCTCAGTGGAAAGTCGATTTAGCCGGCTGGATGCGGTTTCGTGAACTAACACATCTGCCCTGGTATGATGTTCATGCGCTTAATACAGAGAATGCAGTGGCATGTTTGCGTTTGCAATTTATGCTTCATCATTATACATTCCCAAACTAATTGGTCGCCTTTGAAACGACGTATTACATGGTGGAATGATGAGTGTAAGGAAGCGCGAAAGAAGCAAGACAGGGCTTGAACTCTCGTAAGTCCCCGACCACACACAACCTAATTAATTTCAAGGCGATTAAGTCACAAGGTAGAAGACATGATGCCGCGCTAGACGGGAAAGTTAGGGAAAATACGTAAGTAGCACCACTTCTTATACAGAAGAACGAAACCCTGGAACAAGGCGAAGAAGATTAAACGCCGCGAAAATTATCCTCGGCCTTTAGTAAGCACACGAGGAGACACTCTTGAGATCAAGGCAGATTGTCTAGGGGCAGATGTAGAGCACATTTCCAGTACATCCCATTATACAGATGCATTTCTAAAATACTAGCAGCAAGTACAGCGACTGCATCTGGGTCGAAAAGGCTCACCCAATGAACTATACAATCGTCCATTTAGAATGGCGGAGTTCCAGGCCACAGTGAGCTGTTGTAATAAGTCCGCTCCTGGAAGGGACAACATAACGTATCTGTAACGAAGAAGAGTAGCCGCCTGCGCCACAGCACCATCGCCACCGGCATGAGCTCGTGGTTGCTGTCTTTCGCCGGACGCTTGTGACAGCTACCCGTTCGCGCCCGTTGCTAATAAATCTCTTAGCAAGTGTGTTAAGTGTAAGCACACTTAGCAAGTGTAGCATAAACATGTGTTCCATTTGAGGCCGCGTAAAATATTATCCATCATTCTCTCAAAAGTGGCTGGGGCGTTGCACAGGCCGAAAGGCATTACGATGAATTCGTACAATCCATCAGGTGTTACAAATGCTGTTTTAGGTCGATCAGATGGTGCCAAGGGGACTTGCCAGTATCCGGAACGTAAATCCAGCGAAGAAAAGAACTCAGCTCCCTGCAAACAGTCGAGGGCGTCGTCGATGCGCGGTAACGGGTAAACGTCCTTGCGCGTTATCTTGTTCAGACGTCGGTAGTCGACGCAGAATCGAATAGAGCCATCCTTTTTCTTAACGAGGACGACCGGTGATGCCCAGGGACTGTTGGAAGGCTGCACAACGCCACGCTTGAGCATGTCAGCAACCTGGTGGTCAATGACACGGCGCTCAGAGGCGGAAACTCGGTAAGGGCGCTGCCGGAAAGGTGCATGACTGCCGGTATCTATCTGGTGAAAAACGGTCGATGTGCGGCCCAAACCGGAAGCATGGCTGTCGAAAGAAGCGCTGAACCTCTGCAGGAGAGCCATAAGCTGGCTTCGTTCTGAAGATGACGTGCCATCGTCGATGGAGCAGTGGAAAGCGTCGAGGAGTGACTGATCAATCGCAGAGTCACAAGTAAGTGCGCCAAGTCCCGCAGAAGTAGAAACGGCAGGAGTGTCAAAGATGCAAAAGGTGTCGACCGGTTGAACAAGGCCTAGGCATTCACCATGGGATAAAGCTAAAGGGCAGGCTGTGGGATTGTCGACGACCATTTTCGCTACGCCATCGCGAAGAGTAAGGAGAGCAAAGGGCAGCGGAGAACATCGGCGGCGAATGAACAGCTCAGAGGGCGTAAAGAGAACAGTGGCATCAGAAATAGCGGCGCACGACACAGGCACAAGCAGGGAAGAGCGTGGAGGGACGGAATTGTCTTCGGACACAAACAGTTTAACACTGGAAGGGTCGTTTTCGATAGGCTCGACGTCGGGAAGTGCAGAAAGTTCGAGTTCGGCTTGGCAACAGTCAATAACGGCGTTATTATTTGCAAGGAAGTCCCAGCCTAATATGATGTCATGGGAACAAGTGGGCAGCACGACGAATTCGACGGTATACAGTAGACCTTGAATGAAGACGCGAGCAGTACAGGCAGCGAGAGGCGTTATATTTTGAGCGTTTGCGGTTCGAAGGGAGAAGTCGGAGAGAGGCGTCAAAACCTTTCGTAGTGTGCGGCAGAGTTCGGCGGAAATGACGGATACGGCGGCTCCTGTATCTACAAGTGCCAGGACGGCGATTCCGTCGACAGAGACTTCAATGACGTTGGCTGGAGAGGGACGAGGACTTGGGCATTGCGACGTGGACGCAGTTCGTGCCTCGGGAACTGCGGCCATCAGTTTTCCTGCTCGGTGGACACGGGACGATGCCGCATCGGAGAAAGCGAGCGACGACGGGGAGATGGTGAGCGGCGAGTAGAGGCGGTTGGGCGGTCAGGGGAAAAGGAAGAGGTAGGAAGGCTGGAAGGCGAAGAGGAAAACGGAGCGGGGAAAGGTGGCGCTCGCCGGATGTTCTGAAGAGGAAGCATGCCACGACGACAATGGCGCGCCACGTGACCAGCACCACCGCAAGCAAAACATATTGGGCGGTCATCGTAGGTGCGCCACTGGTGGGGGTAAGGTCCGAGTCGCGGTTGAGGATTCGGAAAATGCTGTCGGTCGGGAAGCGGCATAGGAGGAAAATGCCGGCGGTCGTGAAGCGGCATAGATGGCGGCAAAAATGTCGGTGGTCGATGCATAGAGGGCGGCCGGGGCGTTTGTGGACGAGATCGGGAAACTGCTTCAGCGTAAGTGAGAGGAGCCGTGACTGGTGTCTGCTCAACGGCTGGAGGAACGGCCTGAGAGACTTGTTCTTGAATGAAGTCCCGTATCGTAGGATGCAAAGCAGGGGGTGGTTCCTGGACAGAAGATATCAAAGATAGCTGGCGGGCGACCTCTGCGCGAACGAATTCCTGGATTTTTACGAAGAGAGCAGCATGGTTGTCGTCGACTCCAAGGCTTGATAGAGAGTCGGCGGGTGGGGTGGGACGTCGGGTGTGAAGCCGTTGCCTGCGCAACTCGTCGTAACTCTGGCACAATTCTATCACTTCAGCGACAGTATGAGGACTCTTCGATAATAACATTTGAAATGCGTCGTCCTGAATACCCTTCATTATATGTTTTATCTTCTCCTCCTCTGACATCGACGCATTCACCCGTTTGCAAAGGTCGACAATGTCCTCAATGTAGCTTGTGAAGTTTGCTCCAGCCTCTTGGGCTCGTGTGCGCAAACGTTGTTCTGCACGAAGCTTTCTTACTGCAGGCCGACCGAAAACTTGGGTAAAGTTGGTCTTGAAGACCAACCACGAAGTGAGGTCGGCTTCATGGTTGAGAAACCATAGTTTCGCAACGTCCGTAAGATAAAATGCGACGTTTCTCAACTTGGTAACGTCGTCCCACTGGTTATGGGCACTCACTCGCTCATAAGACGAGATCCAATCTTCAACGTCTTTGTCATCTGTGCCGGAGAAGATAGGGGGATCTCGCTGACGCAAGGCACCGGCACAGACCAAGGTGGCCGGCGCCGTTGGAGGAGCAGGAGGAGTGTGTGCGTCGTCGGGCTTGATGGGGGGTAGAGTGCGACTCCGAAGTTCCAGGGTGGTCGAAACCCAGCACCTCCACCACTTGCTAAGAGATTTATTAGCAACGGGCGTGAACGGGTAGCTGTCACAAGCGTCCGGCGAAAGACAGCAACCACGAGCTCATGCCGGTGGCGATGGTGCTGTGGCGCAGGCGGCTACTCTTCTTCGTTACAGTATCAAAGGATCACACACGTACACCCTGAAACCCACAGAACACTACTGTCACACTAACTCCGTATTCTCTAGCGGCTGTATTCCGTCCACCTGGAAAGAAGCAATCTTAACTCTTTTTCTCAAACAGGGCAAGGACTCTTCCTCATCCATTAGTTATAGGTCTATATCTATAACAGGTTGTCGATGCAAACTATTTGAGCAAATGATTAACCGGCGTATCATTCATTTTGTTGCAGGCAACAAAATACTTGCTTTCCCAAGGTGTCGTTTTAGGGAAGATAGATCCACCACAGCTCTCCTTGCCGGCATCGAGACAAATATCCGAGATGCCTTTGCCCACAGAGTTTTTCTTTTCAGTATTTTTAGATATGGAGAAGGCATACGACACAACTTGGCGCTTTCGAATCCTCCATGATCTGTCCCAAATGGGAGTCCGAGGCAACTTGCTGAATGTGATTCAGAGCTACCCCTCCCATCCCACGTTCCGCGTTGGAGTTGCTAACGCTCTGTCTCGTCTTTTTACGCCAGAAGCTGGTGCTCCACAAAGTGGTGTGCTGAGCTGCACTCCTTATATTTTTAATATGACTCGCACCACAGTCATAACATGTACTGTTTCATTCTTTACATATGGATAGGTTATAAATCATGTAATCAAAGTATCTGCGAGTGACAAGAACAGTTTTGCTTAAATAAATTTTCTATGTGGGCAGACGAAAACGGTTTGAACTAAACGCTCAAAAAGTGCATGCGTTCTGTTCTCTAACAGGAGAAGTGTACTATCGGACCCTGTAATGGGTCTCAATAGAGAACGGCTATCTGTGAGCCATGAATACAAAATTTTAGGGATCCTTTTAGACAGCAAGTTAACTTTTCTCCCACACTTGAAGTTTCTAAAGGCGAAGTACATCGAGAGTATGAATCTGCCTAAGCCCTTGTGAAGCACATCCTTTGGAAGCTATGGGAACAGCCTTGTAAGCTAGTACAAGTGCAGTATTATGCAATCTTGACTACGGAGCAATAGTCTGCAATTCTGCTATGCCCAGTGGTTTGAAAACGTTAGATTGTATCCACCACTAAGGCATCCGCATTGCTACAGGCGCCTTTAGGGCAAGTCCTGCGCAAAGACTACACGTTGAATCTAAGGAATGGTCTCTGTACTTTGAATGGAGAGGTTTAAGCTTTTCGTAAGCCTTGAAGGTAAAACCAGCTGTAGACCATTCGTGTCATTCAATTATTCACGACTTCTCCAAGGCCAGGCGGTTCTGTAACCTCGCCGCCACTAGGTCTCCTTTGTCCTTCCAGTTGGAAGCACTGTATCAAAGTGCAACCTTTAAAGTAAAATACGGGCTATTAGGATTTACCACTATAGGCATCATTCAGTATTGGTTTCGAATTTACCGGGCGTATTTAGCCCACCTAGATCCTCCCCGCCTCAACATATAAAAACATATAAATAAAGAAACTTTTGGAGAACGGACGACATCATGTACCGCAAGCATGTTGAAGAATAACGAAATTCAATATGTATATAGTGAGTGGTAATATCCACGGTGTCATGCTTTGCCTCGTCTTAAGAGAAAATATACCACAATTGCATTCATTAACAAGTGTAGCCTACTCTAACCAGCGAATTATACAATGCTCTTTTCCTTGTCTCCACCATTCGCATATTAGTCTGCCCATAATGGTTGCTAAATCCGAATGTGTATTTGGATCTCGGCCCTTGCTTCATTCAATTGATGCTGAAGGCTATTACATTTTATTGAAACATGTTCCATAGTTTTTGCCCTTGTTTGCATACAGTTGCACCAATGATTATCTAGAGTAGCAAATAGCTTTGTTGCAATGATTTGTGTGAAAAGATGAAGCAGGTAATGTCGGTACTATCAGTTACATCTTCTCTGTCATGCAAAATTTGCCATACCACACTTTAGTTCTTCACTGTACTGTAGAGCTCTTGAGTGCGCTGGGTGCTCTGTCTTAAGCGCAGTAATAGCTTTTACCAACCTTGAGCATTTCATTCGTTGTTTCGTTTTTACAGCGAAAGGGTTAGCCTCTACTTGGTCATGATATTTCGCGGTGGCGTCCTCAGAGAAAAAAAGAAGCTTTAGCGAATGAAGAGTACATACATTCTTTGAAATCGTGCGTACAGCAAACATCACATTTCTCTCAATAAAGAATAACCACAAAGCAAGCATGCAAGCCAGACATAATTGATGATAAGGGTATCCTCCTAAGAATTCGAAATCGATAGCGCTCCCCGCATACGTTTCGTGGTAGAGATTACTGTTGCGCAAGCTGTCGCGGCGACTGCAGCTTCCGACTCACGTAATGACGCAACTAGGCTTCCATATGTAAAAGAATCAGCCTAGCGAATGGTTTCAGTGTTGTTGCTGCACCGCCATGTGTATATGGCTATAGTATATGGCTATGGGTATATGTTATGGGTATATGACTATAGGCCACGCATAGTTAGTACTCCCGAGGAGCAAAGAGAAGAGAAACGGCAATACGACCAGTAGCCGCATGCTGCCGCTGGTCATACTGCCGTGGAATCCCTGCACAGGGCCAGTTAGCGCGTCCACATTGTCCTGTGGCTAAATAATGTGCCGGAGGAGAAACTGACCAGTAAAGCATTGCGAACCCCCTTAGCATTTGTGGTGGTCTTCAACAGCTTCCCCGAACATCTATTTCCGCAGGGCCGTCATGGCGAGGCAATTTTTTAATCACAATGATGTAGCAAATTTTCTTGAATACTCTAGTCAAGCGTATATCAGGGAGGTATGTCTCTGCAATACCTGGAGCCTGTGACAGAGATTTTTGTTCTTAAGTGCCGGTATGATTATTGCGGCAAACTTCATCTCCTGTGTGTAAAAAGGTAGCCCTCGCACCTGCGAAAGACGCCATGCTAGCGATACGAGTGCTAACTTGGATAAAGTTAGTGCTTTACCCGACCCTATTGGGATTCCTTTAAAATGAAATTCTGTTTAAATTAGATTAGCTTTTACGTGCCAAAACCACAATATAATTATTAGGTAGGCCGTAGTGGGGTCATTCAAATGACTTTCGACCACCTGGAGTTCTTTAACGCTGATTAAATGCTGTACAAGGGTGTTTTGATAGTTCGGCCCATCAAAATGTGGCCACGTGACCAGCATGGCCACACGGCCATGCTGGTCACGTGGTCATTGATACCGTGACCTCGTGCTTGGCAACGCAATGACAAAGTTACTAAGCAACCACAGCGGGTTCGTGGGACTCTTCTCTTCCAGCTGTTGAGTTCATGCACAAAATTCTCATCTTGGGTGAGTATTTATTTCAATAATGGTGGATGTCATGTAATGTTTCATGCGCTTCCGAGGACCATGTCCCTGCGCCTGCTCTACTAGGGCATCATGCTTGAGATCAAAAGGTTTTGTTAAGTAGAGTGCTGCGATGTTTTGTGACATTGGTTATGTTTGTATGATGCTGAAAAACTTCTTGAGCAATAGCTGTAAGGCTCTCCTCTGAGCCACATTGTGGCCAGAAGCTCATGTGCTTGTAATGGTAACGACCTCTTTGCCCCAAACATTGCTAGAAACTCGCCAGTATCATGCTCTCTGTGAGCTTGATCTTTGTCATAGTGAGAAAGAGAGGAAACTAGTTACGCGTGTTATCAAGTCTCTGCCACAGTTTAGGAATAGGTGGCGAATTTCGTAATTGCACATGGATCGCAAACTTATCCCTGTCTTCGTGGCGTGACTTTATTCCCAGGCCTCCTCTGCTTCATTAAAATTGCCTCCTACTTAGCAAGCTACGTGGAAGCACGTGGTACTTGGCCTCGACGACTTAAATCCAGCCTGAGGTAAACATAGCGGTAGTATCACTCACAAGTCTAAAATGGAAAAGATATATAAAATCTGCGTTTCCTCTGGCTTGACGAGAGCTGCGACGATGTCATGTTTTTGTGTGTAGCATTCTGTGTTGCCTATTAATGGGACTGCATTATCTATACAGAACAATACCTTTTCATGTCGGTTGCCATCTATCCAGCGTTTTGCAGCATTGTCCGGTAGAGGAGCCAAACTAAACCTCTAAAGTTAATAAAACCATTGCATTCTTGCAACATAAGATATAATGCTACCAAACGTTAGAGCCAGATAAAATGTGCAAGTTATGTAGCCTTACGTAGTTTGTCCTCTCACACCGGCTTCCTTCCCTGAAAATCTGAATACCCATGGGCTGATGTTTCTTAAGAGTCATGGCGCACAGCATTGATTAAATCACCTTTGTGAATTGTAACATTTCCTGTACCTGCTCTCGCAACATGCTTACAATAGCCGTACGCATTTGCGGCACACATCATGTGCAGCGGCCACACTTCCATTAAATTATTTTCGCAAGATGGCTCCACCTCTATTCGCTGAGCGACCTTGAATCGGAACTTCAACGAGGTTAACTAGAAACCATATAAATAATTCGAGTTTGGGACGCACAATATTCACCAGGTAAATATTCTAGATTTGGATAACAATTTTTGTGATCCTCCGCAGACATGAATAAGAAATTGTCGAATTTTGAAAGAAAGGAGCAATAGGTTACCAGAGAACGAAATTTTGCAGGTAATGCATTCAGCATTCTTATCATCCTTCAGGCACTTTTCTTCTGTCTGTCTGTCTGTCTGTCTGTCTGTCTGTCTGTCTGTCTGTCTGTCTGTCTGTCTGTCTGTCTGTCTGTCTGTCTGTCTGTCTGTCTGTCTGTCTGTCTGTCTGTCTGTCTGTCTGTCTGTCTTTATGCCTGCGGCAAAAATGTCGTTCCACATCCGGCGCCATGGTATGCGAGTGGGGGCGCTGGCAACACTCCCAGGGTTCTACTATGAAGCATAAATACCTAAGAAGTCGGATGGGTAAACGGTGGTGCGGTAGCTCAATTGGTAGAACATCGCGGGCGAAATTCGCCGGTTGTGGGTGCGTTCCCCACTTGCGGCAAGTTGTTTATTTCATCTACTTTCATTTCCATTAATTTATCATTTCTTTATTTCATTTATTAAGCACAAGTAAATTCCCCTATGTTGTCCTTGGTGTCAGTGTTTGTTGGCTTTTTATGATATGTGCTGCCTCTTTTATTTGCAATTTACCTAGAGCTGCTTTGTAGGAAAATGAAGAATGACAATAGAATATCGGGTTTCAGAGTGCAGGCCGCGGAAGTGAAAGTGCTGGAATACGCGGATGATATCGCGTTGTTTTGTCAGGATGAAGAAAGCATCGAAATCACGGTCGCAGAGGCTTTATCATACTGAAGAATGACAGGCAGTGCTATCAACTTCGATAAATCACTAGGGGTATGGATCGGCAACTGGGAAGACCATCCGAGTACGTTTGCAAATATCCGCTGGACAATCACACCGGCAAAGTACCTAAGGGTGCCGCTTGAGCACTACCGGGACGCCGTTGATTACTGGAATGCCGAAACTGAAAGGCTTCTTGAGTGTACACTTAAATAGGGATGCCGCAATATCTCTAGGTTTGCTCGCGAGACAGTGTGCAACCTCTTTACCGTTGCCAAAATTTCTTACGTGCCCCAGCGTTGTGCATGTAAGGGCTAACATACAACGTTTCCACAGAGTACTCGCAGTGTTTGTTTGGAGTTCAAGCTGGGAGCGCACCAGTCGCAATAATCTTTTTCGTTCAGTTAAAAGTGGAGGATTAGGTCTGTCACATTTGTTCATTAGGCAGATTGTGTCGAGGTTGGTTTACTTACGGGACCAAAATGACCCATTTTTATTAAGTGCGTTTCAAACAAGGCTGAGCGAAGCTATACCTGCATTCATTGTATCGTCACATCGGTGCAGTCAAGGCAGAGTGCGTCGTTTCCTAAAAGAGGTAGTCTGGGTTTTTCAGCTGTTAAAGGTTCGGTTTTCCATGGAATACTTAAGTAGGGTACCACGAAAGCGCTTATATAAGGACCTGGTAGACACAATGTTGCCGGTGCCATTGTATCGCTCGATGTTCTGCATTGGACCTGAAAAGGACGTACTAAAAAGAGTAAAACAAATGCCAGTACGCCCGTCGGTAAACTTCTTCTTTTTCCAGCTCCACACCAATACTTTACCTGTGAAACCGTGGTTGGATGAAAAAGGCCTTGGAGCGTCAACTGTTTACTATGCCGGAAACCTGGAATCGTTGAACACATTTTTCTTGACTGCTGGGATGGTGTGTTCCATTGAGACATCTTACAGAGAACGCTAAAGAAGGACTTGCCGATTACACCATATGGGATTCGTTTCTTGCCTACTCTAAGTGAAGACAAAGTACGCTATGACATGTTCATGCTGGTGTCCTTACATAGTTTGTGGAAAACTAGGATGGCCGTGAGACATGCGGAAATAAACGCCCGGCCTGTTAGAGAATACTTCATTGGAAGCATTTGTCATATTAAGGAAATGTATAATTTGCAAAAAGAAAAACTAACATGGCTCAGTGTGATGACTGAGCTTGCAAATTTCAAGCGTTTTTAGCCCTATGACCGCCAACCAATGGCAGATATTTTGTCGTGACTGTTGCGTATTGTTAAAATGTCTTGTTTTGTATGTGGCCATGTCAGTAATAAAGAAAAAAAGTGCTGCATCTGCCATATAATTTCGTGACTGTTGCACGTGTAACAAGGTGTGGACAATATCGTTCAAACGTGCCCACAGGTGGTTGCATGCTCGCTTAGCTAACGTATGTCAGTCGTGCTCTTTCGTTTGCCGAATCGCACCAATGAAGACTTCTGTGGCCGTAACGCTGCCCTCTGCACATGCCGTCTAGGATACACTGCCGCATGGCTACGCCACCGTCTGCCGCCGTCGTTCACTCATCATTCCTCCGGAAATGCTGCAAATGAACACAAACAAATCTCGTGCGCCCAATCGAGGTGCTACATAAACGGAATCGGCATTGAGACAAAGGGCTTCTCGGAAGCGTTCCCAGGGATATGGAAAAACGATAAATTGTGGCAGCATGTGCGTTCCCAGTTGGCAGCCGTACCATTCGGTGTTTATTTCTCTTTTGCGGCTGTCAACGAAACCACGACCAGTGAGGTCTAGCTGCGCCTCTAATTGCTCGGACAAGCACACCTCATTTCCCCAGAAGGAAAATGAGAGGAAAGACAAACACGGCAGTCTAACATCCACCGTTGCTTCGTAATGCGTCTAAGCATTTGCGGAGGATTGCTGAAAATGCCCCCGTAGCGATTATAGGAGATAAAAAATACTTACATCCTTGCGGTTTCACATGCCAAAACCACAATTTTATGATGAGGCACACTGTAGGCACCTGTGTTTCTTTAGCGTGAAACGTTTCCACAGTACACGGGTGTTTCTGCATTCTGCCCTGATCGGAATGCGACCACCACAGCCAGTTGTCGAACCCGCGACCTCGTGCTTAGCAGCGCAACGTCATAGCCTTTCATGCACCGCGGTGGCGGACGATCAGAAATATCGAGCAGTAATTTTAGAAAATAATGAGCACTGGTGTACCCTTTGCCACCAAAGGTGTATATACATGTACCTCTTCTCTCCTTGTCTTGATATGTTTAGGAGAAGTAAGAATTTCTGCAATAAAGATGACAGCTGCAATACTTTCTTCTTCAACACATCGTGCTCAACAGAACCCAAATCTAACAGAATAGAGCTATCCTTACTTAAAACTGCATTTGTTCATATTAATTAGTTGGTTAAAATTTACATTGTGCAATTGGAGCTCTTGCTTCTTTGTTTCCACGTTATGTTCCATCTGTAGAGCACTGTTGCCTCCCTACACGGTTGGCTGCTTTCAGCGATCACCGTTCGCTAACTTCCTTTACTGTGGTAAGGGCATGTAGCACCATCTTCCTTGGGTTTGACGAGGCCAGCAGCATAAGCAAGCGTCAAATTGAAGCAGAGAAAAACGCCGCGCGGTTCGTAGCATGCGCGTGAGCACGGCACGGCTGGAAGTTAGGTTTCGGAGTTAGACGTCTTGTCATGGTGGCTCCCGCAGTGATGGCTTCGGACGCAAACACGAACTCACCCGACCTTTCAGAAGCAGGCGACCTGCTACCCACAACACGATCAAGCCAGGCGGACGTGGTGACGGTCCGTCTCCACGTTCAGTGGTTTTGCCGAAACACTAGGCAAGTGTGGTTTGTTCACCTGTAGGCACAGTTACATTTTCACCGCATTACCCCGGAGACTACACGATGCTATCAGCTATTCTCATCTCTGCCATTAGATGTTGCTCAAGAAGTGGCCGCAGTTTATGTTAAGCCACTGGGCGACACACCCTACCAAAGGAACAAGCAGACGACTCGGCAACGAACGATACGTTTCAACCACTTGCGCCTGTAGCAGCGTTTTTTACCTGTGAATAGCTCGGGGACTCGCGGCCTTCACAACTACCCAGTAGCATGTGGCGGCTTTTGGGTGTGAGGGACGTCATCACGCAGGGCACCTTGCTTAAGGAGTTGTTTCATCACCGCATGTTCACATCCGTCGACCTCCTCCTAGTTGCTGCGGGCGAGTTGGGCCGCGATCGCCTTGGTGCGTAGACTAAAAACGACTATGAGGCCATCTCTCCAACTGTAACTGTTTCTATATGATCCCAGACGCTTCTGCTGCTTCAAGGTTAGAAGATCGCATCAGCCAACTCGCTCCTTCCATAGCCTCTCTCCAGACGCCGCCACGTTACCATGCTTCGCGCCAACTGCATCTCTCAAACTATTCACCAACTATTCTCTCCAACTGCATCCATGTGCATCAGTATAACATGGGTGTGGCACATCAGAGAACATACCTCGGCTTTACGTACACGCGGCCTCCAGATGTGCTCTGTTTTACTCTTAGCAGGATATTTGCCACATTGCTATGCAACCTATGCAGCGCCCCTTAGCGGAGCGCCACGTCTCGCCTCACACTATCGTCGACCTCTTGCGGTGTCACTGCGAATTCCACTTGTGGTGCGTGTTTAAATATATTGATATATATTCAGGCAAGATTGTCTGAATATAAATGACATAGGTCTGACTCTACCTAGAATCGGATGTATATTGAACGACGATTTTTTATTGAGGAACAGCACATATCTAGCGGCGCATAGCGAGTTGGTGTCAAAGCGTTTTATTGCAGAACAGCATATAACCAATGGGCCAAGGTGCTGTCAAAAATACTTTGAAATGCGGCACACACCCAGTGAACTAAGTTGGCTTGAAAGAGATTAATTTAATAGCACCACGTACCCGGTGACACATAACCAGTGGCCCAACTTGAGCTGAACAAGGATTCTATAAGAACGCACATGCACAATTTTACATACTTAGTGACCCAAGTTCGTCCACCGTTCGTTTCGATCACAGCACCTATATCAAAGCGGCACGATCTTCTACGCATTAGAACACGGACTACCGAGTAACCAAGATGGCGCGAAAATGGTTGGAGACATAGAAACGTGAAATATCCTAAGAATGCTAATTGCGATTAAATAAATTGGAGGACGCTTAAGCTTCGCCTTCACGAGTGGAACGCGATAGCGTCATCGCACCCCGTTCGCACTGCCCACTCATTCTCTCGGCATGCTCTTGAGCCACACAACGACATAATTTTCATATACAACACTTCTAAGTCCACGGCACACCTTTTTCTAATTATCTGTTCCAGGAGCACCACGCATACGCATGACTCCTCGCCAGCAGCACGGCACATATAGCAGGGGACCCTTTCCCACCAGACGCTCTACGGCACAGCGATCACGTCAGAGTCGTCCCGCATCGGATGCTGCACCTAGGAATTGCACTGTGAGCGGAAAGAGGAGCCGCGTCACCTAAACACGAGGGTTCGAGTGACGCACGGTGGAAGTTAGAAGGGGAGAGAGCGAGAAAACGTGTTGAACGCAACGGTATTGGGGCATCCTCGCACCGGTCCCCGCACGTCCCCAATGCGCTCAAACGAGACGAAGGGGAGAAGCGGGCGAATGGCGCGCCATCTGTCGGGGTAGCGCCGTACATAGTGAGGAGGGAGTCTTCTGTGTTTGCCGCATGTTGGCTCTGCGTGTGCGCCAAGCGCAGAAGAAATGTCGCGGAAGCTTACTTAGCTACTCGTTTAACTGCGACTTCTGTAATTTGCATGCTCATAATTAGCGATATACACCCCAGTATAACTTTATACGGCACATTTCTAAGGTAACACCGCATTCACTAGAGGCGATTTCGTCTCGCTTTGAACCATCGGCGTCCGTAAAGTCGTGACGCATTTTTGACATGTCACAGGAAAACACCACAACTAGATGTAAGTATAAAATCTTCACAAAAATAGGAAAACTCTCCAGATTCCCGTTGTAGTTTGGTCACGCATTCGAATTTGGAGACCCACAGAACACGCTGAACCTTGCTCTGCACCGTCTAGATGTCCACTGGCATGGGCGTGCGCTTATTCGCTGCTATGCAGCTCGTGGTGCTGCGTCATCACCTGTGTGTGCACACCCTTTCGCATCATACTAAGGAATAACGAAGGGTTATGTTTTAATTTGGTGAATATTTCACATTTCTATCTTGTTTTTGTGCTTTCCGGTGACCGGTCAAATGCGCACCATGACTTTACGGACACACTGTGTATGCGGGCAAGGTTGTCGGAACATATACGACGCGAATTGAAGTCCTCGCAGCGCTGAAAAAAAATTAATTAGATTTTTTCTCACTAAGGAACCCTGCATACCGAGTGGCACGTACCTAGCGACCCAAGCTGACATCAAATAAATTCATTCATGAGTAGTACATACCCAGTTACTCTTACCTAGTGAACCAAGTTGTGCTAGAAGGCTTTCATTGAAGTGTGGAACTTAACCAGTGGCACATAACTTGTTACCCGGGTGGGTGTGACAAAGGATCATTGAAGAGCGGCACGTACATTGTGGCACATACGTTTGTGGCACGTAACCAGTGGCACATGCCCTTGCTGGACCAAGTTGGTGTTCAAGAGCTTTGCAGAAGAGCGGCGCGTAACCCGTGAAGCAAACAGCACCAGAGAAATTCATTGAAGCGCGGCACATCCGATGCCTGAGTTTAAAGAACTTCATTGAAGAGCGGCACGCACTCTGGCACATACCCAGTAACACAAGTGGACGTGAATTGGGTTAACTTATCAGCGGTACATACTCAATGTCACATACCCCTGTCCCAAGTTTGGCCAACAACTGATTTGAATCCCTCTTTCCTCATCACAGGAGCCTGTTTCAGTAGCCATTATGCCTGTGGAGAGGCCAAGATCCTTTACACCATCCCCAGTTTAATTAGGGCTTCCGAGGCAGGGCGTGGCGTTCGATGTGGAATGGAGAAGGCGGTGCTTGTATAGCGGTCACACCATACTAGAGCTGGAATTGTTCTCTTGTCTCGTGCTCTCTGAGCTGCCACGTAACTCTTCCGCCCAGCGTAAATTTGTAGGGAGCGCGATGAAAAAGAAACACGTACGTCTAAAAGAACATAGAACAAGACAGAAATAGCGGGGAAATAAAATGCAGAAAAATTGAATGCCGTGGGAAGTGCTGGCTAGGCAATAGTTCCTATATACAAGGTTTCTGACAATGTGTATGGCGAACCAAAAGAAGTACATCGTGGAAGCAGAAAAGGCATGACCAGCCCAATGTCACGTTTCGGGAGGCTGTCCCTGGGAGTAGTTATCAGGGCGCTTTTGGTGAGGCTGATTGGTGGGCGACACGGTACGAAACTTTTCGAAGGAAGCAAGCAGCGGGTCATCCTTTGTAGAAACAGCCAAAACGCCTGGCGAAACAATCTAAGCGTCCTATGCTCTCACAGCGCCATCGTTGAGCGCGAACAGAAAACTCCGAACGCTGATGTGTTAGTCGACGGTAGCTACTCTTGCATGCGGCGTTGCGATCATTGAGGCAGAACGCTGTGCGCTCGGTGGAATGGTGCTGCGTAGATTTTGGTGTGCGGTTGTCAAGTGAATTTTGGCAGGGTGATGTCGCTGACGTCGTTTTAATTTACATCTTCGCTGTCGACATTTACAGCTGGTCAGTGACATCGGAGAATCTGGCGCAGGGGTCAAGCGGAATTCCATGCTCACAAAAAGACGATGAGCAAAACAAGAACAAGGTGAACGCTTTCACCTTGTTCTTGCTTTGACCTTGTTCTCGTTTTGCTCATCGTCGTGAAATTCCATCTCCCGCATTCCCCCTGTTTTCCCTGGACGCTCACAAAAAGTGCTGGTATGCTTCAATGAGCGTTTCTTAGGAGGCATTGGTGATAAGTATTTTGCCTGTTACTGCTTTCTCATCTGCCGAAACCGGTACAGTTTCGTGTATCTGAGAGCACTGGTGGTCCATCATTGGTAAATGCAGTGCAACGCTCGGCGTACCATCACAGTGAAGCACAGAGCGAAAGGTAATCGAATGCCACTATCGCCGATGACGTCGTCTCTCTTTGAGAGCCCTTGAAATTGAGTGAATCATTTGGTGTCACATCAGAAGGCGCTCAAGGTGCTGAGGAGATGCGTCACTCGAGAGGCAGCGAGCAAGGAGCGTGTGGGACCTGTCTGAAAACCAGGAGGAGGGCCTCGAACGGGAGCGAAGCGTGGTGAAGGTGGTGGATCGCGAGGACTAACCACATTATTGGTATTATTTCACACGACAGGCTGAAGGGGAGCCGTTCTCTGGGTGTAGAAATTGCGTGGTTAGGGCCAAGTGGGATGGCACTGCTGGTTCCGGTAGAGCTAGCGCGTAATTCCGAAGCGCGTCCTAGGCTTGTGGCCCTGCTGGTGGGAAATCACGAAGCGTAGTTGTAGCAAGCATAGCTACCGTGATGCTGTACCGGTTCTGCTGCAACGTGATGCCATGGAGGTTGAATCCCGCCTTAAGTTGGTTTAATCGGACACTGTTGCAAAACCATCACAATAAACACAACATTGTGATACACTTTGACGAAATCTTCAGATTGAACACATAACAAGTTCCTGATGTACACAGTGCGTCACGCATTAGCATACATCACGTCATAAAACGCCTGCACAATTATAACTCACGCATTGAAATAGTGACATTTAACAGTATAATTAAATACAAATCAAAGGCAGCTGTAGAGGTCAATTTAAGGTTAGAAAGAATGCGTAAAAGTAAGATAATTTTATTTTGCGAATATCGATTTGTTTCTCGTCGTAGTCATTAGGTAAACGCGGAACTTTGTTGTGAAGAATATGTCGGCCATAGCTAGTGCGACAATGCGGAACCTTCAATATTTTACTGTACTTGTGTTATATGATATTTCCTTCGAATGCAGACTTACTAACCCCGTGAAAAAGAATTAGGACAGGCATAGTTTAGGCAATATTCATGCGATAATTTATACTCATATGTGTCTTGTGGTATAATTATTCTAAGTTTTAACGAGCTGCGCAGTAGAATGCGGAATTGGCCCATTCTCAACTATTCTCAAGACCTTTTTTGCATTATTAATGGCCACGAAATGTTCGATTGGGTGGTGGACCCCCAGACCAAATGATAGTAGTTTAGATATGAAGCAAACAGGGCATTACATTTGAACAATTTTACTGCCTTCGAAATTAAGAAGCGGCTTACGTTCAGAATTCCCGTTATCCTACCTAGCGTTTGTAACATCGGATTGACATGCTCATACCACTTCAGTGATTCTGAAAATGCTCACCAAGTTCACTAATGCAGCTAACTAGCTCTATGAGCAGCGAAAAACAAGGTTACCTGTTACAGAAACATGGTTAGCTATAATGAAAAACCACAGTCAATGTTTTTTTTGTATTTATGTTTGATTAGCTATTAGCTGTCCCCGTGCATAATTCTTCTAAAATGGCATTACCTTTATGAAAAAGGTTGGCATCTGATGAAGACAAAAGAAATACGCTTGTATCTTATGGCATGGTATGGTAAAACTTTATTGAAGTCCTGCAGATCTTGAGTCATCACGAAGTGGGGCCCTCCCACGTGGGAACCGGAAGGCCAAGCCTTCAGATGTACAGATGTAATCAAATGTGCAGGAGACCGCCCTGACTTGACTGGGAGATGTTAGTCAGCAAGCCTACTGATGATCAGCGGAGGTCACTCGTGCGGACAGATGTATGGTTCTACCAATGACATGCCTCTTATTATACTAAGTATTGGTCTCCTTAAGCAGGTGCTTAACCAAGTTCCAAGTTCTACCATTACGCATCTGGCCGTCTATGGAATTGCAAACCTCGTCCCAGTTCTGTTTAGAGAGGTTTATACAATGCTCCTCAATGTGTTTGTTAATCTCAGATATCTTTTTGCGTAGCCTTCGATTAAGTCGT
This sequence comes from Dermacentor variabilis, assembly GCF_050947875.1. Lineage (NCBI taxonomy): Eukaryota > Metazoa > Arthropoda > Arachnida > Ixodida > Ixodidae > Dermacentor > Dermacentor variabilis. The sequence continues at coordinate 200,860,416 of NC_134570.1, read as the reverse complement.
CGCCCCTTCTGTCTGTTGAGAAAGGACTGTTGGCCTCTAACAGATCGGCTAACCTGCAGTCCATTTTCTCAACAGTGGGCTCGGTGCAGACCTTAGAGGTTGGACGCCGAACGTCCTCATGGACCTCATCCATCATTCGCTCTATGGTAGGTCAGGAATCTGAGGCAGGCCTCTCCTCCCGAAGCTTGCGGAATTTATCCCAGTCAGTGTACGAGAATTTGCGCTGTTTTTTTACCAACGATAGGAAGCTTGGCCTCACAAATATAATGGTCAGTGCCAAGGTTCTCAGCCAAGTTATTCCATTTGGCCTCAGTCATGTTCTCGACAAAGATGAGATCAGGGTAGTCTCTACACGTGGATGTCCCGATTCAGGTGGGAAAGTTAAGATCATTGATCAGCATCAGGTCCAGATCCATGGTATTATGCCAGAGGTGCTTACCCGTATTGGTATCATATTTATAACCCCAGGCATGAAGCAGGGCATTAAAGTCTGCTGCGACAATAAGAGGGCTTGAGCCTTCCAGGTATACGGCCTTGCGGAGCAAAGTCTTAAACCGCAGCCCTCTATCGTTCGGACTAATGTAAATGTTAAGAACATATATGCTGCCTCGGTTGACCCGACCAGGTATGATCTCTACCATGACATACACAATATTACTACCAGCCATTTTGAAATCATGTGTTACATAATTGAGTTTGTTACTAACGAGAGTACTCCTCCGGACTGCACCGGGACCGAGCAAAACCGAGTCATCGAGATGCCAGGCGAGAGGGTTTCCTGTAATCTGATAACCTGGGGCTTCCTTTCACAACTGCGTGGATATTGCTGTAGGGGAGCCTTCTTTCTAGAGAAGCTCCTACAATTACACTGCCAAATTCGGAGTCTTTCAACGGGCGGAGCCATCTTTTACGGGCTGGACACCGATACTAGGTGGGGCTAGAATCGTGGCTACATCGCTAGCTGCTGGGTCAGAAAGACGTGTTCGTGGGTACGTCCTTCAATAAACTCGAGAAGGGATTCCATTTTGGCCAAGCTGATTGGGGTTTGCTTCTGACGCCATCATCTTGCTTTCCATCTCAGTTATCATATTGCCTGACTGTTTCATACTTTCGCTGAGAGCTGTTAACATATCGCGCACCTGTGATTCAGCTTTACGTCGCACGTTTTCCTGATCGCAAGCTATTACCCTCTTCTTCGGGGGTCACGACCCGTCGCTACCCTCGACCATCGCGACTTCCAGAATTTCCTCGTTTACGGTAGCGGTAGGCTGCGAGTTCCTAGCGCCCTTAATGTCCGCTATCTCAGCCATTAGCCTATTAATGTTCTCTCTCATGACCGCGTTCTCGTGCTCTAATCTCTTGATTTTCTCCAAACTAGCACCACGCTCTGGCAGCGACCTCGACATAACCTCCGATGGTCCACCACGGACCTGATCTGCCCATGTGGGGCGGCTCTCCTATTGCACAATCTGCCGCTGCTGCAGCTGGTGTCCCCTGGCTCTAGATGTATACTTGGATCGGCTTCTGGGGTCGAAGCGAACCATGGAAGCAGACCTTCCCCTTGAGCGACCACGGGAACAGCTCCGGGATAAACCCTTCGAATGGTTGCGACCCCTAGACCGCGATCTGGAGCGGTGGCGATTTGCGGCTGTGGGCGATGCTGGTCGAGCTCTTGGAACTGGAGCTCAGCACCGCAGTAATACGGGGCAGGGCTTCTCATCTAGCTCCTTTCGTATCCGGCTCGTTCTCGTATGGGATTTCGTATGGATTTCGGATTCGTATGGGATTTGAAAGCGTTGTCTTCATTCTTTCCCTACGGTAAGATGGCTCTCGCCGCACAACTTGCATATAGGCGTGCACTGATGCTGCTCGTCTGTGTTCGAGGCTCCATATCCTCTGCATATGGCTTCGTTGGGCATCAGACATATATCGGCACGATGGCCGAGCCTTCCGCAAACGTAGCCGATGTCCATCTGCTTATGATGTAAAATACATCTTACCGATGCATTGTCATTCTTGACGTAGTTGGGTACCCGGTATCCGCCAAAGGCAAATATGACGGCGGCCTTGATCCTCTTGGCTACGAGCGCCAGGGGGTTTCTTGCAATAACAATCTTGTGCTGCAACACCTCTGGACAGTCACAACGGCCAATGTCTCGTATTTCTCCTTTGCACGTTGCATATGGTACCGTGCGGTATGCCGCTACCTCATGCAGACGACGCGCCACCAAAATATTCTTGCTCCTGACATAGTTGGTTGCGTTCTCCTCCTCGGGGTTGCTGACTACGACGATATAAATTATGCCAGTGCCTGTGTTGCGGTGGAACCGTACGGAGCTGAGTTCATTCTCTTCTCTCGTGCCTCTCGTGCTCCCTGATATAGCGGCAGTGGCTTGCCACAATGCAGACAATGCAGTGCATTAAGTTGGCGGGAGAACAGTTTGAGATGGCGACAGATAAAGAGCCGCTGAAAAGTGCGTGAAGTATCCTAATACTATCAGTGCCAATACTAAAACAATTCGATAGAAACCATCTCGCAATAATTGCCTGAGGTAATGCCTTTAAAATTGAATCGACACATAGGCATTATGTATTACCATAGTCGAAGACTTATCTACGAGGCGTGTACTACTGCGGGACTCCTTTTTTTGCTTTCTTAAGCACACTCGGCGCTATCTAGCGGTACTATGGCGAAGCCTGCACGTGGCCTCCGAAATACATGGCGTGTCGTTGCATGGCAAACACTCCGAATGGTTCTGTCGCACACCCAGTGGCATGTACTCAGTGACCCAAGCTGGCGAGAGATTAAGAAAGTATGGGCACCTAAGCAATTCTTAATTCTAAATGCGAGAACGTTCCTCGTTGCTGCGAGGGTCGTTGAGTTATTTCTCTGAGTTTAGTGTTGTGGCAAAATGTACCTGAATCACATTGCATCTTATTCTGCAGGCACCCGACAACGCGAAAGACAGCGCCCGACCACGTGCACAGGCTCGAAGATATTGATCACTGTCATCTGTGTAGGCGGTGGCGCAATGCAACGGTGGCGCTGTGGCTAACGTGTTCGGCTACGGAACGGTAGCACTGGCGGTGAGGTCGAGCAACAAATTCTCACCGTAGCCGATTTCTTTTACATGAAGATGACGCCATTTGGGTCCCATTCTTCTACGACGACTGAGTATGAAGGGTTCACACAATGAAACAAGTAATGCTCTCGCATAAAGAAAAGAGCAGCGCATGCCCACTGCATCTGTGGCGCAGCCTGCTAAGCGTCAGGTTGCTGTCTTTGAGGAACCCTCGTGAAATTGACTCAATTCCGCTCAGCATAGGATAAACTTAAGGGTTATTTTTAATTCATTTTAATACTTATGGTACGTCGCGGAAACTCCGGAGGCTACGTATCTATCTATACATATACATGTGTAAGTATGTATAAACCCTTTTTCCCGCCTACCTGTATCACTGGGTAGTCCTGGGTATAAGGGGTTAGCATTCGGGCTGTAGTACTGAATAATAGTGGTCCAAACCAGCCATCGGACCATCTTGAGTCACTGGGTATGTGGCTATTGCTACATACGTGCAGATTCTCAACGAACCTCTTTCACGCCGAGACGGTCCACTGCAGATGCGGGACTGGGTCAGTATGTCTTTTCGAAGAAACACTTTGACGCCCGCATGGAGCACTGAGTATGGGCCCCTCGATCCGTGCTAGTCCCAAAGGAACCTCTTCCATGCAAACTTTGGTCACTGGGTATACGTGTGTGCCAGAAGGTGCATGCCGCCCTCAATGTCTCTGACGCCAACGTAGGCAACTAGGTATGTGCCAATGGGAATAGGCCCCGTCGCGAACCGACGTCACAAGTTTTCCTCCAAGACAGCAACACGACGCCTTTAGCAGGCCGCTCCACAAATCCGTGGGGCATGTGCCTCTTTCAAACAGTGCCTTTCGCACCAACAATTTAGCGAGCTGTGCCATGAGTGTAATGTGTATCTCCCGCTCTTCAATGAACCTCTCGCCGAGTTTGACTCACTGAGCATGGGTCGCTGAGTGTGCAGGAAGCGACGGAACAATTCCCACTATACGCAGGCACTGACGCACCACACCTCACGTATTGGAGGCCACACGCCGACTTCTTGGAAGTGCCACTTAGGGCATAGCGCTTCCAGAAAGAAGCAGAGAGTGGAGCCTGGTTTCCGCATGACGCACTGGTGCACCAGGCATCTCAGAGGCCACATGGAGGCTCCATGTTGGCGGCGCTAGATTGCGCCTTGTGTTCTTAGGCAAGCGTGAACGAGGTATCCTGCTGGAGTACATGCCTCATGCTTAATTCGTTTCGACAGTGAAAATGCGTTCTCTCACTAAATTGATTGAATGCTAAACGCATTACCGTTGATAGTAATCATGAGGCGGCTTCCACCAGAATTTTCTTAAAATACCATGTTATAGCAATTATTTGCACTGAGGCACATATCTACTGGCACTTACCTAGTGATCCAAGTTGGCATCGTAATGGTTCATTGATGAGCAGCACGCGCCTATCGGTAGATTACCAGTGATCCGAGTCGACGTCAGAGACTTTCGTTGAATAGCGCTACCGGCCTAGTCCCTCAAATAAAGTGTCCCATGTCGACGCGAAAGAGTTTCGTTAAAGAGTGGCACATATGTACGCATTGCTCCATAATCAGTGACTCAAGTTAGTCCGACAGTTGCCTTCGCGCCCTCTTCCCTAAGCACAGCAGCCTGATGCGTTACCCATTCAACCATGCACTTCCCATTGATGGAAATAGGCGGGAAAACGCCTAGACACGTACATACGTACATACATACGTACATACATACGTACATACATACGTACATACATACGTACATACCTACGTACGTACGTACATACGTACGTACGTACATACGTACGTACGTACATACATACGTACGTACGTACATACATACGTACATACATACATACGTACATACATACATACGTACATACGTACATACGTACATACGTACATACATACATACATGCATACATGCATACATACATACATGCATACATACATACATACATACATGCATACATGCATACATGCATACATGCATACATGCATACATACATGCATACATACATGCATACATACATGCATACATACATGCATACATACATGCATACCTACATACATACATACATACATACATACATACACAGCTAACCCTTGGAATGTGTGTGAAGCCCCTAAAGAATGCTAACGCACTATAAACGGTCCACAATTAGGCGGACAGTTGCAGGCGTACAGCCCAAGTGTGACTGAAGCACAAATTTTTTTAATCCTCACTTTAATGACATTAGCATTTTAGGGCGCAGCTCTTAATATCCCGTTCCTTTTAATTTCGCGTCAGGGAGTATCGTAATAGTCGCTTAATTATTCCTTTTGGATTCATTCCGTTTTAACGCTAAAGTGTTAAAGGCCCCGCGTCTAAATGAAAAAAATCAGGTGTCGCCGTCCGGTGGTGGCGTCCCCGCGAGCGAATTTTCCCGCTATGTATGTTTAGGCATATGTATAGGCCACTTCTTGTTCATGACATGCGGTATACGCGGGTTATAGTGCCACAATATTTTGACACTTAAGCACATACCTTGTCTTATACATTCTTGACAAAGTTTTTCCTCGGTATTTTGAGAATGAGAGCCCAAAAACAATTGTCACGAAACAAAACACCCACAGCGCATACCTTTTATTTCAGATCTTCTCAGACTGAAAGGTTAAAGATGCGAAAGAATAACAGGAACCCGAAAATGGTGTACTGCTTTTTTTGTGTGTGTGCCGCGGCTCTGGACTTCCCCGGGCCTCGGCCCACGCAAGTGGCCACATTTTTACCAGAATACCCGTCTTCTTGCATAGCCTTCGTCTCCAAGCTTTCCCGGTAAACATTATGGTTACATACACTGCAGTGGCCGGGAAGTACGAGAAGTAGTCAGGGATATTTGAATGCTGTCGCGTTACACTCTTAAAGGCGAAGCTTAAGCGTCCTCTAATTTCTTTATGCATTAATTTTGTATTACCCATTAGCGAGACAAAGTTAGAACGCAGGCTAGAACTTGTGTGGTCAAGGAACGTACAAATAAGAGAGGCTTTCGAGACCGAAAACCAGGCGGTGAGTCCCTCTCCCCTCACGCAACACCAGAGACGCCAGTAGGTGTTCGCTTTCTACCGCTGTGCTCGCTCGAGGCGTCCACGTCAAATGGCGTAGCTTCGCTGCTGCGGTATAGCTTCGACCTCCGTAGCTTCCTTGCGACGAAGGCCGGCCTTTTCGCTCAATGAGCCATTTGATGCTTTCGCATCACTATCAAATATTATCGCCCCGAGACAAGGCTGATTCCGAGGTACTTTAAGACGTTTTATTGAAGAAAGGACTGCGGTGAGGCCTACAGCCACCTACTACTCATTTTTTTTTATCAACAGTAACACAAACGTGAAGACATTTGAACACAGGAACATAATAAAGATAATTTACAGACAACTCTCCATAAAACAAACGCGCATTTATGATAGCCAGATAGTTCTATTGAAGCAGTTAGCTTGTGTACTGGCTTGCTACGCCACACATTCATAGCAATCACCTACGCAAAGTCGTGACGTACATCTGCTGTAAGACGCAACGCGAACAACCAGGACGCGTCTCTAGCTGTCTGACTGTAGTAAATATAATTGTAAAAAGGAAATATTCAGAGTTTATGAAGGCAGAGGCATTGGCAGACGGTGTTTGAAGCACACCAACGAGAACTCTACTTCACCATCTACAGGTGAAACGAAAAGGCCTTTAAGGCGTCTTTAGTTTAAGTGTGACAGAGGTTGTGCGGGTTCATGATGGCTGAATGCAGGGAAAGGTAGAAACATATTCACCAAATTCCACAGCTTAACTTCCTAGAATATTCCTGCCGCTCTGCGATGGATATTGACAATTTGAATATATTTATGTACCCGTTGGAAATAGCCATACTTCCCGGAAACCCCTTCAATGCAAAGAAATTGTAAAAAGTGGTAGACAAATTAGCTAGTGCAGTCTATGGAGACGCGAAAGGTTCCCGTCATGCCAGTGGTAACATCATATCAAAATTGCCCAGAAGCTGTTATTCGTGTTGGCTTTTGAGGACCTATGCAGAATTGAAGCACTAAGTGATTCGCGCGGGCACGTGTCATACACGAAACAAAGGATAGCACATTACTCATTCAGAAGCACGCGATCGACAGGGCGAAATTTTACAAACAACCCCCCGCTTCCGCCCCTCTTCTCGGTGCAACATGCAGTTCTATCACGACAACGGATGAACATACTATGCCTTTCGTAATACAAAAGACGGTTATAATCCACAGGTTTTTGCACGCATGACTCACAATAATGCTCGCATTTCTAGCATATCATACATCTGTGCTACATTTTGTTCTGTTTAGAACAAAATAGCTAAATAGAAGCGCTGCTGGCCAAGGTTATCTAGTGTTCCTGTATATGCTTCCGTAGGGAGCACAGTTGCGCATAACTTTTTCGGCACCGCTCTCACCGCTATTCGCGGAGCGTTATCACTTGGTACAAAAATGACGCAAAATGTTCAATTACACGGCAGAGAAGCGAACTTTACGGGCGCGGCGCCGACTCGTATCTGTCAGTGAGATCGAAGTTGCATTCAGCGGACCATCGAGCGAGCGTTGCCCTGATCAGCTCCGGGTTGCAGGTACGGTATTCGACGATAATAAATTAATAACATTGGTGAAGTGCAGGAAACACATCATTTTGACACTTGTATTCCAGTATGACAGCGTGCAGCGTACCAAACTTTACAAATCGCACAGAATATGGCAGAGCTTTTTACGTGGTGCCGTGCGGACGGAGAAGACCGACCAGCTCCGTAAGGGACCAGGATATGCGAGGTGCTTTCGCCTTGTTTACAGAGGTGAGTTCGGCTTGTTGACACTAAAGCAGCATTTATCTCGAGTAACGCTGCTTTACACGCTGAAATGCGTACGCCTGGCATGAGAGGTTAGTGATGAATGACGGTCACGGTTAACGGTCACTGACAACTGCAGGCAGGATAGTTCAGCTGTGCAATTTTTGGAGTATATGTTCCTCGCGATAAAGACCCCGGACAAAGAATGGACGACACGTCTGTGTCGCGCTGCACATATACGCAGGAACGTTAACTTACCAACTCGCCTAATTCGCTGTGTAGCTTATACGATTGTTCAGACTATGCGGCTGTATAACAGTGTGTTCTAAACAGAGTAAATACTGGCAGATACAATTTACCCGCTGCATCCTGGCTTTTCTCTACTCTGTCTTTTTCCTGTGTCTTTTTGTCGGTGTTCTGATTGTTCATGTAAGGTCGATTAATCTACTCCTGTTCATTGTTTAGTAGTATGCGTGAGAACATCGTGCGCTCCCGCTGATGAGACAGCTGTGGTAGCTTCAGCGTTTACCGCCCGCAATAGGTTGCTTGTTCGATCAGAATTAGTCGACGTCAGGAAAGTGAAAATTTTTTGGACGTTTAATAAGCGTTGTGTAATAGTAAAGTAACTTAACTAGTATTAAGAGATAAACAAAAGGTGTTGTGATATAACAGTCTGCAATGTGTGAATAATTACTTTGCAAATTTTCCATCTTACGTGATTAGTGCAATAAAAATAACCTCTTCTTACTGTTAATAACTTATTACCTTTCCAGTGGCTTTGAAGTCTGCCTCCAAGGCTCGAAGAAACAGCACTCGTCCCCTGCTGCCACAAGCGATTGATCATTCATTCCCTTGTAGGAAATAAATTTGATGTAGAAGCTCGTGTATCTTGAATCTGTTACCACTTCGAGATTTGCTGCTACGAAGCAGCTTTAAGTTTGCGGTATGAAGCATAAAAATAAGCTTTCCATAAAATTTGCGCATGTGAACATTTGAAATGTGCTTAACTCTAGGTGTCCGTACCGCGTATATCGAAAACGTGCAGCAGCTGTGAATGACGGTTAGTGATGAATGACGGTCACGGTTAACGGTCACTGACTTAACTGCAGGTGCAATAGTTTTCTTGGCCATGATCATTATTCATCTGGTTTCTGCATCCAAAATGTGCTCGCATAATTGTCCACCACAAGTGTGCGAAGTTTTCTCTAAACACCCTATAAAACATTTCTTGCCTTCCGGCAACCGCGAGAAAACTTCATATGCATGCTGAAAAACATTGCAAGTAATGCGCCCTTGCACGCGAATCTTTGAGCTGTTCGAGCCACGGGCGTAGTGAGGATTTTATTTCGATTGATCAAGGGTCGACCTACTCCTATATGTACGTTCGTGCGTGTGTTTGTAGATGTGCGTGCAAACTAAAATATACATAGAAACGGAAAATTTCGGAGGGTTGGCACTCCGCCGGCTGCGACAATCGTTCGAGCGTAGCCTGCATTAAATAGTGTCGTCTTGCTCACCGCTTGCGAACAATTGCCGCATGTAGCTCACGACCAGCAGAGGAGAAGGCAAATGAAACACCGCGCTGCATTTGCCTCCTGAGCGCTCGAGGAGTTGCTTCACTGCAGAGCTGGAACCCAGCGGCGCACTTACGCGCAACTCTGCTCCCTGCGGAGCATGTACTGGAACACAAAGGTTATCGTTCACTTCGTGCCCTCTACCGGCGCTTTTGGACAATGGTTCCCAGTTCTGACTACGTGCTCACTGGATAGATGGCGCACGGTTTCCATTGGACAGAATGTTTACGGAGCTGCTGCGTGGAGCATCAAAGATGTTGTTCGAACATGTTTTTGCTGTTTTTTTTGTCATGATTCTTCACTTCCATGAACTCTGCGGTAGCGATTGATGCCACATTAACACCATGTCGAGAAATTCGGCAGAATACGCTCACTCATTTGAATTTGTCGCAGATTTGGATGTCATTATTTGCTTCTCGGCCGTCAGATTTTATGGCTTTGTGATAGCTTTTTAGGAGACGTTTAAGCAATGTATATTTTTATACTACGACAACTACAATATCTACTATTGTGAATTAAATGCGTAATATACCCTTCAGTGACAAATTATAGTAGACTGCCAATAAATGTTTCGAAGTTGCATTCCACAAGTGCTGCAGAGTCCATTGAAAGAAACGCAAATTGGTTATATAACGTATTGCGCGTTTTCAGTCTTGTCGTCGTAATTCAAGAGCTAGAAAATTCGGAGTGCATTTGCAGAAGCCCTCATTTACTTCTATTTTCAAATGGATTTGAATGACCACCTGCAAGCTAATGAAAAAGTTAGTTATTCGCCTAAAGCGTTGTGAGGAAGAATAAACGATCATAGCACCATTGTTAATGGTAGCGGTAAGCGAAATATCCCTTCAAACGCGATCATTATGCAAAAAAGAAGGGGAGGCGTCCAGACAGCACACAAGAGAAGTGGACAACACGAAAACTTTCCTGTCTGCACGCCTCACCTTTTTTTTTTTTTTTTTTGCATAATGAGTCCTGACCAACTACCTCAGCTGTCTGTTGTTCTAAACGTGACGAGGCCTTCACAAAACCGGCGCGGCGTGTAGCAGTACTCAGCGCATTGAAATAGAATAAATCCAGACGTACTGTGTATGCGGAGGGTGCGATCTCAGCGCAGCTCAGTGTCCCAAGTATCTTCCTTGCCACCACAGCACAGAACTGGCAAGAGCAAGTCGCATAAGCAAATGTACAGGCCGTGAGTGGAGGAGGCATAAAATTTACGCAATCCCTTATTAATGGGAAAGCATTATATGTCCCCTGAGGCAGAAAATCCGACGTTGTAAACAACTAGTGGCATTAAAGACGATCATCAGCACTGATGTCGTCAGCGTCTTGTATGACGTGAAGAATACAATTTATGACAAGCTAGAGTAGGTGACTTAAGGTGGAATAACGTGAATGAAGGTGAAGTAAAGTTAATTAAAGTGAATTAAAATGGATTATGTGGGACAGAGGTCGGTACAAATCGCAGCAAGGTGGATTAAGGAGGATTAAAGTTGGTACAAATTAGAGCAAGGTCTGTTAAAGTGGAGTAAAGTGGATTAAGATGGATTAAGGTAGAGTTGTGAAGGACACGTGACAATATATAACGTCAGGAATCATGGACGAAGCCAATAAACTAGAGAAGTCATAATGCTATCGCATGTAAGAAGCATAAGAATGTGTCAGTGACTGTCATTCTTAATTGTTTGCCGCAGTCTATCATTGCATATCGGCGAAGATTTGCATTAACTAATAATGCATCGGAGTAGTTGGAATAGTATTATTGAGAAACAACACTGTAAAGGTTCACGAGACGGCCAACACGAAGACGAACATTGACGAGATAACACTTTCTCGTGCACGTTAGTGTTCTGACATTCTGCGTCTCGTTAACATTTTGAGCGCTGTTTCCCAGAAGTCGCCCGTGTTCAAAAATGTTTCGTCGTAATTGATGCATAACAAGGAACTCATGGCGCATCAACTTTGAAATTAGTTGATTCTGTCAACCTTTAACGATTCGTACAAATGCCTTGTGTTTGAAAATTAGAACAATGAAAACGGCATTTCCTATAATCTAACGGAAAGGAAGGAGCGGAGGTGTATCTACAGATGGCTTTTAAGGCTGAATCATTATGTGTAAATGAGTGATCGCCAAAATGTCCCTCGTCGTCTTCAAAGCCACCATCCATCTCCCTTTCTTGAATCAATACAGAGTTAACCATTACATGAACATTCGGCCTCGCATAGTTTTCATTGTATTTATCGATGGAAGAAGATCAATCTCATTTAAAGTTTCCAAGTGTGAAGTTAAACTTGGGCATTTGTCGTTGTGGTCTACTATCAGCGATAGAATGAGCTGTTTCACTACTAAATAGATCCTCGATATCAACGTTGTAGCTACCAAAATGCGTTAAACTTGATATAAGCATTATTTAAAGCTAACAGAGTAAGTAAATATTTAACAATTGCTTACAAGAAATTAGACCATCGCACACATCTAGCTTTCCTGGGCATGAGGGTTTAGTTTGCGTGAATGCAAGCGCATGGAGTATAGGCGCCGTGCACGCCGACGGACGCGCTACTGGTGGCGGCCTTGCGCAGAACACGCGGGAGAGGAGCCTGGCGCGCGCCGTAGTTTGTTGTGTCGTTGATCGTGCATCTCTGTCTTATTCACGTTTTCAGAGCAAGATAGGCAACACCATTCGCACGTGTGTGGTGGCCAAAGCTTCAGGGAATGTCGAAGAAGAATTGTTGCAGGGTGGGGTGCTCAAATACCGGTGAAAACGTGCCGGCGATACGGTTCTAATCATTCCCGGGAATGCCTCATCAGCGGGAGCAACGGTAGCAAAAATGGATCGTCGCTTCGAAGGGAAATTTCTTGTTCTCATCCTTTCCTTTGTCTGGTCGGTGTTTTTTTCCACTCGATCATAGTTAGACGCGTGAGCAACGAAGTTCGTCTGCAGTGCAGCATGAGGTTTAAAGGCATTTCGCTAAATTTCGGAATGCTGTTTGCCGCTTATATTGTTTTCCGCTTCTTTACCGAGTTGCGCGAGCTAGGCAGCACGATTGCACGAGCGCATTGCGTTGTATCTTAAAGCTACTGAAGTTTGCAAGCACTGAAATTGTTGGTTTCATGTGGCGCCGTAAATCCTCACACCAGCTGTCGCGCACATCATGTTTTTACATCTATTTTATGCGTGGCTTCGCACATGTTTAACTGTTGCTAGTTGCTCCATGCATAACACTTGTCGATTCTTTTGAGCTGCGAAGTTTTCACCCTGCCTTGTTTGTAAAGGGTATAAATCACGCTCTGTCTTATCGGAATGATACCAACGAAGTGCTTCTTTAGCAGCTTTGTTCTTTTCGCCCGGGGGCATTTTAGATATTGTTTGCGTTTTGGGAAATGTTTAGAAAATAGGTAGTTCAGGGCGAGAGCTGCTAATAGCTGCTGCATATGGTATTTTCGTTCCATTTCTCGCTGAAAAGTTCGCGTCCCGTTTGGGCAGTTATCACACCTCGATGCTGCCTGAGCAAACTTAACACGTTGAGTGATTTGTTTGTTTCGCAACGTAGTCCATTCTTGCATATGGGTTTTGTACTCAACTGAATTCTTTCTTATACTTACGCTGCAGACGACTAAACCGGGCCTTGCCGCCAGCGCTCATCTACTTTGACTGGCGCTGCTCTGCCTTTAAATATATCATGTGGCACCTCTCTCTAGTAATATAAAAAAGTACTGAAAAGTTAGTAAGTCTTTAGATTTGTCCGTTTCCAAGCATCTCCCTTGGGGAATATAAAATTGCACAAACTGCAGCGGGAACAGTAGTTTATCGGCGTATGCAGCAGAATTGCATCGGCGGTACAGCACTAACACGCGCTTTTATTAACCCGTGTGTTTGGTGACTTCGATGGCTAGTGTACGCGTTTCCATAAATAAATTGGCAATTACTCTTCTTCAGGCTACTTCGACTGCAGTTATTCGGCGATGTCACATGTATTCATCGCCAGAAAAATCACAACGGCATATGCAGAGATTGCACCGTGCGGATTTGTTTGATATAAGTCTGCACTAACGACGGGTGCTTATTATTCAGGTACAGAAGCGGCATTGTGGCAAGAGTAGAATAAAAAAAACCATCAAGAGATCACATCACTCAACAGAATTTATCGGCTAGTCAACATGAGCTACACGTCATGTAAATGGGGTTCATGGCGTTTGTCTGCGGGACACACCTTGCACGTATGTGGACCATGTTGTCCCAGGCACCGGTAACATTGTGTCCATACCCACTCGCACAAAGGTCAGCATCTTCCCTACAGCTGTCACCGCAGACGGTGACAGCTGTATTTGCACCACAATTAGTGTGAAGCATCTCATACTAGGAGAGCGACGGACGATTACAAGTTACCCTTCTCCACAGCAATTCATTTTCTCCTCAACTCGTTCGCAAAGTGATCGGGGCTAGGCTGTGCAGTCACTGGTTCCCCGTCATGATGGCACGTCGTGCCGTCTAGTTCCGGTTGTCTAGCGAAGCCTTTCCAACCTCTCCGCCAGCATCCTGGCAGTCTACCCCAAGTGAGAGCTATCAGAGCAGCGTGCGTTGCAAGCATTGTCGCAGCGCAGAGCATGTCCGCTATTCCGGTAACCACGGGTGGAGACATAACTCATGGATGGGTTGAGGCATAAACTCATACTGATGAAGGAGCTTTAGCGTCTACTTCCGTGAGGAGCCTTATCGGTCTGCATGGTGCAGCCACGTGGTGGCGCACAGCTTATCCAGCCATACAAAGAGCTGATATTGCTCTGAGTAAGTATAAAACATTTTAAACATTAGGAAAAGCAATGTGTTCACGATTACGCTCCTGCGAAAAATTTACACCAGCAGCAAAGTAGAATATATTTTGTCACTGCTACTGTGTTTGGCGAAGCTCTGCACCACCAGTTGGCTGCACTGTGCACACCGTTCACATTTTTGCCTCTGCTCATCCCATGAAACACCACGGTGAAACGGCGAAGCCCAGTTCGCTTGGGCTTGCGTTTACCCGAATACCAGGCACGCCAAACACTATTGTGGTAATAAGCCTCCGGCGTAAAATGGACGGCCTGCTACAATTTGATTTGCTTACATTTATGCCGGGTTGTTCGCCCGGTAGTGTATTTCCACTTGGATGATTGGAATTGTTCTCGCTACCAATGAGACGAATCCACAGTGGGAAAGAGAAACAATGAAGTCAATTGTTAATGAAACGTGTATATAAGTAAAACCAAGCTCAACGCAGACAAACCAACTAACCCAGGTGTCATAACTAACAAAATAAAGACAAACCTTCATGCAGTTCTAGATGTTCTCAGACAACTGAACAATTATTTAAACAGTGAGGTCGGTGTCCAGTGACATTTACTTGACGTGCGTTGCGGTGCAGCTGCAGGGCGTTGGTCGCGGGAGTCGTCGGTCGTCAGGCATTCGTCGCTTCTTTAGGATCAGCCGCATCTCGGCGAAGTAGCCACAGGAGGGAAGTGAAGAAATTTCTTGCCTTTCGCAACAAGTCACCAGGATCCGCGAAAATCACCGCCTGTAGATAGGACCGAGTGCGGACCGTCGCTGAAGTCGTGAAGTTAGGGCCCGCAGCACGCCAGCTTTGCTTCTCCGCCCGGTGCCCCTGACGTCTTGAGGTTCGGACCCGTAGCCCAACAGCCTTGGTTCCTCAGCTCGGCGCCCCTGACGTCTTGAGGTTCGGAATCGCAGCCCGACAGCCTTGCTTCCTCAGCCTCGCACACCGGGCTTCGAAGAATCCAGTTATGATACTATACCTGCCGCGGTGCAACAAGTCTGTCACAAACGCTGGCTGTATGTGACCTCTAGAACAGTTACCTTAATTTTAATCTGCTGAAATAGGTTTGCTCACAACAAGGAGTTAATGGTATAACATCGAATTTTTCCATTTTTTCACAGAAACGCTCGGCAGTAACACGAGGACTCAACTAACTGTAGTTTACATTCTACCAGCACCACTTTGAAACAAGCATGTGACGCCCTCATTGGGCATAATCTTCGTCGGCCCGCCAGGCTCGGTAGGCAACATTGGTCAACGCACCCAATAAACGCCGACGAGTACAGCTGCTCAGCGGTAAGTCATCATTCATCATCACCACGCTGCGGAGCGTCTGTCTAGCGGAAGGTGCCTCGAGCCCTCCCTCGTTCACAAGCCCGGGCAGATCGTGACACGCTTGCTTCATTAACTGCTTCTCAAAATGAGGTGCTTCTTCACGTGTTTATTTTAAGTGGCGGTAATCTTAAGTAAAACTAATTGAAGCTTACAGCTGTTTGCAGAATACGGAAAGGAATGTGCCAGTATATATTCCCTTTTCCGTGCTACACGTTCAACTTACTTTTTATTTTTTTCTATTTATTGATACTGCAATCCCCACCGGAATTTTAGCAGGATGGGTTACAATACATGAGAGAAAATACAACATAATAGCGAACAAAATCTATGTACATGCCTAGGTCACAGTCAAGAAAGAAAAAAAAATTAAGCAGCACATTTATCAAACGTGCAAATGAAACAGAGGAACACTCAACGCATATATCATATAGACAGTCACTATAAAATAACCAATTATATTTCAACCATCAAGAAGCGATGCGAAAGCTAACAAAGAGTCTGCTTGAACGATCCCGCTGCTGAGGTCATTTCAGTCTCTGACTATTCCTGGAGAGAGAGAGATAAAACTTTGTTATGTCCTTGATGGGGTTCAGGGGTGGCGGGGGTCGGAAGACTAACCCCCAATCCCCCCTTCCTCAGACGGCGGCCAGTCCTTGCTTTCTGGCGGCGTCTTCGGCCATCCGGACGGCCCAGAGCTGCTCCTCTGGGTCCAAGCTGAGCAGCAATGTCTCCCACTGCTCGGCCGTAGTTATGCGTGTGTTAGTGTGGGAGGTGTTGGTGGGTGAGGCTTTGGGGCATTGCCAGATAATATGATCGAGGTCAGCGCGGGCCTCGCACGCTTTGCAGAGTGGAGAGTATGCATCGGGGTACATGCGGTTGTAAAGCACGGGGTTCGGAAAGGTGCGTGTCTGAAGGAGTCGCCAAGTGGTAGATTGAGACTTATTCAGTGTTTTGTGTGCTGGGGGGTAGCGTAACCGCTCCCTGCGGTAGTGAAGGAGAATTTCTCTCAACGTGACCATTCGGTCCCGCGCGTGACCGCGATGCAGAACAGAGGGCTGGTCGGGATCGGAAGACGCAGGAGAAGGATGATGCGCCCGGTGTGCGAGAGCTCGGGCGGCATCGTGGGCGGCTTCGTTTCCAGCCAGACCCGAGTGACCAGGGGCCCAGATGATCTGCACGCGGCGTTGCCTTGAGGGAGGAGTGCCAGAGAGAATCTTCTGTGCTTGGGGTGCTATCAGTCCTCTTGTGAAGTTACGAATGGCCGTTTTTGAATCGCTTATGATGCAGTGTGCATTGGTAGCCGCGTAAGCCTGGAAAAAATGAATACTTGAAAGAGTCAATATGAGAACGAAAAGGTGTTATTGTTGGTTCATGTCTTTGGTCTGTTGAATAACCGGAAGAAAATGTAATCCATTCACTAACGTTGGCTTTATAGTGCCCCTTAAGTAATTGATACAAACATTTTAGTCGTGATGAGTGGTTTCTATCGGATAACAGAATTAGGTTAGCGCGAGCTTGTGGTTCAGTGACTGAGGTGCGTCGAAAGTTGTTTTAAATGAACTGTGCGGCTTTTTTTGGACATTCTCTATGTTCAGAGTTGAGTTGAGTTGAGTTGTTGTAGGCTACTGGTGGGATTAGCCTTGCAGTTGCTGCCGGCAATTGCTCCACCGTAGCGACACTTAAAGTAAATAAATCACATAATCAGACACAGACCTCCCAATTACAGATGGTCAGTCCTCAGTTCACCATGTGGAAGCCAAATCCGTGTCCTGTAGGTAATTTAACAGAAGGCGAGAGACCTCCTTCCTACACAATCGGTTCCCGTGCGGGAAAACAATGTCCTGAAGAGAGCTGTGAGGAAGTCCTGTGTTCTTGAGGGACCCGAACAACACCTTCCTTTCCGCTTTATACTCAATACAGCACATTAGGTAATGTTCTATGTCACCGCACACACCACACGTTGAACTTAATGGTGAGAACGTCAGGCCAGTCTTATACTTCCACGCAGGGGTACGAGCAGAGCCCGTGCGAATGCGGAGCAGTAAGGTGGCTTGGTTTCTTTTGAGACTCTTGATCACACATGGCTTGTGAGGTGAGCTCCACAAAGAACTGAAGTGGCACGACACCGCTTCTCTGAAGAGTCTCTTGTTTTCTTGAGGCACTGTTCTCAAAGGATTCCCAGAGAGCGCTCTATGGGTGAGGCTGTCCGCCATCTCCTTGCCTATGATACCTATGTGTGATGGCACCCATTGGAATCGTATAGAGAAGCCTTTGACACGGAGATTTTGCACCGAACGTAGGGAGTTTAGATATAAGGCATCAGTAGGGAACCCGTGCTCTAACCTTTGAAGGACGGATTTCGAATCTGTAAGAATGACAACAGGTTGAGGCGTACAAAACCGTAGCTTTTTGAGAGCTGCCTCAATGGCAACGCTTTCTGCCGTTGTGGAGGACACGACTGCAGTGAAGCGAACGGACCAATCATACTTCAAAGAGGGAATGTGAAAAGCAGCTGCACTAGATCCTCTGACCTTGTCCACAGAGCCATCAGTAAAAATTTGAAGATGACGTGCATATTCAGTTTCAAGATGTTCCAGTACGAGCGAACGCGTTGCCGCCAAAGGAGAACTCCGCTTAGCACGAACGTGAGGAACTGCCAACGAACAATCGAGGCTCGCAAAAGACCAAGGTGGTTTCAACCTCTTAGTTCGACCTCTAGCGTCAAGACCCAGGTAACCAAGAGTATTAAGGGCCAAGTACGATCGGGACTCGGATCTCTTTCGAAGGCGCTGTAGAAGGGCTCGGCCGGCTGCCGTCTGTTTGAGGCGGCCAATTTGCATCAATAACCTTTGTGAAGCGACTAAGGTAAGAGGTCTCGGTAGAGATTCATAAACTACTGCATTGTTAGGAGCAGTCTGCGGAACGCCAAGAGCCCTTCTTAGGCCCTTTCTGTGCAGAACCTCAAGCCGATCCAGCTGGATATCGATGGTGAAATTAAAGGGAGCTGATACATTATTCGTCTCGTCACTAGTGCATCGTGCAACCTGATCATTGAAGAAGGGTGATTTCCCCATTGCTCACTTGCAACTCTACGGATCACATTGAGACGCGAAGATATCGATGTCACAACCGAGTCCACAGCTCGTCGCCACTGTAGGCGGTAGTCAATAATGACGCCCAAAAAGCGCTTGTGTTTCACTTATCGAAGACAAGATTGATTACGGTCTATCTTCAGCCGCGCATACCTTCTTCCTCTACCTGGAAACATGATGAAGCCAGATTTTTCTACCGAGAGAGTCAACCCAACACCTTGAAGGTAATTTTGAACTGAAAGTAATGCCTGTCGAGCTATCAGAGCTAAACGCTGGTGTTGATATCCGGTTAACCAAAGACAAATGTCGTCCGCGTATATCGACAGATGGACATGCCTGCAATGTTTTTGCACTTCAGCGGGAAGACCAGCCATTGCAACGTTAAAGAGCGTTGGGGAAAGAACACTTCCCTGAGGTACACCTCGCGATACCGCCCTTTCGGTGCTTGTGGTACTTCCTAATCGCACTTGAATTTTCCTATGACTGATATATGAGTGAATGAATCGCAGAAGATAGCCCTGTACGCCCATGGCCCGCAAACTATTTAGTATTGAGCTCTGAAGGACATTATCATAAGCCTTTGATACGTCTAGGAAAATAACTAGTCTTGAAAGGCCGAAAGCTCTATGATGTTCAATATGGCTTATCAAGTCCAAGACGCTATCTTGCGCGCTTAAACCTGTTCGGAATCCAGTCATGCATAGAAGGTGGCTCACGTTGTCCCAGTGCTGAAGCCCGGCAAAGAAATGACAGACTAGGCCTCGTATCGTCCTGTATCACTGACGTCGTGCGTGGCTAAGCTCATGGAGAAGCTGG
The DNA here is from genome assembly GCF_050947875.1 of Dermacentor variabilis. Lineage (NCBI taxonomy): Eukaryota > Metazoa > Arthropoda > Arachnida > Ixodida > Ixodidae > Dermacentor > Dermacentor variabilis. The sequence goes on along the minus strand of NC_134570.1, from coordinate 200,840,850 downwards.
CAAGTAAGCGTTTATCTTGGTGGTTCGAAGATAGAAGGGCTCTATGTTCAGAATATTACCTTTTGTATAGGGGTCCCATATTATAGCAGCATAGTCTAAGACTGGGAGGACAATGGATGTGTATGATAATCTTCTTACAGCAGGGGTAGCCAAAGTAAACGTTGTCCTTAAAAAGTATAATTTTCTGTAAGTATTCGCTGCAACGTAGTGAATATGTTTGTTCCACCTAAGATTGTTTGAAATCCATAGCCCAAGATATTTGTATTCAAACACTTCAGACAAAACCACATTGTTAAAATTATACGGAAAGGATAAGGGCCTTTTCTTTCGAGTGATCCGCATGAAAAAGGTCTTGTCGAAGTTTATGCACATCTGCCACCGCTTACATCAAGAAGCAACACGCTGAAAATTATTGTGTAACAATGCCTGATCAGAGTGATCATTAACCTTCGTATACAGAACACAGCCGTCCGCGTACAATTTCATTTTGACAGAGATGTCTTCTACCATGTCGTTTATATACATAAGAAAAAGAAGTGGCCCTAGGACAGAGCCCTGCGGGCCACCTGATTTCACTGGTAACTGGTTAGATTGATGGCCTTTGAATGCAAGAAACTGGTGGCAATTGTTCAAATTGGCTGATATTCATCTGACAAGTTGAGAGTTTTTAAGCAGACTATTTAATTTAAATAACAACTTACTATATCATATTTTGTCAAAAGCTTTCGAGAAGTCCATAAAAATTGCATCAATTTGTTTTACGTTATTTACAGATACGGCCAAATCATGGATCGTAGCAACTAGCTGTGTACAAGTTGAGTACCCTTTCCGAAATCCATGCTGGCATTTCGTTAAAATGTTCGGTGTATCTAAGAAATCCACGATATTGTCACGTGGTGGTGACGTTGAAGAACACAGTAGCAATACTGTGAAAGACAAACGAACTTTTATTGGGCGAACCTGTGCCCACAAAAACAGGCTACACTTATAGCACAACGATAGCGGCGAACACGGTCGGCGATCATCGAAAATCTTATCAGCGGGTCCAGCGCGTCGGCTTTTATACAGCAGTCATCGAACGTTCCAGACTAATCCTTGGGACCTGCGTGCCTTCCACAAAGTTCTACACCATTCGCGTCACGCGGTAAAATCCCATAACACGTGGCTCGCCGATAACAGACAGCAAATAGAAGCATCGATCCATTTCCAGAAACTTCGGATACATGCAGGCGCGTCCCGCGCTGTGCGATAACATTTGTTAGCCGGCGAAACTTGGTCGCCCGATAAATATAAGTACACGTGTCAATACCCCCCTCTTAAAAAAGCATCGCCCAGATGCTGCAAACAAACGAAATAAAAAGCCCCCCCCCCCCACTCGTAGCAAAGAAAACGAAATAAGCAAGTTCGTCAGCGTCCGTAAAAGGGTTTAAAGGGCACCACGTGGACCACTTCAGATCGTGCGCGGCGCCGCTGCGAATGCGAACTGCCGTTTGGCACGACCTCATAATCCAGTGCGCCAATACGTCGGATGACCGTGTAGGGTGCGAAATAGCGTCGCAGTATTTCCTCACTCAGTCCTCGTCGGCGTATTGGGGTCCATACCTAAACGCGGTCGCCGGGCTGGTACTATACGAAGCTTCGTCGGAGGTTGTAGTGTCGGCTGTCGGTCCTCTGTTGGTTCTTGATCCGCACGTGGGCGAGCTGTCGGGCTTCTTCGGCGCGCTGGATATGTGTCGCGACGTCAAGATTCTCTTCGTCGGTGACGTGCGGCAGCATGGCGTCGAGCGTCGTCGCTGGGTTCCTGCCGTAAACCAGCTTAAACGGCGTGATCTGTGTTTGTTGCACCACCGTGCTGTAAGCAAAGGTTACATACGGCAGGACCGCGTCCCACGCCTTGTGCTCGACATCGACGTACATTGCTAGCATGTCGGCGAGGGTCTTGTTCAGGCGCTCCGTGAGACCATTCGTCTGCGGGTGTTAGGCAGTTGTCCTCCTGTGGCTTGTCTGGCTGTATTGCAGAATGGCTTGGGTGAGGTCTGCTGTAAAAGGTGTTCCTCTGTGGCACGAGGAATGCCTCTGCGAAATCGTGCCCCACTTCTGAGGAACGATTTTGCAGCAGGATGTCCTCGACGAGAAATTTCGCCACTTCGGCTGCGCTGCCTTTTGGTAGAGCTTTAGTTTCAGCGAAGTGGGTGAGGTAGTCCGTCGCCACGACGATCCACTTATTCCCGGATGTTGACGTCGGAAACGGCCCCAACAAATCCATCCCAATCTGCTGGAATGGTCGGCGAGGAGGTTCGATCGGCTGTAGTAATCCTGCTGGCCTTGTCGGTGGTGTCTTGCGTCGTTGACAGTCTAGGCATGTCTTGACGTAACGGGCGACGTCGGCGGTCAGACGCGGCCAGTAATACCTTTCCTGTATTCTCGACAGCGTCCGGGAGAATCCTAGGTGCCCAGCGGTTGGATCGTCGTGTAGGGCGTGCAGTATTTCTGGACGCAGCGCTGACGGTACAACAAGAAGGTAGCTGGCGCGGACTGGTGAGAAGTTCCTCTTCACGAGCAGGTTATTTTGTAACGTGAACTAAGACAACCCGCGCTTAAATGCCCTAGGGACAACGTCGGTGTTCCCTTACAAATACTCGACGAGGCCTTTTCGCTCCGGGTCTTCTCGTTCCTGTTTAGTGAAGTCTTCCGCGCTTATTATCCCAAGGAGGAAAATATGAGGTATCAGATGATCCGAATGCGCTAAATGAGTAACATAAACGTTGTTCGTGATCATAATTGGTTTATGTGCCGATCGCAACTTTTATGCAATATGTATAATTCTGTTCTGTACTTGCAGTGCATTACATGTGCTGTGTGTTTTGGCTGTTCTAAATATCTGACTTTATGTACGCGTACGTGGACTGAACTAATGCACAGAACTTTGCGACTCGTGTACTGATGGACCGTATATTTTTTATTCATCCAGTGTTCTACTGAGTGCCATATTTCGTGTCGCTATTCTTCCTTTCAACGCAAATTCATTTCTTTTGCCAAGTGACAAGGAGTAGCCGGTGCCACCATAAAGGCGCCAACATCTCCTAATATTCACTTCAATAAAAAAAAAGGCGTCGTCGTCCTCGTCGTCTTACGGCGGGGGATCGATGGGGGCGCGCAATAAGCAGTCGGCGTCGGAGTGTTTTCTTCCGGACTTGTATATTACCGTGACGTCATATTCTTGTAGTCTGAGGCTCCCCCGCGCCAGCCGTCCTGAAGGTTCCTTTAAGTTAGCTAGCCAAAACAATGCGTGATGGTCACTGACGACTTTGAATGGCCTGCCATAGAGGTAAGGGCGGAATTTAGCTGTAGCCCAAATGATGGCGAGGCATTCCTTTTCAGTCGTACTATAGTGGCTTTCCGCTTTTGACAGCGACCGGCTAGCATACGATATCACCCTTTCAAGTCTTTCTTTCCTCTGGACTAGGATGGCACCGAGGCCTAGGCTGCTGACGTCAGTGTGGATTTCGGTATCGGCGTCCTCGTCGAAGTGTGCAAGTACCGGCGGCGACTGCAGGCGTCGTTTGAGTTCTTTAAATGCCTTGGCCTGCGGCGTTTCCCACTTGAACGCGACATCACATTTGGTTAGATGTGTTAGCGGCTCCGCGATGCGTAAAAAGTCTTTGACAAAGCGCCTATAGTAGGCACACATGCCAAGGAATCTGCGCACTGCCTTCTTGTCGGTTGGCTGCGGGAACTTTGCGATGGCAGCTGTCTTCTGTGGGTCGGGGCGTATTCCTGATTTGCTGATCACGCGGCCTAGGAACAAAAGCTCATCGTGAGCGAAACGGCACTTTTCCGGCTTCAGAGTGAGCCCTGACGACTTGATGGCTTCCAACACTGTCGCAAGCCGCCTAAGGTGATCGTCGATATTTCCGGCGAAGACAACGACGTCATCCAGGTAAACAAGGCACTTCTGCCCCTTCAGTCCGGCTAACACCGTGACCATGACGCGCTGAAACGTTGCAGGCGCCGAGCACAGTCCGAATGGCATGACCTTGAACTCGTAGAGGCCGTCTGGCGTGATGAAGGCAGTCTTTTCGCGATCTCTCTCGTCGACTTCTATTTGCCAGTAGCCAGACTTGAGGTCCACCGATGAGAAGTATTTAGCATTGCAGAGCCGATCCAATGCGTCGTCTATCCGTGGGAGGGGGTATACGTCTTTCGTCACGATTTTGTTCAGTCGACGATAAGCGACGGAGAAACGTAGGGTTCCGTCCTTTTTCTTCACTAAAACAATTGGAGACGCCTACGGACTTTTTGATGGCTGCATGATGTCGTCGCGCAGCAATTCGTAGACTTCTTGTCTTATAGCTTCGCGTTCCCGCGTCGAAGGGCTCCGGTAAGAGCTCTGGAGGTGTGGTCGAGCGCATTCTTCGGTTATTGTGCGATGCTTTGCGACTGGTGTTAGTCGAAACCTCGACGACGTCGAAAAGCAGTCTTTGTATCGTCGAAGCAGACTTCTGAGCTGTTGCTGCTTAATCACGGGGAGACTTGGATAGAAGCATACTACTAGAAGCGAACCTGTGCCCACAAAAACAGGCTACACTTATAGCACAACGACAGCAGCGAACACGGTCGACGATCGTCGAAAATCTGATCAGCGGGTCCAGCGCGTCGGTTTTTACACAGCAGTCATGGAATGTTCCAAACTACTCGTTGGGACCTGCGTGCCTTCCACAAAGTTCTACACCATTCGCGTCACGCGATGAAATCAGATAACACATGGTTCGGAGACAACAGACAGCGGATAGAAGCATCGATAACTCTCCACAAACTTCGGATAAATGCTGGCGCGTCGCGCGCTGTGGGATAACATTTGTTAGGCGGCGAAAGGCGGTCACCCGATAAATATAAGTACACGTGTCAATATGTTTATGTATTATGAACTCTAATAATTTGCTAGTGTTAGAGGTTAAAGAGACCGGACGGTAATTCTTTATAGACTGTTTGGCGCCATGTTTATGAAGTGGTATTACTCATGCTGTTCTCCAGTCATCCGGGAGTTGACCTTCTTCTAAGGAACGTAAAAACACAATGTACAAGTATTTCGAAACCCATTCAGCATACCTTTTTAGGGAAGTGTTGGGTATATCGCCTGGGCCTGAACTTTTCATCAAGTTTTAAACGCATGTGGAATATACCCTGTTCACTTATTGATACATCAGAAATAGGGGGCAAACAATTCTCAAACATATGTAAGACACCATCATCACAAGTAAAAATGGAGTGGAAATGCTCATTATATAAGTTAGCAATTTTTTCTTCATCATTCAAGTGAATACCATCAACTTCAAGTACATCGCATTGGTAATGTTTCGGCGACACCTCCCGCCAAAATCTATCGGGAGACGCTGTGATTAATTGAGGCAATGATTCTTCATAGTAACGTTGTTTCTCAGTAGATAGTTGGGTCCGAAGTTTAGATGAAAGCGAGAAAAATTTCTGCCGTTGATCTGTTGAAGCACTGCCTGATTTTTTCATTTTATTTTTTAAACTCTTGAGCTGTCTTTTCAATCTCAGCGTCTGCGGAGAAATCCAGGGATCCTTTTTTCTTTTCTTAACAATAGTTGGTGCATATTTTTCCATGCATTCATTAACAATACCCTTAAAGCGCTCCCCATAGTTCCTGCACGTCTACAATATTCTCTGAAAATGAATCTAAGTGAAACGAAAGCCTATCTATAATCAAGACATCATCAGCTCGGCAGAAATTGCGGAATCGGACAGCGCTAGAGCTGTCTTTCCAATTCCTATTATTTATTGTTAGTAACACAGCCTCGTGATCCGATATACCGGGAAATACATCGCACTTCGTGTGACTACTTATGGTCCCCCATAAAGAAAGAAGTCCAGGATCGTTTCAGAATTACCCTGTATTCTAGTACAGGTATCCTCTAACTGTTAAAAATTAAAAGGAAAGACAATGTCCAGCATTGCCTCCCCTAAGCTGTCGTTATCACTTTTTACCGACATTGTTTCCCAAGCTATGCTTGGCAAGTTAAAATCTCCCGAGAGAATAATGGGGTCAGCGGGTTTCACATGCTCGTTCATGTATAGCTTCAAAGAATCCAAAACTTCAACACCGGAATTAGGAGGTCTGTACAAAGCAGCTTGACATATCGAATATTTTCATGGTAGGTTTGTAAATAATGCATTCAAAATCTAATAAATCAGGCATTTTTAAGAGCTTAATGTTACCCTTGAAAAGGATGGCTACACCTCCGCCCCTGCTACCTCTGTCTTTTCTCAATGCGCTATACCCAAATTGAATGAACTTGCTATCATATATTTCTTCATTTAACCATGTCTCCGTCTAGACAACGATATCTGGGTTACACGACAAAAGAATTCCCTCTAACTCTGTACACTTGTTTATAATGCTCCTACAATTTACGCTAATTATTCCTAAAGAGCCACGCTTGCGCTTAGTCTGTCAGTTTTGAGGACATGATTTCTTCAGCTTATAGCGGCATTCTTTTTCAGCATCCCAACAAAAGAAAGTATCGTTGATGCTTAACTTATCGTAATGCAGCTTTAGTTTCATGTTTTTCTGCCTTTCTTCTTTAGAACTCTCCCATAAAAGCCTCCGTGTGCCACGTGCTCGCTTAGAAAATTCTTCAGATAGTGACAGTTCCCTACCCTTTAGTTTATGCGATGCTCTAAGCAGGGCATTCTTTTCTCGGTAGTCAAGAAATTTTAGAATCACTGGACGGATTTTATTTTCGCCTTTTCTTCCGAGTCTGTGACACCATTCGAAGCCTGTTACCTTAATGCCTAGTTTTTTATTAAAGACTTCATCTTTTACATTTCGTTCTGAGGCTACTGAAGTTTCAACTCTAGGTTCATGCAAGCCATAAATTATTAAGGTATTTCTCCTGCTTCTGTTTTCTAGATCATCAACATGTTCACTAATGCTGGCGAGTTGTTCCTCGAGGTTCGTCATTGTTGTTTCGATGCTTTCTACTTTAGAGTTCAGTGCACCCAAACCACCCAAATGCCGTTCGATGCAATCAGTTCTTTCTGTTAATTTTGATAGGTTCCTTTGCATTTCATTCTCTGTTGCTTGCATGTCCTGTATAGCAGAAAGAATTTTACTTTGCCCATTAAACAGTTCTAGCAAGAGATCTTGTTGTGTTGGACCTGGATTTTCTTCTACGTCTTCGCAAACCAGAAGATCTCTAATTAATGGGCTAATTATACTAGACAAAAAATAATTAACACGCAGTGGGCAGGGCAGCAGCAGCAAAAACCGGTTATCCGATCGATAACCACGAGTTGGCATATATCTACTAACCTGTAGCATGAAACAAAAGGGATTGTTCAGCATGTTGCCGGGATTGCTGCCGCCTCGCCCACTGGTTTACTCCATTGAGCCCACTGAGCAATTTACTGGTGTTTGTTGCTTGAGTAATATACATGATTAATCTCTTTGGCAATCTGACAAATGTTTTAGTGAAATATGACTTTTCGGCTATGCGGCTGCAGCCAGAAAGAAGCCGAAGGGTCATTCATTAATAATATGGGCATATTGAAGATATAATTCCGTGGTGGCGGGTCAAATATCGAGTGAAATATGTAAGCTTTGTGATGTCTTGCTTATGACGGTTTGCGAGGTTTCTTTTACGTACTGACGAAGCGAGTTTCTCCGTTTGTATAATTAAGCGACGCTTGATGGAGACATGGTGACACACGAGGTACTTGAATTCTCCTTTGCTAGGCACCCTAAGTGGCACTGCATTAACTCGAGTATACTTCCCGCATTCACATTGGCGCTGTAAAAAACTTCTTTATGGTTGGACTTCGAAGTTGTAGTGAACTAATGGGTTTCGCGCACAAAGCGTGCCTCAACATAAAGACAGACGGTTGCTACCGTTGCTTGAGGGGTATGCCATATTGGCGATAAAGGCTACTGAGGACCACTATGCAACATGTTATCGCCAGCAATTGAAATCCTCTCGATCTTAACCACAAAATTTTCCTTTCAGGTGATTGTTACTACGGTATTTGTGAATTAACTATTTATATAATCTGCGTGACGCGCTGTCATTTTAGCAGCCATGAGTAATTCGTTTTATGGCGGCCTGTTTCAGAGAGGTGAAAGTAACAGCAATTTTTTATACAAAATGCTCTCCTTACTCTTTCTGTTGCGCACTAAGAAAGTGGCCATATTTGACAAGTGCAACTCACCAGTGTAATAAAAATTTTGGGTGACAGCTTAGCCGCGCAGTGCTTTTCTGACACAGACAACACAATGACCCAAAATACCAAGCTTTTAATTCCATGCAAAATGCAGTGCCTCTCACAGCTGAGTACAAAAGGAATAATAAGTGTTTAGCTAAGCAACACACAGAATTTTGCATGTTGAATTTGCAGCTATTCTTCTGGCGCAATATTTACGGAAACACCCCGCGCATATATGCATTGGAGAAGCAATAGACCCCTTCAACGCTACATACCTTGCGATATCCAAGCCGCAAATTTTCCCGACTCACGCGCTTTTGAAGAAGGAACTGGTGTTCAGGCATGTCAGCAGAAAGAAGACCACAATCCTGCAATAAGTACGGCTGGAGCCACGCATACCCTAAGCATACACGAAGGGAACGAGCGCGCGTGGCAGCCGAGTCAGCCGGAGCGAGCGGCGTACTGACCGTGACGTCACTCGCGAGAGGGCAGCACTCCAAGTTGTCGCCGCTAATAGTTTCGGAGCAGAGATTGCATCATGCAGCTTGCTTGTTTTCTTCGCGTGTAATTCCAAAAAATTGTTTCAAATGTGCCACGCCCGCGGGCTTACGGCGTGCGTGAGCCGCTGGGCGCAGGAGCCAGTGTGGCAGTCCGTTCATAAATCGCTTTTTATTTGCGATCATATTCACCATCACTATTGCCCATGTTATGTCCACTGCAAGACGAGGGCCTCTCCCTGCGATCTCTAATCACCCCTATAGTTTTTTGTGAAAGGCGTAATTTCATTCCCATCCTACTCGGGTATAAAGGCGCTTAATTCCATTCCTCTGAGCATTGTCGCCAGTTCATTCCGGGGTCACGAAAATGTGGACTGATTGCGGAGTAATTGTAATTCTGGAGTATTAACTCCATAAAACCGGTTAGGATTCGTATGGCGGTTATTCATGATGAATGAATATATGGTGCTTATTGGCGCAAGGGCAAGGTATGGCCAATGAGCGCCAGGTCCATGGTGATGAGTTCGCAGTGTAGGTATGAGTGCTATGAAGTTGATGTGACATTGCTGTAAAAGGGCCTTAAAAATAGTCACTCTAGAGTGCTTAACACCTATCTGTAATAAGATTATGTCGATGAGAAATGACATGTTATATGAGCTTTAAAATCTATCGTCAACGAATAATGCAACACAGAAAATATGTGACATGGTAAAATTACCGGGAACACTACTGCCTCACCGGAGCCTTTGAAACACAAGGGCCTAGAGGCATGTGCTATACGTAACAGCTATCACAACGGCACCCTCTGAAGAGAGGAGACGATACGAATGTGTGGGGCTAATAACATGTAACACAACATCTTTCAGGAAACCTAGGACTGCGTTGGTGTCAAACAGTGGTTCTGGGCCGAGCAACATTACAAGATGAAGGTGGATGTGCTGCTGGTAAGCTAGGGTAAAATGTTTCTTTCTCTCAGATTCGGCTTCCTGACACTCCAGAAGGACGTGGAGGACGGTCAGCCTCTCCGCGCATCTACCACAGGTTGGATGACCACTTCCAGTGAGTAAAAAGTTATGCGTGCCAAATGTGTATCCTTTTCATAGACGACAGAATAGGACATCTTTTCGCCGTGATATTGTTGCGGAGGGCCAAGAACCTAACTGTGACTTTATAACATACAGTTTGTTATTTATTTCGGCGCCCCACCAGCGTTGCCAGTGGTTTCGTACTCTCCTTCGTAAGAAGGGCTTCAGGTCTGCGACAGGTACTGCAGCGGTAGGATTAACAGCATGCGATGAAATTGATGTGGCCATCTGGTCCACTAGAACGTTACCCTCGATGTTCCTGTGGCCAGGCACCCAACATCTAATCAGATGCTAGTTAGATATATATCATTTACACAGGACTGAACAGAGTTCATTTTTTACTGGATTTTTGTGTTTACATAATGACATCAAGGCTTTCACAACACTTATGGAGTCCGTATATATATCTGATTATGGGAGTTTTGATTTCCTTGTATGCTTCACTGCCGACAATAGTGCGCAAGCCTCAGCCGTAAAGATACTTGTTTCTGGATGTAGTACATCGGATTCCGAGAAGGATGGACCGGTGGCTGCATAGGATACTCAGGCTTCTGACTTGGAAGCGTCTGTGTAGAACTGTGTGCATGAGTGCTTGTACTTAAGGTCTAGGAAGTGCATTCGAATTTTGACCTACGGAGCGTGCTTTATAACTTTTAGAAAGGATACGTCACAATCTATCACCTGCCACTCCCAACGAGGTAAGAGCTTGGTTAGGTGCAGTAAGCGATGCTCGAGGAGTGGGACATGCATTGCATCGCTAAACTCCTTCACACGCAGTGAGAAAGGCTGTCTTATAGAGGGACGACTGCGGAAAACTGTAGCACACGTCATATCGGTAATGTTATTAAAACTTGAATGTTCAAGATTAGAGTGCACGTTAAGGAAATATGTAAAGCTGATGTATGATCTCTGCAGGTGGAGTGACCACTCATTCGATTCGGCATGTGAGCTTTCAGTCGAGCTTGTTCTGAAAGCGCCAGTGGCTAAGGGGATATCTAGATGGTGAAGAGGATCTAGCATCTTTAGCGCGCTTGGGGCGGCAGAGTTGCATACTACAGCACCATAATCCAATCGAGAGCGAATTAGGCTCTTGTAGAGATTCATTAAACACTTCCTGTCACTACACCATGTAGTCTGGGATAAAAGTTTCATTAAGTTCATTGTTTTTAGACACTTTTCTTTCAGATATTTAATGTGTCGAACGAAAGTGAGCGTATAGTCAAGCATAATACCTAGGAAATCGTGCTCTTTGTTGATAGGTGTTTGTTGTCCACACAGTTCTATGCAAGGATCCGGGACCACGCCTCTCTTTCTTGTAAGAACACAAGAACTTTTGTTAGGATTGATTTTAAATCCACTTTTCTGTGCCCACTTTGATACTTTGTTCAAGCCATGCTTAACCTGTCTCTCGCACACTGCGAGGTTACAGGATTTGAAAGCTATTTGAATGTCGTCCACGTAGACAGAATAAAAAATTACCGATGGTAATGAAGCACGAAGCCTGTTCATCTTGTTCCCTTGCTTGGCCAATTATGATTATCTTTGTCTTGTGCTGGCACGTACCCAGGATTTGTATTCGGGGGCGGGAAGGGGCAAACTAAGGTAGCTTTTCTATGAAAATAAGGGCAGGTGGTTACCTTTACTAATACAAACGTGAATAATGCCTACCGTACTCCATACCGACGTGTAAACCTGCAAAAGAGAAATGAATTAAGGTGTATTTCACAGGTACGCCTTTGAGATGCACCTCTACTTTACTTGACAAACAAGAAACCACATCAAATGGACTCGCACAGGAAAGAAGCGCAGGACGAACACTGCCACGAACAAACAATCCAAATTATAAAATAAAGGTTTCTAGTAGCATTTCTTCAATTAGATCTGGAATAATCATAGAGAAGTATATATTTTTGGAACATCTAGGATAACTAACATCTAGGATCCACATCTATATTGTTCACATGTCCTCAACTAGTACATGACAGCACATACAGTCGTAGAGCATTATGTTCTGCTACGTGCCAGTATTCGGCGCGGAGAGCTCAATCTTCAGCTTGGACAGTTGATCCATTCATTTCGTAAAGATGGAAGCATACTTAGTTGTGTAATAGTGTCACACGGCCTTTTCTGATGGCGATCTCATCAACCGCGATTGGCTTTCTTTTGCTTAGGGAGCAAGGAAGCCTATCACGGCAGTGAAATTCTATCTGCATCCAGCTTGATCACGTTAAAAAGTGCGCTGTGTGACACCCGTACTAAATTTCCCGTGTGAATGCAGCACTCTTGTTTTTCAGTCACATGTCAAGTGGTAGGTACACTCCTCTAATAGCGCAGGTATCTTGTGCATTCATCGCTAGAATTAAATACCCGAAGCAAAAACGAAGAATCATTCTTATTTTCTACTTCTTCGTGTCCAGTTCTGCTTGTTTGGTCTAGAAGCTCTCATGCTGTTGCCGATTTAGGCACGATTATGCGATCATTTTATGAATTTATCTGTATTGCGCAAGTCCTCAGAGCCTAATCAAATTCTTTGTCTTTTCCTGGATTTCTTGTCTTCATCTCACACAGATATTCTTATTACTACTACTATTCTGGTTTGGTTGCTGTATGACCCACTCCTGCGTAAAGAATCCTGTAGAGGTAGGCAGTGTTTACGAAATAAATTGGTTTTACCGAACGGGCTACGGCTACCGTACTTTTCATGACCGTGTTCTAATTTACAGAGATACCGCTTATGGTTATTATGAATAGTTTTGGCCACCGTATTTTGTATTCTAAATCAGAACGAAATCTTATTACTATATATAGGACTATTACAAAATACAATAAACTGGGGAAAGTCCCGGACTCGGAGACTTAGTTGGTGCCTCATGTGCATGGCTTACGCGAAAAGAATTCTTAGTTATGGCAACGACAGTGAAGAATAAGAAAAATTATGAAAACAAATGCGAGCGGTAGCGATTATAAAAACTTTGCAGAACACGAATTAAAATAATTATACGACAAGCTTAATCAGCAACATATGGAAACAATGGCAAGTTGAACAGAAAATCGACATGTCTGAGCAGTTTAATATGTGAATGATGAACATGATATAATCAACTGTTGAATTTACTAATGAAAATATAGCGAGAAAAATTATGTGGTATGTAAAATACATTATGTAAGACAGGAGTGGTTCAAGAGGAACTTTCTGTATTCTGTATGAAATAGGTGTTATGTCATCAGTTACCGACCAATTGGTAGTGACTTGCACAATACAAACACACCGAAATGAAGTATGCTCACCGTAGTTATATTGGACTTTGTGCTTGGTGAGCTTCTTCTCCACAACAAATCTATTGCGGTTGGCGTGTTCTAGTAAACAAGACGGAATGAAAGAAGAGGGGAATCGATAGTTGATATCTTTAAAGAACCAGATGCCTAAATTATATTTAGTTATGTCAGACTCCGTATGGATAATATTGGTTTGCAATAATTATTTAGTGTTGGTGTAGTATAAGCTTGTAGCGTCAGCGACTTCGACGCGATTGCCCTAGGAAAGAAGACGAGGTTTGGCGAAGCCAAGAGCGGCGTGGGAGTTTTGTTGGCTGAGAACCCAGCAAATAAAAGCTCTGTTGAGTTGTAGCGTATGTGCAGGAGAAACGTCTCGTTGTCTCTCTCTCATATGCTTTATAATTGGCGACTGCGGACTTCTGCATCAACGCGCAACTTGTGCCAGGTTATAACAAGCCACACAAAAAAGAAGCGGAGCCATGTCGAACACCGACAAAGAACGCCAGCAAGCCTCCACCGACCCGGCAGCCGCTGTGCCCGCTTGAACGGCTGCGGTTGTCTCAAGCGTCATCTGCCTGCTAGAGTCTTCTGAGCGGAACACCATGGCGTGGTTCATTCAAGCAGAGGCTCAATTCTAATTCTCGCGGATCACGTAACAGGCTTGCAAGTACCACCCTGTGGTCGACGCGCTTCAAGCGGCCAGTATCGACGAGATTGCTGACCTCCTTTAGATCGCGCACAACCTCCCAGCATCGCCTTATGATGCAATTAAAGCCACCATACTGGATCGTTTAGCGAAGCCGAGACGCTCACGAATTCAACAGCTACTGTCATTCGAACAGCTGGGAAATCGATGCCCAAGCAAGCTAATGCGCCGAATAGTTAACCTGTATGTGAGCTATTTCTTCGGCGGTTGCCCACCCAAGCCCACATAGCCACTGCTTCAGCCCAGGATTGGTCAGAGCTCGCTGCATGAGCCGACAAAGTTATGAACTTTGCCAAACCACTTCTGATGTTTGCAGCTATAATGCCGGCGTACGCGTCGCACACTGCGCGTTCTTTACCTCCAAACCGTCCAGAGACAGCATCGACAACATTCCCCGTCGCTGAGTTGTGCGATAGGCTGTACGAGCTCCTGGTTGTGACTACTCATAGGAGCGTTTCTTCTCGTTCCTCTTGTGATCGCCGTTCTAAGTCTCATCAACGTGGTACATTCAGCGAGCTCCAACGCTAGAGTGAAGCAGATCAGTCAGCCATCTGCTCGTATCACCGCCGTTTTGGGCCGCAAGCACTTCGCTGCCTTCTTGCTTGCACTTCGTTGGGAAACTGTTCAACCGACCCGTAACGGTGAAAAGCGGTCACTGCCCCAGCCCATGTCGCCTCTTCTACGTCATCGGTAAGGTCACTGCGTAACACTTCCTAATCTTCACGGATGCAAAGGTCAGCAACCTACTTGCTACACGAGCGGATGGCACAGCTGGTCCCAGTCTGTACTTGAAAGCCGTGAATGAAACTCGAATTTTGAATTTCGAAAATGTTCGCTCACAGTTAACTTAGGCCAGCGAAAAGCATTCCGATAATTATTCACGGTTACCGACATCAGGTCCTGCCACCGACCATAGCCTTACTGCAAACGTCAAGCTACAACAACTCCTAGACACGACAACTTATCTTCCTGCGCAAGGCATTCCTGCCCCGGAAACCACAAATTTAGCGCTATATGACTGCGGTAGAGAACATGTTGTTGTTCACGCGCAAGTTTACAATGCGAGAGCCACGCTGGGAACATAGTCGGAAGGCATTTCCCACGCAATGCTGGGCGCTGCTAATTTTCCTGTGACAAGCTCCCCTCGTCAGAGAAAAAGCGCCACAAAGGAAAGAAAGAGTAGCTACTTCGGGGGAGGCGTGATGACGCGAAGAGCTTATTGACGTTTCACCGGAAGAAATCCGCCAAGAACTGGTGCCTGCGCTATATTGAGAAGCAGCGGAGAAGACGAGTTGAGAGTAACAGATCTCTATCATTCCGCGGCCAGACCCTCCCTACGCCTTTGCGCCCGCTGGAACTGCGTGGGGTCGCCAGTCCGATATTGCGTCTGTGGCAATGCTGTTTGTGCCTCTTGATTGGCTAACGTTCTGGTGGGTTGTGACCTGTGTGTGATTGGCTGCCGCTAGGAGGGAAGGTACCAGCAGAGGTGTTATGTTGATGGTGCGGACAGAAGAGAAGCTGCCGTGGGCCATGGAAACAAGGCTCATCCTGACGCTTGTTGCTAAATACCTGACTTTTTCTGTGTCACCTATTTAACGATGTAAATTAGCTTTCTCCAAGAGCCAGTATAGCTGTTAGTTTTCATTTTCCCAATAACTGAGCTTCTGATTTCTGCAACCCGAAACCTCAACCACGCTATCATATGGAGCTGGGTTCGAGGCGTAACCTAGCGCCACAACAGCACTCTCCTGCACTACGGTTTCCAATTGACACTTTGCGGCTTTGTTGCGAGAGTTTCCCGAAATCGCCGCACCGCACAAACGAAAAAAAACTGTCCGTCATGACGAACGACACCACATTATCATTTCCGGATCTGCTGCATTCTTCCGGCCACATCGACTTGCTCCGACAATCTCAAAGTTGCACGAGCAGAGGTGGAGCACATCTTGGACTTGGCCATCATTCGACCGTCCGTCAGTGAGTGGGCAGCTCCACTCCAGGTCGTGCCTAAGAAATCGGGTGTCTGGCGGCTGCGTGCAGATGACAGATATCTCAGCCTAAGCCTATTCCAAATTGGTATAATTTGTTCTACATACAAGATTTCACTGTCGCTGTGCATGGCGCCAATGTCTTTCCAAAGACTGACCTGATCCGCACCTGCCACCAAGTTCCTGTGACTCAGCAAGACATAACTAAGACGTAGATTACAACGCCATTCGGGCTCTTGTAGTTTCTACGAATGCCGTATGGTGTCGAGAACGCTGCCCAGTGATTCCAACGCTTCATTAACGCGGTAACGCGTGGGCTACCCTTCGTTTTCGCATACGTCGACAACTTGTTGGTAGCGAGAAAATCCGTCAAAGAGCATTTACAACATCTATGACTATTGCTCAACGGCTATCTGAAACGGCATCGTCATCAACATCTCCAAAAGCCGTTTTGGTGTTGTCAACGTCTCTAGGACATCACCTCCATGCCAGTAGTATTCGCGCGCTTTCATCGAAAATGGAAGCAGTAGGAAGCTTCCCCAAGCCCATAGCGATTAAGACGCTGCGACAGATCCTCGCCATGGTTAATTTTTACTGACGATTTATTAGGAACTGTGCTGTCATATTAGCGCTTCGGGATCGCATCCTTACAAACAAAAACAAGACGTATTTTCTGTACTGAGACGCCGCCGCAGAACACACCTTTATCACGATCAAGGGCTCACTAGGAATGCTCGTACTTCTTGCACATCCGAGCCCCACGGCATTCGTGGCCCTCATGATTGATGCGTCCACCACAGCCGTGGAAGCTGTTGTGCAGCGGCGCATGGATAAGTCATGACATCCACTAGCCTTTTTCTCAAAGAAACTCACTGAACGCAATGTCAATACAGCATGAACATTTGAGAGTTGCTTGGTATTTACTTCGCCGTCCATCACTTTCGCCATGTGGTTAAGGGCCGACCTGTTACCATCTTCACAAATCACAAGCCTTTTACGCATGCGCTTTGCAAAGGGCTGTTGACAGATGCTCCACGAGAGATACGCCATCACTTGTTTATATCGCAATTATCCACTGACATCGGAGGACACGTCACTGGCAACCACGATGTTCCTGCTGACCATCTGAGCAGTGTCAATGCCGTGACACCACCAGCACATCCTGCGCCACTCGATTGCAGACACTCGTCACTCATCAACTTAACGATCCTGTGCTTCTTCAACTTCCCTCATCTGAAACAGCACTGTGGTTGGACGATGTCCTGCTTGATGGTGTCGCACTCGTATGCGACAATTCTACAGGCACACCGAGACCACGTCTCCACAGCATTACGCAAGCAGCTTTTCGACACACTGCACCAGCTCGCTCACGCAAATTTTTGTGCCACACAACACCTTATTTCTTTGCGCACCGTATGGCCGCGAATGAACGCTGATGTACGCAACTGGGTTTGTGCATGCGGACGCTGCCAATGTGCAAAAGCTCATATGTATCCTGTGCCCCCAGCACGCAAATTTCTCCCACCTGATCCTTGTTTCGACGTTATGCACAATGACATTGTTGGACCACTATCCCTGTGCCAGGGATTTCGCTACCTACTCACCTCTATTGGCAGGTTTACCCGTTGGCCAGCAGCAATGTCACTTCAAGACAGCTCTGCTGCAACGATCCCGGCAGCTTTTGTCAGAAAACGAGATGGGCGCTTCGGATGTCCTGGCAAAATTGTTACTAACTGAGAACAACAATTGGAGTCCGCTTGGAGACCTGCTGTGCTTGCTTGGCGCAAATCGGCTGCGCACGGCCGCCTACCATCCACAAATTAATGGCATCGTGGAACGCTTTCATCGACATCTCAAGTCAGCACTGATTGCTCATGGTACTCCATCGCAGTAGGTTCAACGTCTACCACTGGTTCTGGGTATCCAGTGCGCCTTGAAGTCACACATCGGGTACCCGAGCTCGGAGCTGGTCTATGGTACTACGCTCCGTCTGCCCAACGACTTCTTTGCACCGCAGCCACCTCCGACTGCTCTCTTTACTCACGAATATGTGCACCTCCTTCGCAATCTCTTCCGGAATCTAAAATCCTATTCGACGCGCCCCACCCAGCACGGACACCATACGCTTCAACAGCTTGTCAACGCAAACTACCTCTTTGTGTGCTATGAACACATTCGCCCTGCTCTCCACCCACACTACCTCAAACCATTTTCGTTACTGGAGAGACGCGAGTACACATGTATTGCGGACATTCATGACAAAGCTCACACCATCGCACTTGACCGGCTGGAGCCAGCCTACTACGAAGCGACTCCCGTAGTCGCATCCTCAATTCATCCCTGGACATTTATTTTCCATCCGGTGCTCACGCTGCTTCAGTGCCCGGTTTCATGGACCTGTTGATATTTTTCGCAGATCATGCTGCTCTCTAAAGCATGAGCTATGTAGCACCAGCGACATCCATGTCATGGCCCTAGGAAAGAAGACGAGGTCAGGCGATGCCACGAGCGGCACGAGAGCATACTTGGCTTACAGCCGAAGAACAAAATGATCAGTTGAGTTTCAGCTTCGGAGCTGGAACAGTCTATTGTCTCTTTCATGCGATCCACAGGCTAAACGTTAATATTTTCATTGGTCTGCACTGGGTTACTTCTTAAGGCGCATGATATGTATGCACATATTCCCCCCTGTAATTGTGTAGTAGTTTATGTGCGAATAAATGAATGCATATTACAATGGTAACAGATTCGAACCTAAATAAAGAACAAGCTTGAATGAGGATGATTATAACATAGGGCATCAACTTTTTACGTCAGAAATGCGGTGATGAAATTTTAAGTTCCTGTTCTTTTCCTGAGGCCTACATACATGTTGTCATTGCTAGCCTGGATAGACTACTGCGGCATGCAAACAGAAGAAGCAGGAGTGAATGACCGTTGGCATGATGAAAGACAATGAATGTAGTTTTGGCTGAATTAAATTCTGATGTGTGGAATTTACACTAGCGTAGTATATTAGGAAGGTACGCACTAAGTTTATCTCCTAAGCCCTTGGTGTTCTTATCAGAGTTAAATATTGTGGTATCATCGGTATACATAAACGATTAAAGTGCGTGATGAAATTAGGTGGAACGTTAATTCAAAAGAAAAACAAAAGTGAGCGCGAAACGGGCCCTTCTGGCACCTCTTTATTACGCGTTTGTTACCTTGAGTAAGTACGGGAAACGCTGAGCACTTGGTTTTTATTAGAGAGGTAATTTGATTAGTACTAAGGCAAGACCAGATGTTTCCAGTGCTCTAGTTTTCTAAAGAGCATCTACAGATTAATAGCGTCAAAGGCTTTAGTGAGCTTAGCGAAAATAGAACCGGCAAAGCTACAATCACCGCAAGCCGTTTTTAGGTAATCCGTGAGAAATATTAGAGCCACATGTGCAGCACACCATGATCGAAATCCTAACTTATAACGCGAAAGAATAATAAATTTGTTGAGGTAATTTGTCATGCGCTACTCACTTAGGTCTCAATTTTTTTACGGAGGAATGGCAACACACAGATAGGCCTTTAGTTCGTTAATAACGAATGACTAGGGTAAATTTGGCACGCTTTGGTTTTCGTGGAAACTTCCCCGTTTCACATATTAAATTAAAATCTAAGTTCCCTTCTACTCTGTGAAGAAGGATGACCAGCGAAGCTGTGTATGTGGGCCCTTTAATGGCGAACTGCACCTCCGTCGAGGGTCGGCTTCGTAACTATCTTCGGGATCTGCCCACGCAGGGGGAGTGCATAAAGCTTGCTTCACCTCTACCGCGGGTCGGCCAGGCATTGGTCAATCTTCTGGACTGACCTATGTATGGCGAGTGCTTAACGTCTGCCTTCCCTCCGCCACGGGTCGGGCCGGCATTCCAAAATCTTCTGGATCAGCCCACGCATGGGGAGTGCTTAACGCCTGCTTCACCTCCAGCGCGGGTCGCTCAGGCATTGAACCATCCTGCGGATCGGCCCACGCATGGGAAGTGCTTGAGGCCTACTTCACCTCCACCGCGGGTCCCCCAGGCATTTAACAATCTTCTGGATCGCCCCATGTATGGCGAGTGCTTAACGCCTGCTTCACGTCCGCCGCGGGTTGGCCCGGTTTTGCACTATCTTCGGGATCGGCCGACGCATGGGAAGTGCTTGAAGCCTGCTCCACCTCCGCCGTGGGTTAGCCTGGCATTGCACATCTTCGGGATCGACCCACGTATGAAAATTGTTGGTCTACATGCGGATTCAATCCACGAGATCCTAGCCATAGACAGCTTCGGTGTTATAATATACGAAAGAATATTAGATTTCGGTAAGCAATTAACTTATATGACACAGCCTTAAAACTTCGAGACGGGCACCGGTGATGTACAGAATAATGATTAGAGCGGCCACTTCATCGGGTGTAGGAGGAGCCACGAAAAAACCATGCGGAAGGCGTGCCAACTAGTAATCGAAAATCTCTTCTGCAGCCAAGTTGCTCGATAAAAAGAACTCACTAAAGACGTCTCCAATGTAACGAAGCTTTGGATACTCTTGTCATTGTGATTTATTCTAATTACGGCTTCCTGGTTGCTCTTTTGGTGACGAGCCAAGGGGCCTAACATGCGCGCGAGACAATTGGTGTTTCAAACTCAATGGAGCAATGAAATCTGAAGGCCCCTCGCGGGTTGCGTCGTGATCCCGGATGGCACCGGGGCCCAACAAAGGGAGGGGATACAGCCCGTCTCAGGCTCTCATTCGTCACTGAGTTGGAGTGAGAGCGTGCACTTTTGCACCCGAAAGATAGTGAACTATCCCCGCTTAGGACGGGGCCAGAGGAACCGCTGGTGTAGGTCCGAAGTGATTCTGGCGTGCAAATCACTCGTCTGACCTGGGTATCAGGCGCAAAATACCACTCGAACCATCTTGTAGTTCGTTCCGTTCGACGTTTTGCTTGGGATGGCTGGCACTCAATGGGAGGTCAGTCACACCTGGTAAAGCGAATGATTAAAGACATTAGGGTCGAAACTTGCTCCAACTATTCTCAAGCTTTCAATGGGTGTACGGGAA
This sequence comes from Dermacentor variabilis, assembly GCF_050947875.1. Taxonomy (NCBI): domain Eukaryota; kingdom Metazoa; phylum Arthropoda; class Arachnida; order Ixodida; family Ixodidae; genus Dermacentor; species Dermacentor variabilis. Next base: position 200,820,002 of record NC_134570.1, on the reverse strand, counting down.
GCCTTTCGGTTGAGGCCCCCCCGCTGCGATGAGACTGCCAAGCGGGCCACTTTTACTAAGCAGTACTGGCGCTGCAGGGTGAACCAAAGCCCGGAGTAAGGCGCCCGAGGCAGGAGGTTCCCGAGAACTCATGAGGAAAAAATTTCCTATTTTCAATTTTTTTATCATAGTTTTTATACCACTGTAATATCTTCTGTTCAAAGTAGCTTCTGTTTGCTGTTTTCAGCTGCGCGCCGAGATACTTTCAGTATTTCTTGTAACATGCATCGGGCTTACATTGAAGGGCTGTTTTGTGGGTTGTTTATGAAGATTCAGTGACGTTAATTCATTCTTGCGTACTTTTTTTGGGAAAGGAACTGGAATATTTGCAAAAGTCTACACAAAATGTGCGTGAAAGCTTGTTCGGGGTACTTAGTTTCTTTTACTGTGGTCCAGTCTGCCTTTGTTTGGGCTACGAGAGATCTTGCTTGATCAACAGGAAGTTTGAAGTACAACATGGTGCGAGAAAAGGAAAGAAAAACAATAAATCTTGATAAATATCAGAGAATGGTCTGTGACATCACTAGTCAGAAAGCCTAGTTCTGGTCAGAATAAAAGGTTAGAGATTTCGTGATCAACTGATGAGCTTCCACCATTGGGAGAGTAAAGTGTTGCTTGAGTAATTACGCATTCAAGGCCGAAACTACGATAACATTGGAAGCAGCAGTTAAAAGATGTTCTGTGAAATAAATATACGTTCATGTGACCCATAATTGTCACATTCTTGTTTTCAGACGATAATTATTCAAGAACAATATTTAAGGCACTAAAATATTGCTGGCAAAATTAGGAGGTCAAGGATAAATGCGACCTAAAATGTAGCAAAATGACATAGATGGGTAATTCTATCTCTAGTTTTCAAAGGTTCTTTCAGGCTCCACTTCGGGTCGTGTTAGCGGAGAAATGTTTTCTTATGCTCGTGTCATTGTATTGAGCGCGAAACAGTTGTGCAAGAACCAAGTGACCTCCTTTTATCGGCACGTTGCTGAAAATATACCGAAGACGCCTGAGCCAACAGGCATAATTTTTATCACAATTCGTCTACAATTTTTCCCATTGGAAGACGGAGTCCTCTTCCAGTCATGTACAATTATCTATGTCTTGCGCTTGCTGATCCCAAGTGAAGCCTCCAAATTTACTAATTTCATCGTACAGCCTTATTTTCTGCCATTCACGACTACGCTTCTTTTCCCTTAGTATCCGTTCTGTAACTTTAATATGCTGCCAGTGATCTGCGCTACGTAATACGTGGGCCGCCCAGGTCCCCTTTTTTTCTCTTAACGCCAACAAAGGTATAAGCTGCCCCAATTTGCTCTCTAGCCACTTTTGCAATCAGTATGTGAGTGGACATGACACGTGGAACTGAATAGACTTTAAGCAGGTGAGCCATGAGACGTTTGGTTTCTCTTTCGTTGCTGTGTATAATAGTCAACACTGGAAAATTGCACCCAAGATCATTATTCCACCTTGTAATTTCCCCATAGCTGTACAAATTATGCAAGCACTTTGTCCTGAATAAAAGAAAATGCACTTGCACCTTAAAGATAACGTATATCATTTTATGAGTCCTTGGTGTGTAGGCTTTGAGAGATGTTTCTGCTCTTTACCATTTGTTTTTAGCAAACTTTATGTGGTAGGTCTCACTTTGTATAAGAAAATGGGTTCTGAAGAAGTTACAGGAATTAACAGGTAGAATTGTCTTTCGGGTATAGGATAAGCTTTCTTTGTGATTTTATTTCAGAATGCACAAGTCTTGAGTGACTTCTAATATGGTACAGTCAGCAAAAATTAATAACTTTAGAATTGGCGCCTTTGCGAATCTTGTTAATATCCAATAAGGTATTGTAAATGTTGCGGAAAATGGCTCGAATGCTTAAGGTGGATGTCTTACTTTGACACCACCATAACCTGATAGAATGATTTTCATAATGGCAACCTATAGTTCTATGCAGTTGTGGCCGTAAAAGTAAAGGATGGATATTTCAGTTTCCTTGCACAGAAGTTAGTAAAATGAGTTTGTGCTTGTGTTTCAAGAACGCTAGTATCGGCAATGCTTACAAATCTGCAAAGAGTGGTGTGTACGCAAGTTGATATCGCTTACTTGATTAATTATAGTGCGTGAGGTAAAATACTCTGAGATTACAAATACAGTGCTATATTCAGACACTGTATTTTTTCATCGATGCAGCATTTTACAGACGTACAAGTGCGAAATGTAAAATGAGCAGCCATGAAGGTCAGACTGACTTTAAGTAAGTTTCATTTATGCATCAGACGTTTCTCATTGAAGAGGTTCACTTAAGGAGACACTAGCGTAATGCAAGGAAATTTTTTGTAGCGCAGCAGGAAGCCACCATTTGAAGAGACCGAATACATGGTAGATTCTCTATAAAGTTAGAAAATTTTAAAGCACAATTTTTCAACGAGTACTTTCTCTTATGAAGTTGTACAGACGCTTGCAACACTGGTTACTGAACGCGATGGCTACGGCATGCTGCTAAAGTAAGAAACTGGAAGGGCATCGAATTTATGCAGGATTGGTTAGTTTTTGTTAAAAACTCAAATTATGACCCTAATAGCTGTCCTCGCTAGGCAAGTGGTCACATGACATTCGATCCTTTTTTCTTGTTCAGTTATAGTTGCATGTGTTGCCTCAGACACAGGCCGTGTAGTCAGTCGAGGTGATTTGTTCGCTTGCCAAGCACGCCTACACTGGTGCCTACACTGCCGACGCCTAAGCTAGTGTTGGACCGACGTGTCAACGCCCTAAATGTGCAGCGTATTTTAGACATCCTAAAAAGATAGCAAACTTTGTCCCACTCCCACAATGCCGCTCTCGCGTCACCATGTCAACAGGGCAAACATTGGAACCATTAAACGATAGCTTTCAACGCACGCCATTGGGAAATAAGAAGCAAAATTATTGTCTATCGAAAAGTCAGTAGAAGTTTATAAGGTACGATTTCAGGCAACATGTTGTAGTGCCCAAGCAATATACCTCTGCCTGCCCGGGTTGTTGGTTACGTGACAATGCACACTATAATTGACACTCTCACCGTGAAACGATGCCACTTGCCTTTCTGTGTCACTTTTTGAGGCCAAGTAAAACATATTTCCTTTTCCATGGGATACAATCACACTCGCTTCCGTCAATGCGATGCCTAATTTTCGCATTCCCCACAGAATGAAAGGACAAGTTCTGAGTGGTAGGTACTGCTTTATGCTCCCTTTCTTAGCCACTGTGAGGAAATCATCTAGACTTACTGACTCTAGATCATGCTGATATTTGGAGAACATAAATTTGTAGCTTGAGCTTCCACAATGCAAGATCTGGAAAATATTCTTTGTCTTTAAGTATTCTTGACGTGCCTTTCAAAGAAATCATTTAAACAGTTTCATGGGCGGCCAACACAGTATTAGCTGCATGAATATAGTCTGAGTTTGACGATGTACATTGCACAATAAAGAACTTTCTTTGGTGAGACTTGCGGCACCTGCCCCTAGAGAATGCAGGTAACATCTGTCGATCTGCAAAGCTGTTGTTGCTCATCAGGCGCCGCTTAATTCGCATTTAGACGCGGTGGTATTTGCTTCAAGCTGCGGGATGTATTATGGGCACTAAGGGCTACAGCAACATTTTTCTCTTTGACTCAGCCGGCAATAAGTTGAAAAATGTTTGGCGTACCTTTCTCAAGAGGATTTCACCTTCCATGACTAAAGCAAGATGCAGGATTTCTGCTTTTGCTGCTTGTGTCCTGTAGAGTGTTAAACTTGTCATGAATGGCCTGTCAATTTAAAGACGTCTTTCTTGTCATTAGTTTGCTTTTGTGACCATGCTTGTGGTAAATATATGCCGAAAATTATCAAAGCGGAGTATTTTCTAATCAGCCAAGTGAAACTTTTAAGGAAAGAACCATTTTGAAGTTATGTTCGCTAAGTGTAAATATCTCATGGCTCGTCCTCCTCACAGAATAGACAATACATGTAAAAGCAACAGGTCATAATTCGCATTTTTTCATTCGACTTAACTAAGATACTTCAAAGGAACAATTATAGCGAAAACAATTTGCTTGTTGACCTAACCACTATTGAAATACCTAGTGTTACTCCAGTTCCACGTGCCTACCGTGTACCTCACAGTCAGCCTCCTTCTTGCATGCAAAAAGTGCTTGTTCAGCAAGGCATGTGCTGGTCTAACGTGGAGATCAAACCTGGCAATAGGTAGAGCAAACGCTAGAACTGGTTTAGAACAAGGCTCGCATTATTGTGTTTGCTTGGTTGTATTACATGATTGCATCCCAATATTTTCTGATATTTGCCTCGCAGACAGATCGATTATATGAGTGAGTGAGTGAGTGAGTGAGTGAGTGAGTGAGTGAGTGAGTGAGTGAGTGAGTGAGTGAGTGAGTGAGTGAGTGAGTGAGTGAGTGAGTGAGTGAGTGAGTGAGTGAGTGAGTGAGTGAGCGAGCGAGCGAGTGAGCGAGCGAGCGAGCAGAGCGAGCCAGTGCGTGAGTTAGTGAATAAAGTTTTATTGGGTCCACCAAAACGCGATAAAACGCGCACCAGGCTAATCCCATGACGGGACTGACGGATCTAGTCTGCCGGCCCGATCGCGGGCGCGCTGCAGGGTTAGGATTTGGTCCTCAAAGACGGGACTTCGCTGGAGCACGTCCCACTTTTCCTTGGTTAACTTCGGGCCCAGCTACCCGCACTCCCAGAGCATATGAGGCAAAGTAGTAACCTCACTACAGGCCACGCAAGAACAATTCGGAAAAATCTCGTGATATTTGTTGTTAAGGGACGCCGGATTTGGGTAGGAGTTCGTTTGAAAGAGTCTGAGGGTGACCGCCTGCGTCCTGCTTAACTGGGAGTGAGGAGGTGGGAAAACCCTTCTCTCTAAGTAAAATAATTTAGTAAGTTCATTGTACGTGATAAAGAATTTGCTTTGGTGAGACTTGCGGCACCTGCGCCTAGAGAATGCAGGTGACATCGATCGATCTGTAAAGCGATTGATCTCTGTGTCCGGGGAGGGCAGCGCGCCCGGTAAAGCCACGCGCAGCTTCCGGGGCAGACTCGTTGAGCTTCAGAGGAACCCGCTCAATCGCCCCGACGTGAGCAGGGAACCAAAGGATGGAGTGTATGGAGGTGTCGCCCTGTTTGGCGTCTTTCTGAATTTGAATTACCTGCCGGGCTACCCGGCCTTTCTGGAATGCACTGACGGCCACTTTCGAATCGCTATACACCCTTTCTCTCCGGCCGGCTTGCATGGCGAGTGCAATGGCCACTTCAGCGGCCACCTCGGGGTTCGTCGTCCGGACGGAAGCACAATCGATGGCTTTCCCTAGCGTGTACACGACGGAAACCGCAAAAGCCTTGCCCTCTCGGTATGCCGCTGCGTCCTCGAAGCTTGCTTCGATCTTGTCCTTGTTTATTTGCCTCAGCATATTCAATGCTCTTGCCTGGCGACGACCTGCGTTGTGAACGGGATGAACGTTGCGGGCCAAATGGGTGACCACGATCTTCTCCTCTATGTCTCTGGGGATTTGAGTGTTTTCAGCCAAGTTCTGGGTTGATGCGACTCCGATCTCCTCGAAGATACGCCTGCCGGCCGGCATGGTGGACAGCGGAGTCAGCTGGACCCGTTCCTGGGCCTCAGTTATCTCCTCCGTGGTGTTGCTTATGCCAAGCCGAAGCAGGTCGTCGGCATGCGTTCTCACGGGCAGCCCGAGGCTTCTCTTGACGAATTTTCTAATGAGGGCATTAAGCTTTTCGCGCTGGGCTCTGAGCCAGTTGTGCATGGCCAACGTGTAGGTGAAGTAACACAGCACATATCAGTAGCTAAAGATGATTGCACACCACTGGACACTGTGAGCAGAAAAATGAAGAGAAGAAACATTTTGTTCTATCAAACAGGCAGGAACGCAAGCTATAATGGAAAATGCAGATTTTAAGTAAACTATCTGTTCCGAAATGCTGCAGTGAAATGCAGCGTGCTATAAGCTACGAGGCATGTTCAGGTTGTTCAGCCTCACTACGCCGGTCATTGTGGGATGCAATAATACTCACTGAAGCATGCTTCTTAAATTCACAGTGCATACATATAAACCGTTAATACGCTTCTGAAAAGCCAGCAGCCCAAATCATTACATATTATAGCGCCGTAACAACACTGAGAAGCGCAGTAGCATTTCTCTTTATTGTACAACGAGGAGATGTTCGCGATTATAAAATTTACTCTGAGCAGAAATCAAAATCATAACTACCAAGAGTATGTAAAAGCACGGGATGATAATCAAAGCTGAGCATCATTTATCAAAAGTTTCTGCTATGCCTTGAGTAAAAGAGCTAAAACTTGATTTCAGCATGATATACTTGCTGTGTTATTCCAATTAAAAGCACATAAATGACTAGATGCTAAACAGCTATTTCTTGTGAGATCTGTACTGATAACCTCAGTAATCAAATTACCAGCAGGATTACGTGTTTGCGTAGTGCTGTCTATAAAATTGTGTCAGAAAAATGTAGACAGGGCTGCTTTGAATTAGAGATGCCAGCACCCCGAATAAATCTGACAATGTGGTTGTTACATTTCGCGGTGCAGGTTAGAGATAAGGAGCAAAATATAAGTTAGCCCAATGATGTTTAGGACAACGAGAACGGCAGAGAAACAGACAAAAACAGAGCGATGTTTTCAACTAAAATTTTAGCTTGTTTAACGTATATTAAGGGAACCATGCTTGATGAGCATTTGCCGAGGAACCGACACGTCAACGAAATGGTCGAGAGGGCATCTGAACTGAAATTTAAAACGGAAGTTGACTCTGACAGAAGGCAAAAAAAGCTTCCATGAGAGATGCTGAACCCTATCTTCTCGTGTAGTTTCTTACACTTTGTGTAGAGTAGTGTCTTGTCTAGTTTTCCTTAGCTTAGTTTCATAAAGCGTACTTCTCACGCGCTCTTTTTACCGTGGTGAAGCAGTTAGGAGCCAGTTCTGGTCAACAATTACAACAGATGATCTTGCAATTGCTCTGTATACACATGCTATTCTGGCAGACAAGCCTTACTGCATCGGTATGCCTGGAAACCTTTTACGGAACCCCACAATTGGAGATAGCTGGCTCAATAGCCAGCTACCTGCTATATGCTGGCACAACTTTTACTTCCAAAGTGGTTGAAATTCCCATAACGTTCAGAAAATGTATGGGCTCTGGCGGTATCATGGAGCTCATTGGCTATCTCTCACCCTTGCGCCAGTAAATCCCATATGTCGTATCATCAGTACGTCTTTTGCTTTATGTAATTATGAAATATGTTTTGTAGTTTCAGTTCATTGAAGTGCTCTCTCTTTCGGCGGGTTGCTACCATGGCGGCTTAGCGCCAACATTTTATGCATGGTTCCTGTATATGTAGATTGATAACCAAATTAAAACTCTCCGTCCATAATAGCATATCGTTCTGCCCACTGCGTTGTCTTCAATTAACGGAATTTTGTTTTAGTGTTTCGTTAGACACTAAAAGAACTTCCTCTTGATTTTCAAGGCGATGGTATCACTGAACATTTATAAAAACATTTCGCGCTGGATGCCGAAAACTGCAGCCTACAAGTCAGGCTGTTTGTGAGTGTTTGAGAAGGTACGTTCTGGAATAGAAAACATTGTTGAAAAAGCATTGCATACATTCGCGCCACCTACAGCACTCAACCTGAGCTGCCGTACTGGCTAGCTATATTAAATGAACTTGCATGTTTGTGCAAGTTTCATTTTCGGCTATTTCTTCTTTATTGATTTGGGTGCATGTTTTTTCAAGAAAGTCAATTGAACGGAAATGTCACTGTCATTGCAAATGTTCTGCACTGAAGTTGTGCAGGCAATAAATAAAAAGAATAGTCATTGTGCTTTAATAATTACAGCATCAGGATGCTATGCATTAGGGCCGTGTTTCGATCTAAGCATCAGGTATGTAATCCAACTTTTTTTTATAAGTTGAGTTATTCGCGTAGACAGCCGCAGCACACTGCAACTGTCAGAAAAATCAAGGAACTTTCATAAACAAAGCTTGACTTTAAGGCTCGAAAGGATGAACTCCCGCACGCCGCTTTCATTTGATCGTACTTTCAAACGAAGACGCACTGATGCAACATATAAGTTATGAAAATCATATACCATAGAAGGGCTAGAAAAACATGTTAGCCTGCGCTAAAGAGGATGAAGACGAAAACTTCCGCGCGCACGAGACATTCGTTAAATTGCTTGACATTCTCATTGGAATGCGTTGTTACATCTGATTACTTGTTTTCTCCCACCAAAGGTTGTGGGTTCGAGTGCCCTAATTAGCTGTACCTTAATTACCTGTGAAATGATTGACTTCGCCCTAAGTAACATCAGAGATACTGGGTTCGACTCCTACCGAAGGGTAAGGGTTCGACTCTCAACGAAGATCGTGGACCCTAGTGCCTTCTTTACCTCTATCTTAGTTAGTGTTGCTTAATTAACTTCACGGTACTTGAGAGAAAATATCGTGGGTTCGACTTCCAAATAAGCTCGAGATTTCGACTCTCACCAGTGGTCGTGGGTTCAAGTGCCTTATTTACCTCTACTTAATTACCTGTGCCCTAAATAAATTCGCCCTTAATTAACACCAAAGGTCTTGGGTTCGATTCCCATCAATGTTGGCGCTGTTCAACAAACAGTGGTGGCCCCATCCCTTTTGGTGCCATTGAATTTTGGTGCCGTAATGCCGGACGGTCAATTTTTCGCTAACGCCGGAGAATGGATTTTTCTAGCCATGAGCCACTTAAGGTTTTCTCCTTAATAAAATTTTGGAGTGAAGTACTTTTGTTTATATTCCGTAAATTCTTTCCTGTAACGTGTACAAATTGAGAATGGAGCAACGGCTGAAGTTTAGTGCATTTGTCTCATTTGCAAGTAGCGTATGTTGTGAGGTATGATTTGTCTCTTGCTTTTCTCTATATTTTGACGATACAGCCCTATTACAGACTTTGTGCGCTCCGTTTCTCCATTCATATGACAGTCTGTATAGTTCCGGTACTTGAGTAAGTGGTACTGGTACTGATAAAGACTATAGTAATATATTATTGACGTATCTGAATTGTTCTGAGGGGGTATATACCCACTGTCTGGGGGAGCCGAATAAATGACGTGGTGAAATTTAAAAAAAAATTATGGCACAGGCTAAAAACTGGTTAAAGCAGCACCGGACCAACGAAAAGGTGATAATGTCCTCATCTTGCGTTTGACATCAATATGCTGATTATGATGAACCTGCTTGCAACATGGGAAAGCCATTGGAGCTGGCCACAGCTAAAGTTGGTATTGAACGTCGCAACATAAAAGTCATTGTACAGAACTACCCAAGGATCTAATATATAGCTCAGTCAGTGTAATTGCACCTCAAGTAAAAAATAATGATCCATTGCGTAAAACAATAAGGGTGATGTGACAGTCTTCTGCCGGACACTCATAAATTGTGGGCGTCATAAATCATTCCTGTTTACATTACTACCAGCGCTGTAATTCTATTCAGCGTAAAGAACGTGTTGCATCCTCATATTTTCACTCCAACTAATGACACCAAGCCCGTTGACAGCGTCGTGGAGGATTTCTTTTATTTCGTTTTTATCATCCCCAGTAGCCATTGCTCTATCCTAGCGTAGTTCTGACCAGCAAGATCACGTGGTAGTTTTGTGCAAGTCATCGTTTTCTCTATCTCCTATAAATTTGAAAATGTCACCTTCACAACGTCAATCTATGTTCCCAGCGAACGTAGTACGAGCTATATTTTGCAGCTTTAACGTGTAAAGCAGTACGGCTTTGCTTACTTGTACTATGTTTACTCTTTGAACGTTCAGATTTGAATGCGCGGATCATGTTCCCGCTTTGTGGTTCTACACCTGAAAACAGGGAATGCGTGCAGACAACAAGGCCTACGAATCTCAACTTTACAGGACACGCGGACGGATGTAGAGTTAGCCTTTGATATGAGGCAAATAACTCGAGTAGGAACCCATCACAATTTTTATTCTCATTCGGCGCCCCGATAGGGTGATGACGGATCTCGATGGACAGTGGGTGTTAAAACGCTTGAGCCAAGCATGCTCTTCAGTTCGCAAGTTGCCTAGTGCGAGGAGAGCAGGGCAGTCAAGGGAAACGGCGAACATGCAACGGCAGCACATTAGATAAAAAAATTAAGAACGCTTTTTAAATCAATAAATGTGATGCCACAATAAAGCCTCTATAACGCTTATGAAGCCATCGACCTGCTGTGTTTCAGAGAGCCCTATCCATCCTGCAAAACAACACTTGCCTTATGAAGGCCAACCTTCACTTGAAATTTAATTAATTTCTTCGTATATCAAAACATCAGAATAACGAAGAAGTTGCTAAAGAAAGACGAGGGAATTGTGGCTTGTACAAAGACTGCTGTAACGTTTGACGCCAGAGGATAAAGTGGGCTGCGACCACGTTTTCCTCACGTGAGCGTAGTAGTCAGAATAGAGTTACTGCCCTGCTGCACAAAAAAAAGGTCATTTGAAACAGCTGCCGTGGCCTAATTAAATGCGGACGCAGTCGTCTTCAGAGTGCGCAATATGACGACACCATCGCAATGAGGCGATTATAATTTTTTGTATGTGTCACCATTTTCAGATATATGTTTTTTTCTCAGCACCGTGTGACGGCGCATACGTTTCATAATGCCTGCAGCTTTTAGTGAATACGTGATCTCCGTTTAGAACTAAAAGAAGAAAAATTAAGGATCGAGAACATGCATTAGTGGCGATGCTGTCGGAAGCTCGATTATATATTCTTCCCCCAATAAACACGCAGCAATTCACACGACCAAAATACGTGTACTATGCAGACGGTCTCATGTAATTTGAGCCAATCATTCAAATTATGGAAATGCCAGGTAGCTCCACCGAACTAAGGTAACGCTGTCTGCCGTCGCTTGCAGATACTCAGAATATTTGTTTTCCATTCCACCTTATTGCATAACTAGTTTTAATTATAATTATATAAGAAGTAAAAATGAGAAAATTATATATCCAAATGAAAACTCCCGATAGAGCTTAGAGCTTTCTATTGCTCAATGCGTGCTACGTAAACGTGTTTTTCTGAGCGTCAAGAAAGCTCGCTAGTATACGCAAAGCTACTCGAGCCGACTGCCACGCGTCAATTTTGCATCTATTCGTGGGCTTCTTTCATGCTCGAAAAAACGCATTTTATGTTGCACGTATTAAACAATGGAAAGCTGTAACGGGAGTTTTTCATATTGCTCTCCAATTTTCTCGTTGACACTTTTCATATAACCGTAATAATTTAGAAGTCGAATAATTAGTTACAACGAATTATGCACTTCGGCCAAATGGAAGAAAATAATCTTAATATCTCTAAGCGACGGCAAACAACATTACCTTGGCTCTGTTCAGCTACGTAGTAGTTGCGTGTATTTAAAGTTTCGCTCAAGTTAAGCGAAACATCCTGTATGTTGCTGCATGTGAGCAGTGCGCTTCGCCGTATTCCATTCTGCAGTGTGCCATGCGTGGGAAATCCCACCATTTCTTCATTGTTTGTTTGTGCTCGTGTGAATATGCGTACGCTGTGCGGTTAGACGATAACATTACTTTGAACGGCAATCCTTCGCTTTAAAGCCATAACAAAACGCTTGTCAGGAAACACACGTGTTTTATTTTGCCACGCCTCGTGGACATATCTACAACATTTTATTTATGTCCGCAATAAAGATGGTTGATTGATTGATTGATTGATTGATTGATTGATTGATTGATTGATTGATTGAGTTATTGAAAGCTATCATGTCTCTAGCTTGTAAGTCATATTTTCCAAGTTAGCTTGCGGAATTTGAAACATTGCATTCGTCATTTCTTCTTTTTTATTTTTAGGTCATTGTAGTCTAAAGAAACGTGCATGTATGCTTCACTTCCACACAGGTGTGTGCGCGCCTAACCTAAATCGCTTGTGGCGGTGGTGGTGCTTGTCTAACATCGGCCACAACTTCATACACCCCTGTACTCCCCTTTACAGGGTGGACACCCATACACCCTGTACATCCTGTACACCCCTTTTCACAGGGTAGAATGGACAAAGACGTATATTATGTGTCCCCCTCCCTCCCCCCGGAAGAATATAAGTTATTTTTAAGGAGACATATTATCTTTCGAATGCGGCTACTTTACGTGATTAGGATTATGAGTAATCGTGATAATGTAGTTACTTTGTCTAAGTCACCTTTGTGTGAAGCTCGTATGGGTCAGCTTTCACCTGATCATGGTGACGACGGTGCTTGAAACTGGTGCTTCTCATTTGTAACTCATCACACAATGTTTCCCGAATGGTATGTTACCCTTATTGGAAACTTAAATGCAAGATTATGGCTTTTAATAAACGTACCTCTTGCAAACTTGGACATCTGTGAATATGTTATCCCTCTTCTATAGCACACCCTCCGAATTTTTGTTTAGAACTTCTTAGCAAATTCTTCTTTGCATAGTTTGGAAAGAAGTAAACGAAATTAACGAAGACACAATAGTGATAACATAATCACAAGCGTACAGCTCTTCAAGAAATGTGCAAAACTTGATTGCAAAAAAATTATATAAAGGAACTGTCGTGGGCATGAAAAACCTTTCTTTAAGAAAGCCGCTTCACACCCGAAGCCAAGGTCCATCTAACTAGGTCGCGAAGCTTGGAAAAATCTATCGCCAAAGATATCAGTTAGTAGGGAACGGTTGAAGCCAGACTAGGTGGCGGGGGGGACAAACAGTGAAACTAGAAAACCAATGTGACAAAAGTGTTCGCAAATTTTTCATCAAAATACTATCATACAAGTCAGTATTCTGTTTCATGTATTTTTGCTATAAAAACAACAAATGTTCTTTTTTTCTATTTCACAATTGATTAATTTGATCTTGGTGACCGCTATCAACTTTTCATTCTGACGCAAGTCATGATAAAACTTTGCAAACCAGCTATTATGTCGTGCGGAATGGCGTTGCTCACTTGAGCGCGGCGGTTTGATCTGAGTTTTTTTTATTTCTTTACGTGTTAGTCCAAAGTGCGGCGTGCGCTCTGCTTCAAATTCTGCGTCACGTAGCGCACGGAATTCATTCGCGAAACATGTTAGTGGAGGCTTTCTGTTATCTTTGCAGTTCACGCTGCGGCATCCAACGCGCTGTGTATCGTAATGACGATAAATGCGGAACGCTCAGCGAAGAAACGTCGTGCTGTGCTTGTTCACTCACCGTAACTCAGGCTCTGAGGGTCCGGCGGGCAGCAAGGTTAGTAGAATGTTTTCCAAATGATCATGTGGGAGGATGTAGTCTGATCATTGTTGGATATGAATATGTGCTGTCGCGAAGAATTGCGAATAATTCTGGGAAAAGGTTTCGCATATGGTGCTATACATTACGACTGTTTGCTGGCCATAGTACTTTTCATCCAATGAACCATGTTTTATTTCGTCAGTTATATTGGTTGCATTATTCTAGAGGAATAAAGTTGAAGTTTCTTTCGAAACCTGTGTCGCACTGTCAATTATTTCCATCCTTCTCATTCACTTTCCTAAGGAATATACGGAAGCAATTGCCGCCAATAACCGCCTACTTGTGGTTTCATTAGGACACACGCCACTCCTATAGTTTAATGACATGCTGGTTGTTCAGCTGAGGCGTGTATCAACCTCGCCTATAATAACTAAGAAATATAAACTGCTGGCGTTGCGTTAGAAATGACGGGCGCTAAAGAAATTAATACATGAGCGCCAAGCAGCAAAGCTGTTGATGACAGTGATGCTTCCAGTTGTTACGTCACTTTTTATTTATTGATTTTTTGTATTTTTTGCTTGCTGTCAATTGTTCCCCCAATACCTAGATGGCGACGGCTACAACGAGCAACCATTTTCTTGACATGTTGGCTTCTATGCAAGCTTTGCTACGACTTTACAGAAACCTTGTCCGAAGCGTTGAAATAAATTGAGCTTTCGAACGTTGATTAATTACCTGTATAGTTGCCGGTGACTATATAGCGCAGCCTTCTTCCTCAGAGCTACCGTCTTGCATGCTGACGAGATGACACGCGAAGTAAACATATGTTCTTGGTATGTGCGCTACATTATAAACAATATATATGTATATATATATATATATATATATATATATATATATATATATATATATATATATACATGGTTTAGAAAGTAGCGCACATACAAAGACCATATGTTTACTGTGCGTGTCGTCTCGTCAGAGTATATATATGAAAAATGATAGGAAAATTAGCTTACTGCCAGTAGTATATGAAATATTCACAAAGATAATTTGCAATTGCATAAGCGCAACACTTGACATTAGCAAACCAAGGGAACAGGCTGGTTTCAGGAAGGGATACTATACAAGGGATCACATCCGCGTCATTAATCAGGTAATATACAAATCCTCAGACTGCTATCAGCCTGTCTATTACGAAAAGGCATTTGATTCAGTAGAGATACCAGAAGCAATAGGGGCGTTACGTAATCAATGAGTACAGAACGTTTACGTAAATGTACGGGAAAATATCTACAGATATTCCGCAGCTACCTTAATTTTACACAGATAAAGTAGGATGATACCTATAAAGAAAGGGGTGAGAGAAGGCGACACAATATCTGCAATGTTATTCACTGCGTGCTATAGGAAGAAGTATTCAAGCTATTAAACTGGGATCGCTTAGGAGTAAGGATCGACGGCGAATATCTCAGCAACGTTCGGTTTGCTGATGACATTGTTCTATTAAGCAACACTGAAGACGAGTTACAACAAATGATTGAGGACATTAACAGAGAGAGTGTAAGAGCAACGTTGAAGATTAATATTCACAAGAAAGAGATGGGCGTAATTAGCCGGGCAAGGGAAGAAGAGTTCAGGATCGCCAGTCAAGCTCTAGTGTCTGTAAAGGAGTACGTTTACAGGTCAATTATTTACAGGGAGGGCTGATCATGAGACGGAAATTCACAGAATATTAATAATGGGTTGGAGCGCATACAGCAGACATTGTCAGCATCTGACTGCAAGCTTGCCATTATCATTGATAAGGAAGGTATACTATCAGTGAATTTTACCGGTGGTGACATATGGGCCAGAGACTTGGAGACTGACAAAAGAAAAGGTTAAGGACGGCGACAAGAACGATGGAACTAAGAATGCTAGGCTTAGTGTTAAGAAACAGAAAGAGAGCGGTTTGCATCAGACGGCAAACGGGTATAACCGACATTCTAATTGCAGGGTGTCTACCAAGCGGACATATTCAAATTCCCTGAGTTTCCAGGTTTTCCGTGAGCGCACAGAACTTTATTTTATGTCAGGGCAGGCTAATGGTGGAGGACATCACGTCACCCGATGCTGTCGCTCTCAAGTAAGCATTTTAAGAAAATTAGAAAAAACCTAATCCACTTTGAATACTAAGGGGTAGTGCTTATTTTATTGAAAACAGAAAACTGAAGAGAGGGGATAGGAAAATGCAGAGCAAATAAGTTCGAAAAACAAAATGGCAAAGGCCATTGCAAAGCGAGGTGAAGATATTCAAGTACGAAGAAAGAGAGACCCATACAGAAGCAAATATTTACGAAAATGAGCTATTTCTGTGAACGGATAGGAAGATCATTGGTATTAGACCCGAACTTTGTCACAAGTGAGATTTTCTCAGCAGTTGGATAGTCAACCTCAACTGTTCTCACATACTCTCAGCCCACGCCCAATGCATCTATTTTGTGTTTCACTGCTTTGAAGAATTTATTTTGGTTTGAATGAGGGTCACCTGCATCTTTGCGTCTACCAACGCTTTGCTTCTTGAGCAAGCTCCTTCAAAGAAGAGGCGGCACAGTTTCTTTAGCGACCATTCCTCAATGCGACAGTCAATTCTGTTCTTGTCCTCGTTCCGCGTGCGTTCGCCCCACGGACCATTTGAAGCACCCTCTTGTCTAGTTAGGGGCACGAAAACGTCCTAAAATCAAAACGAGCAGTCCGAAAAAATGGATGCATTTCTTTTACTGTCCTTAACAGCTGAAATCGCCACAGGCACGTCCTAAAAAGCTCAGTACACCTATTAGGCGTATTGATGCTCGTACTGTGACAGGATACTGTGGGTGCACGCGTGTATAATTATGGAACACGTACAATGTCCCGTGACAATTGCCCCTTCCCATGGTAATCAAGCTTCACAGCAATACTTCAAGTATGCTTCACCCCATAGTGATACTGCCTCATACTGTTGTGAATATTTGCTCCTGTACGTTTTCGTCCTTACTCAGCTAGCTTCGGTCCCAATCGCAAGGCACGGCCTTTTCTGTTATAGCACAGATTTTTCATTCTGGATTTCATATTTGACATACTTGTAAATCTCTGCGGTCTTTCTAATGCGTTACAATTCTTCGGATACTTCGCGCACTAGCTGGTATCGATGTATGTAACCGTTTTCCCACCCTGTCACCCATGTTGTTTACTAGGTTGGACATGTTTCCGTCGGGGTTATTCCACTTTCGTTATCTGGCACTTGTCGTGCTTTCCTCGTTCCACCGACACCATTCCATCGCCGTAATTTCACCGTAATCCTGCTGTCGTTTTTCAATCCTGATTTTGCCGCCGTTGTCATGCCACCGTCCTCATTCATTCGGGGTCACACAGTTATCGACATGCAATTGTTCTCATACCATCATCCTGATGCTGTCCGTGATGGTCCTGCGATTCTCTTTATATCGTTGTCGTTACGGGATCCGCGTCATGCCAAAGTCATCACACATTCGCCCTTATTTGTTGTTGTCCTCATGTGGCCGTTCAGGTGTATATATATATATATATATATATATATATATATATATATATATATATATATATATATATATGTTTATTCTCACAAACATTTACATCATTGGAAAGCTGAAACTTTGCTCTATTTTTCTACATAATCGCCATCTCTTTCTGCATGTTTTGTAGACGGCGCTCCAGTTTGTGTATCCCTAACCCTTTCAGCCCTGGATTTTCTATTATTTGCATATATTTTTTGCTGTGCATATTTTGCACCATAAGGACTCTAGAATCATGCCTGAGCAAAAAATAAGTCATTTGTGTTATTATTTACCGGTTTACAATCATGTCGTCAAAACCGCACATCAGGGCTCAGTGGTTGCGAAAGGCAGTGAAAAGCTAATTTATTCAGAGATGGAAAACACAGTCATGGCAAACACAAACATCACTAATTGTTCATGTGGAAGCCTCTGAAGCAGTTTCGAGCCTTTGCAAGACACAGGTGGACGTTGCATTTTTCGCACATGATACGGGTTTGTCCTGTGCATCCCTCGAGCTTACAACGCTGTTCCCTGCTGTCGGTAAGAAGAGGCCAGTGTCCCACATTATCAAACCTTACGCCTTGTACAGGCCGATTTTCAGCATATCTTGCTTTTTTCGAAGTCACCAGAGGGTAGAGTGACGGCCTTCCTCGCTTTTGCATCTTTGGCAGGCTGTCGGCTCGTGCAAGTGCTTCACTAATATGGAGGGTGAAGTCAAGTAAGTCCAGTTGCTTGGCAGGGATCAGCCCTCGTGCAGATGCAT
The DNA here is from genome assembly GCF_050947875.1 of Dermacentor variabilis. NCBI lineage: Eukaryota > Metazoa > Arthropoda > Arachnida > Ixodida > Ixodidae > Dermacentor > Dermacentor variabilis. The sequence goes on along the minus strand of NC_134570.1, from coordinate 200,802,343 downwards.
CACGTCTATACTCCAGCCATCCGTTCACAACCGAGGCATTGATAACGTGAAATATCATCCTCAGCGTCCACTTTCGCGACCGAATCTTCGTACGGTAGAGCGCTACTAGGAAGTCGGTTTTATCGAATCCACCCATGCTGCTGTTGGACATCCTTACAACAGCTGGGCGTTTCACTTCAATGTAGCACTTATCCGTCTTGCTCCACCGCTTGGCGTTGTCCTCGTCATCAATGGCCACAAAGTTCGATGCCATGGTCACAGCTTTGTTGTCATACCATCGCGTGACAGCTACTATTCCGTCCTTGCTGACCATGGAAGCAGAAGTTCCGCGGCCTTTTTTCTTTAGAATTTTGTCTGACTCCAATGGGCATTTTTCACACCGGTTGGTTCGAATAGTTCCTGCCGCAAATATTTTCTTGTGTAGCAGCGCGCGCAGAAGAGGTAGCGATGTAAAATAATTTTCAAAATATAGTTTGTGTCCCTTGTCGCAGGGAATTCGATAAGCCAGCTGTGACACTATAGCACCTGTCACACCATATTGTTGCTTGAGACTTTCTTCTAACCGTGTCGTTGACCCCTGATACGGCAGCGAAGAATACACAATGCCAGACTCTCCACAAAGCATGAAGATTTTTATACCCCAGGGGTGTGGCTTCCCTTTCACGTACTGTTTGATATCCAGCTTTCCTTTGAAGCGAACAATTTGTTCGTAGATACACAATCGCTCCTCCACATGCAGTGCCTGACACCTTTCTTCGAATTTATCAAGAAGAGGTCTTACCTTCCAGAGGCGATCATCAGGGTCAGGCCGAGACACGTCAACAATGTGTAGATTGTGTCTCAGCTTTTCAAAGCGGTTCCGTGAGAGCTCGGTAGATGCAACCAGCCTAGTCTTCATTTCCGGCTTCCAATATAACCGCAGCTTTGGGTATCGCATGACGCCCATGATGAGGTGAAGTGCAAAGAGTTGTCGGATCTCTTGCTCGTTTGTATTTACCGATTTGCCTTCTTGCAGTACCCAATACTGGTTCGTCTTTTCGGCTAGTTCAATGAATACGCTCTTCGGAATGTAGCGACAGAAATACCCCCACGGTGAGTGCATTTCTTCATCTGCATTCACTGAACCAAATTCTTCGCACTGAAAAGTTGTGTCCGGTTTTATGAACTTCTTCCTTGTCCATGCAGCTGTCGATGGTTGGCAATCATCGTCCGAGCTTTCATCCTCGCTTTCTGCCTGTTCTGGCTCAGGCTGCTCAAACTCGTCACCGCTGTCGGAAGATCCGTCGATTTCTCCCTCCACATCAGACAAGTTTCCATTACCAAGCTCAAGGAAAATTGCATCCGTGCATTCTTCCAGATGCCTAGAACACAAGTCCTGGCGGGAATAGAATGTATCTGTCGGTATACACGGTATAGGCGTGCCTGAAAAAAGAAAAAAAAAAACACGCACTGAAATCAGACGCATGGCAAACCGACGGCACGCCATACACGACCACAAAGCCCTGCTGTCGTCAAAACCGCACACGGAAAAAACATCTTCTTACAAGTAATATCACCATGCAATGATGCTTATTCAAGCACATGCGTTCTCTGCAATCTGTTTAGAGACTATATAAAATATCGCAACGTAAACTACGCAGGGGCTATTCAATTAAAAATTAAAAAAGAGCGCACGTACCTGACGGCGTGTCTGCCATGTTGATTGTTGTCATTTCTTCTTCCTCGTTCGACACGGCTCCGCAGAGTCACGTGACTAACCATGGCGATGGCACTAGTATTTCCAATAGTACGAGTGGGGAAAAATACAAGCAGTTTCGGGTCTTTTTTCATGCTGAAAATTCCGATTGCAAGTCCTGTCGTCATTTGACGACGCCAGGGCTGGAAGGGCTAAACCGTAGAAACCCGCCGCCAACATGTTGAGTAAGCGTTTCACCTCTTCTTTGACTTCATTGTCGCTCCGCAAGCGTTGGCCGCTCAAATGTTCCTTTAACTTGCGGAACAAGTGATAATCCATAGGCGTGAGGTCTGAACTGTACGGTGGGAGGAGCATGATAGTTCACGCAAAGTTTGCCAAACGTTCCTTAGCTTGAAGGGAGACGCAAGGTCAGGCGTTGTCGTGGAGCAGCGTTACGCCGGCTGCCAGTCGTCCTGGCTCGCATTTCTGGATAGCTCTCCTAAGTTTTCTTAGTGTTGTACAATAACTGTCTGAGTCAATTGTTCTCCAACGTTCCCTGAAATCGATCAGCAGTATCCCCTTACGACTCCAAAAGAACACTGGCCATGACTTTGGAAGCATAAGGAGATTGCTTGAACTCCTTTGCGACTGTTGACTCTGGATGAAGCTACTGTTTGGATTTTTGATTCGTTTCGGGAGTGAAATGAAACAGCCACGTTTCGTCTCTCGTAGCAATGGAGTCCAACAATACTTCCTTATGTTCTTGACACTTTTGAAGAAACTGGCGAGCACAGTCAAGGCGTTTATGCTTGTGGCCTTATGTGAATAGCCGCGGTACCCATCAAGCGCAACACTTATGGTACCCCAATTTTTCAGTTAAAGCTCTTTCCACTGTACCATAGGAACTCCCAGAAATCCGAGGAACAAGCTCATGGACGGTGCTCCTCCTGTTCTGAAGCACTTCGGGTTGGACCGTCTCGATAAGCGCCTCCGAAACTGACAGTTTCCCACTCCGTTATTTATCGTGGACTTCCTTCCGACCGGCACTAAACCCCTACACCACTTTCGAGTGTGTTGAACGGACATACACTTGTCTCATACACCTGCATCAACTGACGATAAATATCAACTGGTGGAGTCCCCTTGGCGTGTAAAAAGCGAATTACGGAACAAATCTCGCACTTGGAGGGATCAACAATGGGAACCTCCATATCGGACGGCAGCTGAGCCGTGAATGATCGGCGCAGCGAAGCGCGGCAGGGGGAAATCGAGAGTGGGGAAACAGCCGCGCGCGAAAGTGCTCCCGGGTTTCAATTCGCACATTACCGCGTGGCTGAAGCGCCCCCCCCTCCCCCCTCGGGGCCTTATTTCTTATAAGTTTTCCACGTCACTTGAACCAAGGATTTAAAAGAAAGTGCTTAGCCGCAACTGAATAAAACTTAGGAGATATGAGTTGCCATCATGTTGCGCTCATTAGGGAATTTCTTCTAATGCACTTAATTAGTTAACTAACTGAGATCAATAATGCAAATTGTTTGATATTTACTTTAGAGCCAAGTACGTTTAGTTACGTTACAGAGGGCATTCCAAAACATCCAATTCAATTTTTTTGTGGCAACGCATATGCTGCGTCGCGATTTTCTCCGTTTAAAGAAAGCCCGCGAAATATGAAATAAAACTACGTGACAGCGCTTAAGCGCTAACGTATTGCAGCGCTCTCAACCGTGCTTCGTGCGAAAGAACCGTGCGCGCGGACCGTGGTGAAATGAACGGTCGCGGCTCTATGCATCGGCTTCACAGTGCGTCAGCATCTTTCACGGTGCCACATGTAAAGGAAGCGCCGTCGCCCTCATAAATAATAAGCTCGACGCATGGTTCAGCGCTCTGCAACAACATAGCGCTCGAGTGCAGTCAAGTGGTTTTATTTCACATTTCGTAGGCTTTCTTTAAACACCGAAGAAAGTCCCCACGCAGCATGTACGTTGCCGCCAAAAATTAGATCGGTCATATTGAAATGTAATCTGCAACGTGACGAAACGCACTTGGCCCTCAAGGGAACATTAAAAATATTGTGCAATTGTTATTACTTAGTTAACTAATTAAGCCCAACATACCAAAATATAACCTAAGCATCGCTACATGAAAGCAAACCATATTTCCGGGGGTTCATTCTGTTACTGTTAACAATTGTCTGAAATCCTTTGTTCATGTTATGTAAAACAAGCTGAATATATATATATATATATATATATATATATATACCACCTTCGACGTTACATTGGCTTCATTCCTTCTCCGCAATTTCCTTGTCACCGATCGTCATGCACTCATCATCATCATTATCATTATCATCAGCCTGGTTACGCCCACTGCAGGGCAAAGGCCTCTCCCGTACTTCTCCAACAACCCCGGTCATGTACTAATTGTGGCCATGTCGTCCCTGCAAACTTCTTAATCTCATCTGCCCACCTAACTTTCTGCCACCCCTGCTACGCTTCCCTTCCCTTGGAATCCAGTCCCTAACCCTTAATGACCATCGGTTATTTTCAGTCCTCATTACATGTCCTGCCCATGCTGATTTCTTTTTCTTGATTTTAACTAAGATGTCATTCCCTCACCCAATCTGCTCGTTTCTTATCCGTTAACGTTACACCCATCATTCTTCTTTCTATAGCTCGTTGCGTCGTCCTCAGTTTAAGTAGAACCCTTTTCGTAAGCCTCCAGGTTTCTGCCCCGTAGGTGCGTACTGGTAAGACACAGCTATTTTACACTTTCTCTTGAGGGATAATGGGAACCTGCTGTTCTTGATCCATAACCATGCCCTCATGGTTATGGCCTACCTGCCGAGCGGGTGTCATAGCAAAAGTGAGCCGATGCCAGAGGCATTCATTTTAAATAGCGGCATAAAACAAGGTCAAAGAAGAGCACGGGACCATAGCTGACCGTGATCTTCCGTGTCCGCGTTCTTTGGCGCTGTTTAAAATGAATGATCTGTACCAACTAGCTCCCATCCAAACCTTTCCGGTTACATTGTATGTTGCATATACGTAAGCAAAGGAAATCTGAGAACGGCCACTACGCATTCTAAACAACGGTGTCTGAATCAATACGGTGTGTCGCTACAGTGCTTGTGTGCTAATGTAACCATGAGAAGTAGGAATAGTGTTGCTTGCTGTAGGCGGACCTAGCCTTGCAAAGGTGGCCCGCTATTGCTCCGCCCAATTGCCACCTATCAATCTCGGTACAGTCATGAAGCCTGTCGCTGTCTCCTGGTAACATTCCTTCGGGTATCACAATGAACTTCACACAGGAGGCCGCACGGCTCACCACTGGCTCCCCAAGCCCGTGTCACAGAAGAACTTTAGCAAGGACATAAGCACCTCTCTACTAAACGCTCGCAGGAACAAAATGCCAGAAACAATAATGGTGACAGCGATTGTGAGGTCGCTACTATCGGAATATTATTGTCTTACATACGTTGCATTCAATGCTCTGTCCCTGTTTTTCTCGTCTTCTTTATGGCGCCTGATTGTCTATTTACACTTTGAATTACCCGGCACTTAGTTTCCAACTTTCCTGGCCTCTCCCTCCATCCTGCGTCCACGCTTTTCAGGTACAGATAGTTCTGCGCTTCAGCTGCCCATTGAATTTCATCAATGTTCCTTAGTCTAACCCACGTAACCCTGCACTGCCTCATTTGTTGTTTTACCGTAGGCCCCAACGACAACTGGCCTTTACTTACCTCGGTTCTTTGATCATTCATTACATGAGCATATAGTGTAATTTCAAAGGCCATGGTAGAGCCACCACCGAAGGAATGGTGTTCTTTAACATAGCGGAATATTACACCGTAATTGACTTATTTCTCTGCCTTCTCCATCTCCGTTTCTACGTCGACAACGAAGAGGAGCAGAAGTGATAGTTGTGCGAGTTGGTACGAATTCATAGTAAAATATTTAGCGCGCACAATTGACAAGGACACAAGGAAGGGGGACACACGAGCGCTTACTCACAACCATTTTATTTTCGGAAATACACAGGTGTGTTTCTGAATGTGTAGACGCTGTCGCGAAGGCAAAAACTGCTTGTGTGAGTCCCAACCGGCTCAACCTAGTGGCAGGAGACATGGCTTCTAGAGGGTTACGTGTTCTTACCGCCGATAAACAAGGATGTTTTGTTGTCCTACCTGATGGCATGTTTCGTCAAAATCTTGTGAATCTATGGATAAAAATTTCAAGAGAATTAATGTTAAGCCTGCCAAACAAAAACAGCGTGCTATTGAATTACTGCGTTCCCTCAGTTTAGAAAAGCTATGTTCCTTAGTCAAAAAAGTAAAGGGCCTGCATCTTGAAGTGTTTTTCTCGTGTAAAACGCACAAACCTGGAGAGCCGTTCAGCGCCATTGTTACTGCAAGAAGCAGTCGGCAGCAGCAGGTAGCATCGTTTATCCAGAAACAGCTTTCCTCATTAAGAATCCCCGATCCGTTAGTAATCTATAATTCTGAGGCTGTTGTACAATATTTGAGGGAAAACAAAACAAAAGGATGCAGCGCCTTCAGTGTTGACGTACAAGACTTATTTTACTTGATTCCCCACACAGAGCTGTTAAAAGATGTTAAAATGTGTATTTGCGAAGATAATGATGAAGTAAAATTTATAAATGACAGTGGAGCACCCGTGGAAAGCTTTATGAAAATACTATTCTTTTATCTTAGTTCTACTTTTGTCGGTTCGAATGAAGCAATGTATGTGCTAAAATCAGTTGTATATATAGGTTCCAAGGAAGCGCCAATACTAAGCGACATTTTTCTAGCTCGTGTAGACAAAAGTATTCACAGTGCTTTAGGAAGCTTGAAAAAAAATTTCCGATTTGTTGATGATTTTTTGGTTATTTTTGATGGGAATGAACATGGCTGCAATGTGGTTAATGTACTGAAAGTGTTCCATGAATATGGCCTAGGCCTTAAGTTTACCCATGAGATTGCTAAAAAAACGAGCTACAGTTTCTAGATCTTTCTCTGCAACTGCTGCCCGATCACACATGCTGGATGTACAGCCCTAGATCAAAAAAGCCCATGTTACAGTACAAATCAGGACGTTCGGAGATAGTAAAAAGCGGAATTGCGGTGTCTTGCCTTCGGGCTGCTTTAGTAAAATCTTGTTGCCACCGAATAAAAGAAAGCTTTGCAAATCAGGTAACAAGACTAGGTTCGGTGGGATTCCTGGAACACATCATAGTCAGAGCGGCCGAAAAGGTCATCAAATACCAAAAGGTGTACAACCCACAGATTCAAGGAACAGGCTTAGCACGCACAAAAAGCGGCTTGCAGTTGTACCTTACGTCCATTATTTTTCCCATGGGCTAAATAATGTGGCCAGCCGGTATGGCGTTGAAGTGGTTTTCAGCGCTCCTAACAAAATGCAAAAACTGTACCAAGCTATTTCCAATAAGTTATACAATAGGGTAAAAAATGCAGCTGCGGCCTAGAAGACGATCATAAATTCACAAAATGCAGAACAGGTGTTGTGTACCGGCTTTCGTTGACCGGTGGCAAGATGTACATATATAGGACAAACCGGTCGGTGCATAAACACCCGTCTAAAAGAACATGAACGTTCTCTCGGTAAAGAAAACGATTCGCACTTGTCGAATCACTGTGATCTATGTCATTGTGATCCGGTATTTTTTAACACTGACATTTTGTTTTCAGATAAAAATAAACTAAGACGCGAAATCTCAGAAGCGTTTCATATCAAAAAGTGCGCGAAAAAATGCATAAGCCAGGCATCGGTTGTAATCACTGATAATGAATTTGCTTTTTTAAATACTGGATGAACCTTCTTAATATTTTTTTAATCGGTTTCTGTTTTACTGACCTCTCTTTTTGCACATGCTTAGCGCTGATAGCTGGGCATATATGTTCTGTATATTTCCGAAAATAAAATAGTTGTAAGTAAGCGCTCGAGTGTCCCCCTTCACTGTGTCCTTGTCAATTGTGCGCGCTAAATATTTTACATGTTAAGAAATCGTCTAAACATTGCACTTCTAAAACTGAGCTTGTGGCCTACACTACGTTAGTTATATCATTATTGGAATATGCAGACGCCGCTTGGAATCTGCACACCAAATCTGATATTAATTGCATTGAACGTGTTCAGAATGCACCGCTAAGATTCATCTTTAACGCCTATTGCAGGCACGTGTCCGTTACGGACCTCGGGCAATTGAGTGGTCTTTCTATACTCTAGAATTATGCAGAAAACTACACCAACTACAAATGATTTTTAATATCGTAAAGAGTATAACTCATGTGTATTTCATCAGTTGAATGCAGTATAACAGTGCAGGGCCAACGAGATGTAAGCACAGCAAGCCGATTTAATGCCACGAGCGAAAAAAAACCATACAGTTTTTCCTTTCTTCCTGGAACCATTGCGCAATGGAACGCGCTTTTATGTGGCTTACTTGGTTTGTCATAAGCCGATGGCTTCACATCTGCCGTGCAACATTACCTGCGATATTTATCGGTGATTTTGTTTAATCATTGTGCATATAATTTGCATTGTATGCGTGTCACTAATGCTTATTCCCTAGGCGCTTCTCTGGTATTATTCGCAGAAGGTTCCGGGAATCTAACGCTATGCTCACGTATCAGTTTCAGAGTAGCTATTGTTACTTTACCTGTTCCTTATGTTTCCTATGTTGATGGTTTCAGGTAACTTCGGGCACCTTTTTTATCATCTTTATTGTGAATAGCTATTTAGTGTCTTGGCCTATGGCTGCAAACAGATACATGTTTTCCCACTTGTTATTTGGTGCGCTTGTGGTTGTGGTATTGTCTCAGAATAAATTCGTGAGAGTACGGACTTAGTGCAGTACTATTGATTTAGTACATTTTCTTGTTCTCGCCTTCAGTCCTCGTTTAGTTTCATCTGCTTTCTCAGCATTTGTATGCAATACTGTTATTGCTATCAATATTGTCGACTTGAATGTTTGCAATGTATAATTTATACTTTATAAAAACAATGTACCCGCTCCTCCCATGGGTTCCAAAAGGTAACTGGCAGTATCTGACAAATAAATAAATGTCATCCAGCTGACTCACACCTTCGGACCAAAAGCGTTTCTAGCGATAGCTGTGAAGGACTGACAGTCATGGTTGTTTCTATATTAGCCGTTGATCTTTAGAACTTGTCTGTATATCGTGCCCTCGCCTGGCCAATGTATAGTCAGCAGTAAAGTGTAGGCCGAAAAATCATACCTAATACCCGCCGTGGTTGCTCAGTGGCTATGCTGTTGGGCTGCTGAGCACGAGGTCGCGGGATCGAATCCCGGCCACGGCGGCCGCATTTCGATGGGGGCGAAATGCGAAAACACCCGTGTGCTTAGATTTAGGTGCACGTTAAAGAACCCCAGGTGGTCAAAATTTCCGGAGTCCTCCACTACGGCGTGCCTCGTAATCAGAAAGTGGTTTTGGCACGTAAAACCCCAAATATTATTATTATTATTATCATACCTAATAAATATTGCTATCATACTTTCCGCGACACCCGGTACAAGTACTTACTGGACAAGCAAATTGTGAAGAAAAAAACCTTGAAGGAAACGTGACGTAGGAACCTTCCAAAGCACGTAAATGAATATTACAATGAACAACTAAAGGAGGGAAATCATTAGCAAGTGTAACTCAAAAGACTGACCGAAGTATGGGATTCTCAGTGCCACTAAAAAAGAGCGGGGAACTATTCCTGACATACAGGTGCGCCATAGCCCAGCTATCTCGCACTGACTGGCCAAAAAATATGGCTGTTCAGATATCTATCTATCTATCTATCTATCTATCTATCTATCTATCTATCTATCTATCTATCTATCTGTCTGTCTGTCTGTCTGTCTGTCTGTCTGTCTGTCTGTCTGTCTGTCTGTCTGTCTGTCTGTCTGTCTGTCTGTCTGTCCGTCCGTCCGTCTGTCTGTCTGTCTGTCTGTCTGTCTCTTTCTTTATTTTCCAAAGCTGATATCAAGCTCTCGGAATGAGTGGAAACCATAGTAGAAATGAAAATAATAGCTTGGCTTCCTAAAAAATGCCAACACCGTAACTGGAAAGAACCTCTTATAGTCCGCATTTCGATGGAGGCGAAATGCGAAAACGCCCGTGTGCTTAGATTTAGGTGCACGTTAAAGAACCCCAGGTGGTCAAAATTTCCGGAGTCCTCCACTACGGCGTGCCTCATAATCAGAAAGTGGTTTTGGCACGTAAAACCCCAAATATTATTATTATTAACCTCTTATAGTAAAAAAAAGTCACGCAGAAGCTTCCTTAGGTGTTGTCAAATATGCTTAAGCATTGTGCGACTTCCGCAGCCCGTTGTCAATAAGGATATTATGAATCCTGATCCGACCAGTATGAACGAGAGCGCTGCTGTGACACGAACTGCTGCGGACTGCGGCGCAAGTTGAAGCGACGACGCAAGCAAACTACTGCAGGTGGTGGCACCAGGTGTATTGATGACGTTCCAATCATTATAAGGCGTTATCACTCTTTAGCGCCTTCTGCATTTGTCTAAAGCTGTTAGAGACCGTGATCAACCGAACTCCGGCGGCGGCAGCGCATGACGCATCCGCGCGGGCCCTATCTGGAAAGCGATCTGATATGGTGGCAGAGAGAGCGCAAGTGCTGATAGCTTCGTGAGCGCTGTGTTCTCGCCGCTTAGTTCATGTTGGAGCCAGAAGCCGCACGAAGGTGTGTTGTCTCGCTGCTGCGGGCCCTATCTCGAAAGCTATCCTCTTGCGGCATCCAAGGAGGGACGGTTTTTCTTGTTGGCTACGCATAGAAATGCTTACACATTTAAAAAATGACCTTTAGCTTGTTACATTTAACGTGCCTAAGTTGCCCAATGATTTTAGAGGGGCGTTGTAGGTGTACGGCGCCACATTTATTTTTGACCACTTGGGCTTCTTCCACCTCGCGCAAAAAGCACGATAATCGAGCTTTTTTGCATTTTACGGGCCTTACAATTCGGCTCCCTCGGCGATGAATGAAACCTGCAAAACCATGAGGAAGAACTTCTGAAAGCTGCACATAACCGAAGGGTCATTCTATTATGTAGCAGTTCCTGCTCTCGCGGATGATAGCAACTACCAAGAGCGAATTCATTCATTTCATTCATTTATTGATACTGTGAATCCCATCAGGGATTGTAACAGGAAGGGCTGTATGTCATACATAGGAACATGGTATAAGGTGTTACTTACTAAATCTTATACAATAAAAAACTTGGGCATATAACAATTTGATTACGTGATTATACAAGAGAATAAATAGAACGGAGAGGTTATGACAACGATAGTTGCAGTTACAGAAACCAGTTACAGGGTCAGTATTGAGGTAATAACAGTCACGCAACAATCAAGGTTACAATAATGCCAACAAGAAAAGAAATATATTGCATCACTGCCGTAATTATAGTCAAGCACAAACACCGTTAAAATAACGAGGCAACAAGAAACTACGTAAATAATGTGAAGAATTATTGCTGCAATGCGTATAGTTGATCCGCAATCAGGGTACCAAACGTATCTAAGGATGAGCCGTCAGTAATACTTGTGTTAAGATTATTCCATTCGCGTGTCGCCCTTGGAAAAAATGAGTATTTGAAAATATCAATGCGGAATGAAAATTCGCTTAATGTGTGTGGGTGTTTAGGACGAGTTAATCTATTCGAGGACGTTGATATGTATTTCATAATAGGCAGTTTAAGTTGATTGTGTATTAACTGATACATGATTTTTAGTCTAGCAAGCTTGGCTCTGCTATGCATGGTTAGAAGTTCGGCACGTTTCAGTAATGCTGTTGGCGAGTCTGTGATGCAGTGTTTATTATATATGTATCTCAGCGCTTTTCGCTGTACCCCTTCAAGTTTTTTAATCAGCTTGTTAGCAAACGGGAACCAAACTGCGTTGGCGTACTCTAGAACCGGTCTTATAAGTGTTTTATATGCGAGTAACTTTGTTTCAGATGGTGCTTGTTTAAGGCGCCTGTTAATGAAGAATAGCTGTCTTATTGCGGTTGATGTGATATTGTTAACGTGAGAATCCCACCTGAAGTCAGATGTTAGTGTCACACCAAGGTACTTATGCTCCTGAACAGATGCAAGAGGAATGTTGATAAGGGTGTACTGGAAGGCTGATGTAGGTTTTTTTCTGGTTATGGATAATAGAACGGACTTTTTTAGGTTGATATCCATCTGCCAGTCCTTGCACCACTGGAAAACTGCTGTTATGGCGTTATTTAAAGTTCTATGGTCATCAAGGCAGTTAATTTCCTGGAATAGAACGCAGTCATCTGCAAAAAGTTTGATATTCTGTGAAGCATATGCTGGGAAGTCATTAATAAAGATTAAGAATAATACTGAGGCTAAGACACTTCCTTGGGGTACTCCTGATGTAACGTTAGTTGTCGCGGACCTCTCGTTGGTAATTTCAACAAATTGTGTGTGATTACTAAGTTAGTTCTAGTTTTGCGAGAAGTTTAGTGTGTGACACGCGGTCAAATGCCTTCGAAAAGTCTAAAAGTATGAGGTTTATTTGTTTCTGGTTATCAATTCTCTTGGATATGTCATGTGTTAATTCAATTAATTGCGTAATAGTAGAAAGGCCTTTACGAAAGCCGTGCTGACAAGGGGTTAGGATATCATTTACTTCTAGATAAGCATTTACGTGTTTTAAAATAATATGTTCCAATAACTTGCATACTGTACTGGTTAATGATATGGGCCTGTAGTTTGAAGGATCAGATTTATTTCCTGATTTGTGTATTGGTGTTATTTTGGCAGTTTTCCATTCCGTAGGAAGGGTGCAAGTGGATAATGATTTGTTAAAAAGGAGGATTAGAAATTTTGCCATCCACTCGGCATATCGATGAAGGAATATGTTAGGGATGTCGAATCGAAGCGGCCGCACTGGCTGCTGTCCCGTTCTTACGCGATTGCACGGTAGCGTGCGGGCCGCCGCGCGGACTTCTGGGCGACAAGCGAAATTTCTTCACGCACAGAAAATTTCGGGTCCATTTCATAATTTCTTGTGACGCTGTCAGCTGTGTCATCGCTCGGTTCCCGACCGTGCTGGCGCGTTTCACTAAAAAAACCGCAGCGCCGGCTGTCGGGCGCCATTCTACTCACCGACCGCAGTAAAGGGCAGTGATAGCGTAACCAACGTCGCATCTTCACGCTCATGGCGGGTGACTGCAATCGTGCTCCAGGAATGCAAACCCTTCAGAGGTGATCTAATCTGAAACAGCGTTTTGTTGGCACAATTCTTGCGCTGCCTGCTTTCTGGGATGCGGCTATAACAGTTCACGTTGACATAATATTTGCCTTGAGTGTGCCTTTAAGTACACTATAAAAAATTTCCGTCATTATACGGAGGATTTCCGTCATTATACGGAGAACTGCAGGCAAATATACGGAAAATATGGCATATTTCAAAAATACGACAAAATCTGCCGTTAATATACGGAAAGTTCTTTCCGTTTTAAGCTTTACGGACATTTTCACTGTAATCATATAACGGCTATACACTGCTTTTCACGAAACAGACAGAATTCCGTATTTTTGGTATGCGAACATCCGTATTATTGTGAGAAAATTTAAGCTACATGTCTGAATGAGCGCTCGTACTCACAAAGTTGCAGCTAACAATATTTTATTGAACACGCGAACTGTACGCATTTTGAAGATGCGTACAAAATGTGAGAGTTAGCCTTCTACCAAAAGCTGCAATAACAGATTGTATAAATATATATACGCATCTTCTATTCCGGTCGCAGTTTGCCGCGCATATGGGCCTTGTAACGCTGACCATATGCGCAAATATATGCGCGTTCTCGCAATGTTCTCAAATTAAGCGCTTCGCAGTTAATAATACAGCATATATGTTTAAGTGAACGAAGAGCCGTGGGCATACGTACATACGTAAATAAGTTTGCGAGACTCAGGTGCTGGTGCACTGCGAATGACATTGGTGCTCTACGCCAAAAATTGTACGCATTATAAATCAGTACCGAAACGCAGGGAGTGGTATAATGATCGTAACTGCGTTTACATTTAGCAACAAATGGTCTCGAAGGCGACCTATAGATCCAAGTACAACGGTCGGATGAAATTTTCGAATGTGGCAAGCAATTAACCCAAGTGTGAAAGGGCACTGCTGAACTGCAATGTAGTTGGTTTAACTCATTCCCATAATATTTACAAAATATCTCGTCTCTGACAATAACCGCCCATTCATTGAGACAAATCGACTACGCACAATCTTCACTGTTCATGTGTTAATTCTTGCGGCAAGATGTAATCGCAAACATTTGACGCTTCATCTTGAAACAAGACCGGTAAGCGCGCTCATTGTTGTACGGCAGAATAAAGACGAACATGCACCGACATGTGTGCAAACTACTGGAAGGTGAGTGAAGATGAAGGACGTATCACCGTGCTAGTATTGTGTGTACTGTCAAAAAGAAGAATAAAAAAGACGGAAAAGAATGCCCAGTGCCGAGTTGTAACGATTCAAGGTTTATTACTTTTCGACCTAGAATGCAACACCATTAGTTCCATGTGCTTTATACATGGGTAAATGTTATGACACAACTCATTATTTACCCGTTCATTACATGCAGCAACCAGCCCAAATTATCACTTTACTAGAGCTTATGGACGCATCGCAGTCCACTGGTTTGCACTTCATTCCCGCACTGGAGTTTGCTATCCCCAGTAGCGAATGGTTTGGTTGACCTCCCTGCCTTTCTGCTTCTTGCATTCTGTCTCCGTTTGTATAAAACGCAATAACTTGCGGGAGAGAAAGCGTTTTCCTCTTTTAGAATTCAGTTAATTGTCAAGCAATTATTTTGCAGCTCCAGTAACTAAAGCACTAATGCGAAAACGAAAACGAATCTGTTCTACTCTCCGCGCTCACAGAGTGCGGCACCAGGGGGCAGCGCGCGCTGCGCGTCCGGCGAAGTGAAGTGGTGTCAAGATCGCCGTGTCGTAAGCTGTTCGTACGGACGCTCCTGTGGTCGAGGCTTCAGCGACTTCGTTCGTAGCTAAGTACTTTTTTATCTTTATTAGCTAGTGTTTTGAAGTGTTTTCTGTTGCATGGAGTAGAGGCGCAAATTTTAATTCTTGGTAAGAGTAGCAAACATACCGGCTTTGTCTAGGTCTGGCGGCTCCCCCGTTAGGCCTAGTTGGTAAGAGGGACCTGTTGATAGGCTTAGTTAATTCTTTCAGCTAGCTCCTCGGATTCTTACATGGGGTAGGGAGTGATAATTCTTTATTTTAGTTTGGGATAGCGGTGGAGGTCGGCTTTGCTTGAGTGATTTGGCGAACTTCCTCGTTGGGCCTAGGGACGTGGGCCTAGCGATGAAATCGAAGAACGTGAAGGCCGCGGGGGACGGGGAGCAAGTGCAGTGCGACGAGTGCCTGCGATGGTGCTTCCTCGACGAAACTAAGTTCTAGAATTTAGCAGACGCGGAGGGGTCTAGCTTCACGTGCAGGTCGTGCGAGGGCGTCAGGGAAGTCGTCCAAAAACTGGAAAGGAATTGGGCGACTAAGTTCGACGAGCTTAAGGCAGACCTGAGGGAGGAACAGGAGAAGTGGGTAGCACTGCAGGCGAAAGTTGACAATTTCGTCAAGGTGGAGGCGGCCCAGGCCGCGTAGTTAGTAAGGACTGTGGCCGAGCTTGAGGAAGAAAAAGAAAGGAGCGCCGAACTGGAAAGGCGGCTCGACGCGCTGGAGACGCGGACAGCGGAGAAGGTCGGGTCAGGACAACAAAGTGCTGGCAAAAACTCAGAAAGTAGCGTAGAACCTACAGGCGAAGTGGGAGGCAGGGTGCCAGAGCAAGCCGTCCTCAGCTCGCCGCCGGTGAAACGGCGTAGTTATAGTGAAGCTGCACAACGCGCCCAGAGTGAGGCGAGGCTGCAGCCACAGGGGCGCCACCGGACGCAAAGGGAGGGGCAGCGGACACAGCCTGCAGTCGAACGGTTTGCACGTAGAAGGGTCCCGGTGATAGGGGACACCAATGTGGGGAGGGCCGAACAGGGCGTGATGGCGAGAGTGAAGGCGGACGGGCGAGTACAGGTGGATGCGCAAGCGGGCAAGGGCATGGCGGAAGCAATGACCAAGGCGTGGGAAGTAGTTGGGGTCAGCACGGAGAGCGACAGCTTGGTCATTATGCATTGTGGGCTCAATCACGTGCTTAAGGGGAGAAGCCAGGACCTTGAGAGGCACATTAAGACTGGGCTGAGTGAGCTTAGAGAGGCCTCCGGGAGGGTGCATGTCACCATATGCACTATCCCAGAGGTCCAGGGCCAGGCTTACTTGGTAGAAAGGAGGGTGGTTGAGGCCAATCGGGTCATTCGGAGTCTGAGCGGACGACTCGGGTACAGCGTGATGGAGGTCAACAGGGACGTGTAGGGAACCGGCTTCCGGCCTTTCGTGCAGGATGGTATTCACTACAGTGGTGCCACTGGCAAAAGGATAGGGGGCAGGATGGATCGCCAGGCAACAGCTTTTTTAGGGGGACCCAGAACCCTGAAAGAAGCAGTGTAGGCGTGGACGATTCGAGGCAGGAGCCACAAACACGCAAACATCGGTACTGTAGGAGAGGTGACAGGAATAAGTGCAAGAGCCAAATTAAGTCAGACATAGGGTTCATTAACATGCAAGGTGGCAGAAATAGGCTAAACTGGGAGGAAATCGAAGAACAATTAAGACAGGAGAACTTAATGGTTTATGGGTTTGTAGAGACACATCTTAGGGACATGGAACAACCGCCCTGTAACCCTGATTATGCATGGGAATACTGCAACAGAGTGCAGGGTAGCAGAAAGGGTGGGGGAATTGGAGCACTCGGTCATAAAAATACAAATTGGCAAAGGGTCAAACAGGAATGCAAGGAGCATTTATGGCTAAAACGAAAAGTAGCAGGGGCGAAAACACTTCTAGGCTTTGTATACCTTCGGACAGGATCAAATGCTAAAGAGGAAAACAAAAAAAGTGTTGGACTGTATAGCAGCGGACATCAATGAGCTAGGAAAAGGATGTGAAGTAATTGTATTAGGAGACATGAATGCGCATGTTGAAGATATGGATGTGTACACAGACTCCACAGGTAACATGCTGCTGGATATGTGTGAGAGACTTAACTTAGTTGTCTGTAACTCTACTGAAAAGTGTGACGGGATCCTAACATGGGAGGTAGGGGGTCGACACTCGACAATAGATTATGCGTTAATGTCACATAGGATGTACGATAGATTAGGAGCCATGATTATAGATGAACAGGGCTCCAGAAGTATAGGTAGCGACCACAAACGTATCAAGTTGAGTTTTAAGAGGGAAACTAAAGCACGAACGACGCGCGAGGAAACGCCAGATGTGATTTTTTACTGAGAAGACCAAGTGGAAATAGCGGCCAAACAAATTGAAGAGGAAATATCAGAGGGTACTGAAGCTGATTGGACTTACCCAAAGTTAATGAGACTATTTGAGCGTGAGCTAGGTAAGGCGCGAGTCAGGAAAACAAGTCAAAGGATACGAAAACTCAAGAGCTGGTGGGATGAAGAGGTTAAGAAGGCCATAAAGAAACGTCAGGAAGCCTCCAGGGAACACACGTATTCCAAGAGTAAGGGAGAACGTGAAGCAGAAGTAGAGAGGAAATGAGTAAACTACATAACATGCAAAAGGGAAGCATCCTATTTGATCAACGAGAAAATCAAGACAAAAGGGTCCCAATGGCTGTCAAAAATAAGCAATAAAAAAGATAAACAGGCAGCTGGAAAATTATGGCAACATCTGAACTCCTTGGGTAATAGGACAAGCCTAGAGCAGAGGTATATAGTAACAGCTCAAGGTACTCGGTTAGAAGGAGAGGAGGCAAGGGGCATATAGAGACCATGATGAGGGGAAAATTTACAAAACAGAGAAATGGTACATGCAGTACGTCGGAGAGGGATAGCCCGGCCAACCCACTGCTTTCGCTTGGACAAAAAGAGTGGGAAAGGGCTGAGAAAAGGGTACCAAGTAGCACATCGGCAGGTCCCGATGGTATTCCAATTACGTTAATAAAGAAATTGGGCCCGAAATCTAAGAAAGCATTGAGGGAGGTGGTGAGAAAAATGCTAGTGGATGGTAAAGTACCTGACGAATGGAGGCTAAGTAGGATGAGAATGATATATAAGGGAAAGGGGGACAAAGCTGACATAAATAACTACCGGCCTATGTCAGTGACGTCAGTGGTTTACAGGGTGGTTATGCAGATTATAAAGGACAGACTGCAGGCATGGGTAGAGAACGAGGGGTTACTTGGAGAGCTACAAAATGGGTTCCGGAAGCATAGGAGGCTAGAAGACAATCTGTTCTCGCTAACACAGTGCATTGAAATAGCTGAAAAGGAACACAGACCTCTATGGCTGGCTTTTTTGGACATCAAGGGAGCCTATGACAGTGTACTTCAAGAGGGCTTGTGGGGCATTCTGGAAACTTTAGGAGTGCAAGATGGAGTAACCAATTTCTTAAAAGATATCTATAAAGGTAACCGGGTGATTATACAATGGGAAAAGCAGATTTCGAAGCCTCTAATGATTCGGCGGGGGCTTAGGCAGGGGTGCCTATTGTCACCTCTGATGTTTATGCTGTACCTACAAGGTTTAGAGGCCAAAATACAGCAAAGCGGACTCGGCTTCAACCTATCATTTTTCAAACAAGGAAAATTGATCGAACAGTCATTGCCAGGACTGATGTACGCGGATGATATCGTATTAATGGCTGACAATGCAGAAGATCTGCAGGAATTATTGGACATATGTGGTACAGAAGGAGACAGATTAGGCTTGAAGTTTAGCAAAGAAAAATCAGCAGTCATGATATTTAATGATAACATTTGCGGCGAGCATAAGATACAGCAGGCCACGCTGGAGATAGTCGATAAATACAAGTACCTTGGGGTGTGAATAAATAATGGCATTGAGTATCTGACAGAGTACGAAAAATATCTAACGACTAAAGGTAACCGAAGTGCAGCGATTATGAAGAGTAGGGCACTGTGGAACTACAATAGGTACGAGGTAGTACGAGGGATATGGAAAGGGGTAATGGTACCAGGCCTGACTTTCGCCAATGCAGTTCTATGTATTAGAACAGAGACCCGGCAACAGTTGGAAATTAGGCAACGTGGTGTGGGTAGGCTCGCTCTGGGAGCACATGGCAAGACACCAAATCTTGGAGTGCAGGGGGACCTGGGATGGTCTTCTTTCGAGGGCAGAGAGGCTAGTAGCAAGATAGCATTTGAGGAGCGATTGAGAAAAATGGGGGAAATTCGGTGGGCTAGGAAGGTTTTCAGTTACTTATACACGAGGAATGTTGACACGAGGTGCAGGAAGCGAACTAGAAAATTGACCAGCAAACACTTGGGCAGTAGCGGGGGGACAAGTAAGGAGAAAAAGGTTAAGGAGACAGAGAGGGGTATTTGGAGTACAGAGATGCAAACCAAATCGGCATTGGAGACATACAGGACGTTTAAGCAAGAAATAGCCAAAGAAAATATTTACGATAACTCTAAGGGAAGCTCATTGTTGTTTGAAGCCAGGACAGGTATACTGCGGACTAAAACGTACCGAGCCAGATACCAGGAGATACATTTGGTGTGCGAGGCGTGTGGAGAGGAGGAGGAAACGGCTGAACACCTGATATTTGCTTGTAAATAACTTCACCCTGCAGTTGAATCTAACAGGGAACTATTCAAAGCTTTGGGTTTTAAAGACAGTGAAAGTAGAATAGACTTTGAACAGGTAGAAATAACTAAACGGAGACTATGTGATTGGTGGATAATATCAATGCAAAAGTAAAGGAGTAAACACATAGGTATGCATGCATATAGAACCATTAAAGGCTAGATGGCGCGTGTCGCCGCCGCCCGATTCAAAGGGTTGAGCCTCAATGATCCATCCATCCATCCGTTAGGAGTGGCAGACGGAGCTGCACATGTGTAGTCGGCCGGCAATTTTTGTGTCGCGTTGTAAAAGTTGTTAATTTGCCATAAATATCTCTTGATTTGTACTCAAGAGTGGAGCCAGACCCCAAGGAAGAGAGATTGACGCATCGGGAGCGAAGAACAGAAACGATGAATGGTTACGCTGCTTGGGTCTCGGAACGTTCGAATTGGCAAAGTTCCGAATTTGTCGCTTTGTGGTGTACGCTTGTGCGCTCGTCATTTGCCGTCATCGCGCGGAGATATTTGCGCTGGATGTCTTTCACTTCGTGTACAACACTCTGCACGCTGCGGCATCGAAGAAGTTGTCCTGTGTTTGGGTGCACGTATGCGCTTGGACACGGATAGCCTGCTTACTCTCAACGGGTGTTCAACAGTCTACGCGCTCTCGTAACTTGCTCATGAGGTAAGCCCATTTTAATCTTATTTGGTTTGCATAACGTAGGTGTTAAAATGATGTGTGGTAAGCCGGTGTCGCGAACAGAAATATTGTTTCAAAAGACCACTATGCAACGTCTTAGGGCAAAAATGACGCATGAATGGGGAAAGGGATCACCCTATCTTTTCAGATCGCTTCCAGTGGTAGTGCGATCGGCTCGATCGCAATTTCCGTGAGGTACTTCTAACCTTTTGCTCACTCGCGTTAAAAGCGTAGAATAAAACTGCGTTCAGTTGCGTACTTGTATTGACGTTTGTATTGGCTTGAGAGAATACTGTATCCGATACAAGAACTTCTGTTAAAATACGGAAATAAACGTTCGAGGCAATAACAGTGGCTCCTGTGATCGTTACTTTCTTGCTTGGGTGCACGTTTTAATTGTGACCAGAAAAAAAAGTTCTTTGCTCTGGCTGCTCTGCTGTGTTTCCTTGGTGCAACTTTTTGCAGTGCAGCAAGACGTGTTGCTTCGAATGATGTCTGGGCAGTCAAGGCATTCGTGTCAGTAAGCAAGCAGTAAACGGGGTATCAGCGCGAAAAAATTTGGACTTA
The DNA here is from genome assembly GCF_050947875.1 of Dermacentor variabilis. Classification (NCBI taxonomy): domain Eukaryota; kingdom Metazoa; phylum Arthropoda; class Arachnida; order Ixodida; family Ixodidae; genus Dermacentor; species Dermacentor variabilis. The sequence continues at coordinate 200,781,644 of NC_134570.1, read as the reverse complement.
CAAGAGAAGCGAATGGTATCATCATAGACTCTTTTATTTTACGAATAATTCAGTTGTATTACTAAAGCGGAAAGTGGATATACATGAAAGTCAGATTGTATTGATACTCAGCAAAAACAAGGTAACTTATCATTACTAATCAATCCTTTTCTTTTGCTGAAAGGCAAGTTGCTGTTGTTCTGCTGGAGCTGAGAAGAGGTCTGCTGCCTGCAATGGGTCCATATCTCTCAAGTTATCGCAGTATTGTAGCTCTTAAAGTGAGTGGATTTTTTTTTCTCTCTTTGCTATTTGCTACCTGAATTATGACCATCTACTTAGATGTGTAGGTGATCAGTGTTAGAGACATTGGAGTGCTGGTGGACAAGCACTCCTTTATGATTACAACGCATATGATAGAGTGCAGCTGTGGCAGTATGTGAAGGTGTTAATCTATAAGCCAAATTAGGTTCTTCGAGCTAATATAATAATATATTGATGACATTGGATTGTGGTCTTGCAGGCAAGAAATGCTAAACAAGTAATCTTAATTTGCACTTGGTAAGATGTGCAAGCAACTCAGGCTGTTATACATGAAATAGGACATTTGTAGATGTCTTCTACAATCCTGCAGTCCTGAGTAGCTTCACAGTTAAGTGATACCACTATAATTTCTCTGTAAAGCATGCAGCACAGTTTAGCATTGGGGGAGGCTGGCATCAACAGGCGCCTACTTACTGTGAAGTTCAAATGAGGTGTTACTGTTAGGGTGACTATATATAATTTATGGCTTAATTCTAATCTTGTATGATGCAGACATAGTTTACCCACTTGGTTAAACAATAGTGATGTAATATCTATGTATACAAGTATTACCCATTCATTTATGCCATTTGGACAATGGCAGAAATGCATGGGTAATACTTATATACATAGACATTACATCACTATTGTTTAACCAAGTGGTGCCCCTGCATGCTAAATTTTACAGGGCTATTATTAAGTAATGTCAACTTTTGTTGTAACATTAAGGCACCTTTTATATTATTACAGATTACCACCATTCTGTGCCATCATGTGTGATATTTACACTAAACGTATTTGACTTTGCTATAAAACCCTGCACAGTGGTGCATCATGAAATTTTTTTATAGTTTCTGGCCTCGGAATGCGCTTCACGTTATATTCTTGTTTGCAACAAGACTATAATGCAGTTTTCTCTCCTTATATTTTGTGGCACTTGAAACTGCGGCCAGCTAAACCACTGGGCAGCAATACTGGAATCGCTACTGCGTGTGGAGCTGTCTTGAAACACACACAAGGAATACATAATTGCTTTTTAGCGCAAAACAAAGGATACCAGAAATATGACCCCCCCCCCCCCCAGAAGAAGGCGCTACTCTCAACTGACATCACTTTATTGTGTCCTTCCTTTGTAGACAGCAGAATCTAGAAGAACATGCGCTGTGAACACCATGTGCAGGAACCACCAACATCTGATCACAAGAGCGCACTCATGCGACGGAATCCAAAATCCATATTGAGCCCTGCACAAGGTTAAAGAAAGCACACTAATGCACTGTGACCCTAATGACTGCATGAAGAAAGCTTCCGATAACTCTGGCGGTGGTATTACGGCTCTTTTTCAATATCGTAGTATCACCAAACATTGCGAACATAACCGATCCATACCAACAGGCACAGGTTCCCATTTGGCTCAATATTGTAAAATATGGAAGTGGAAAGCCATGTTTCGTGATACTACGATTTTGAAAAAGTGCTGTGATACCACCGCCCAAGAGTTATCGGAAGCTTTCTTCATACAGTCATTGGGGTTACAGTGCATTAGTGTGCCTTCTTTAACCTTGCGCAGGGCTCAATATGGATTTTGGATTCCGTCGCATAAGTGCGCTCTTCTGATCGGTTGTTGGTATGGTTCCTCCACATGGTGCTCGCTGCGCATGTTCTCCTAGATTCTGCTTTCTATAAAGGAGTGACGCAATAAAGTGATGTCAGTTGAGAGTAGCGCCTTGTGCTGGTCGTCTTTCTTGTGTCCATTGTTTTGCGCTTAACAAAGTATTTATGGATTCGCACCAACTAGCCCGCCAACACATTGTGTTGAACGCAAGGAAATGCGGCTTTGCCTTTTTTGACTGTGTTGCGGGCATTTCTGAAGTACTGTCTGTCCAATAACCTTGGTGGCATGGAAGTGCCGTCCACTTCTATGCGTTGCTTTCTCTTTCATTGTGGCATCACATCGCATTATAATCATAATGTGTATGTACTTTTTCTTAGAGACCCATATTCCTATCCTTGTGTTATATTTGCTGTCGCATTATTTATGTGCAAATGACCAGTGCTCCAAGTTCCATTTTATTGCAAAGTAAACTACTGGTACCTAAACAGTTCTGTATATCAGAAAACCACAGCCGAACTGCCGAACAGTACCAAGCAGCAGCCTTAGTGCCGTGTCAAGTAGTCAGATTTTATTGGTCATGCATAGGCGCACAGCGCACCTCTTTATTACTTGCTGAACAATTAAGCTTTGTGAAAACTGAGTATTTATGTTGCTTCAACCACATGGTATTGGCCATTGCTCCTGCCCTCAGCAAATGTGGAAGATTATCATGGCATTTCTTTTTCTAACTCTTTTTCCTTATTACAGTGGGATCACTGCATGCGTAAGTAGGAAACGGATCACATAGGCAATCAAAAGCCAACAATGTGTAAACTTGGAACATTGATTGTACAGTTTGATGACCCAGAATAAGTAGGAATACACCATAAATGATTGACAATTAACTTTTACTTGACACAGGGCTAGAGCATACAGTAAGCATACTGTATGCTCATACGGTGTCACATCAACTTAAATTTTAGTGTAGCTTTACAGTGTACGCTTCTATTGTTGCATTCTGTCAGAGGGATGGTAATGTTTCGTGTGTATAGCAACTAGACTGTCTATATACAGTAGTAGAAATGTGCGAACTGAATTTTTTAATGATTTGATAGAATTTGTAGAACAATAAAGCAATACAATCAACGTATAGTGATGTGACTTTCTCTGCACATATTGCAGGTTCAAAAAAGTATGGCGGAAGCTGTTGCCAAGGTTCCGACCGGAAAAGACAGCCAGTGTAAAAGTGCCCCCACCGCTGATCTCTACTACAGGGGATGGACAGCACATCGAGCGCCCTCGACTGAAGCCAACATTTTCCCGGAAGTTGGTGCTTCACAACTTTGCAGCAGCACTTCGTTTGCACGGGTGTGTGGCATTTCTTCCCCTAACATGCCTGCCTGATGTGCCATAAGCTACCCAAGCAGTGTTTCAAGGTGTCCAGAATTTTTTCATTGCAATGTCTACAGTGCCGCTAACATAAGTGGCGTCAAATAGAAACACTGGTAAATGAGAAAAAACTTGATGTAAGAGAACACTATCGTATACGGGTTGAGATTGTCATAAAAACACATACCAGACTTGTAGAGACCTCCTAAAATGTGAAAAACCACAAAGAAAAATTTTTCGGCAGCAATATTATCTGATCGCACGCACTAGTTAGTCCACCATATGCCCTGCTTCCAGGACAAGCTACTGCATGACACCGCATTTCCACTGGCTTCACCTGCATCAGGTGCGGTGTGCTGCATCCAGCAAAACATATTAGAAATCAGTGGTGCACAGTGTTTTCTGTCCCCTTTCTCGGCGCCTACTGAACACATGGTAAACTGTTTCCAAAGCAGAAAAACAAATAGAAAAGGCTCTGAACACATTGTATATTAAAGTAGCTGGTACGGGGTAACGCATGTACTGTGGCATAGTAGATTTGCACCAGGCAACCTGGGAGCCCGAAGAGGCTGCTGTTTACTTGCAAATGACCAACGTATTGTGAGCATGTTGAAGTTCTTTTTTTTATTCTCATCGCTTACTTAGCTAGTGGAGACAGCTTTCACAACTGGAGAAGAAGCCTTGGAAGCATGAAACATTTCACAAAACCAGCTTCAATATATCATGTGTCTGCATCACAATTTCATGGCTGCATGAGCGAACCCTCTGATTAACATGTAAGAGTGTTCATGATGTTTGCCATGCATTAACCACTTTATTTACAGGTCAACCCTATCTTGAGATTTAAGCTGATGTTGCATTTAGAGAAATTATGGCCGAGAGCCAGCTTTTGAAAATGCAGATTGAGCTCGACAGATTAAACGCCAGAAGAAGTCGTTGAGGATTTCAGATCAAGAATCTTCAAAGGCCAGTTCATTTAGTGGTGTTAATATTCTGCTCAAAGTTGTTGATTGTTACGTTCATATGGTGCCCAAGCATTGCGGTAACAACTTCTCTCGGAGTACATAGCAAGGGTGTATTTTACGTAAGCTGGTGGCTTTTTTCTGTGTTTTCAAAAACTGGTTTCTTCTTCAGTTTAAATTTTCTAATTTTGCATTGTTTATTAGGTGGTGTCCTGTTTCCTTTTCCTGCAGCTTCTTAGTTAAACATCTGAATAGTGAACACAACTTGACCTTTTGCTTGATTTTCTAGATTACACGCCCTCGATGCAAAACAATTTCCCTTCAAAACTGCTTGTACCGTACTGAAAGAATAACTTGAAGCAGCCATAGCCACTAATAACATGCAAGTGATGATTATGAAAATTGTAATATTGTTTTATGATCTACAGGGTGTCTTAACTATCGTGCACCAAGATTTAGAAATATGTAAATGCGATGAAACTAGACAGAATGAAGGCAATGTTGTTTGCTATCGCTTGGAGATACTCAGATTATTTTTTGCATTCTGCCTAATTACATAATTCTCAATTAGTTAATAAATATCTCAAATAACTAAATGAAAGTGTCAATGAAAAGTTGTAGAGCAATATGAAAGCCTCCCGATACACTTTTCTGTTACTGTTACTCACGGTGTGCTACATAAAAGTGTTTTTTTCCAAGGAATAAGCCTGCGAATACATGTAAAGTGTCTTGAGTGGCCAGTCATGTGTCAATTTTGTGGTGCAAAGCCACGAATACTACTTAAATGGGTTCTTTTAAGAAAATGACTTAGTTCAGAAAATTATCCTTCTTTATGCAGCCTGTGGAGACAAGGTTTCTTAGACATGGCCATGGCCCTCAAGGAAGATGCCGAGGCCACAGGCAGTTCCTCCAGTGACCGTGAAAAGGTCCCCTGGGGCACAAGTCTAACTTGGCATCCCTACCCTTCTCCTGCAGCTTTTCTGTCTACTTACCTAACCAGGTGGGTCAATGATGGCAAAGGGAAAAAAGAATCAACGGCTTCAATCGGTGAACTTGCTCAAGCTCAATGCATTTTTGGTGTGAATTTTCCCTTATCATTTATCAAAAAACGGGTAATGAGTATATGATATGGTCTTCATACGGACACCTCTTTCCCACAGAGAATTATCAGTAAAAAAAGCAGTTTATGAAGGCTTGAATATAAGTTAGGGTGCTGTGGCATAGATAGGATAATGATTATAAATGTTTCTGGTGAAGGTAGTGGTAGTAGAGTGAATAATCAGAGTTTATATGTAGATTAAAAGACATTTCCTTCTAATGCCAGAATTTTAAATCATCCCAAATAATTCTTGCGTTTGATAGTCTATGCACATTGAGCGACAGTGCTTCTTGATGCTTCTTGCTGACATCATTCTTATGCTGCATAATTCACCTGTTTAAATTCCCTATTTCTCCCGTTCAAGCAACTTTACATTCACCATAAGAAACCTCGTAGATGAGTTCCAGAAACTTGCTGATGAGATTAGAGGGCGGCGTCCACCCCAGGCTTAGATATGCATTCAAGAGCCTCATACCTTGCAAATGTTAGAAATACTCACTACTAAGCAAGTTCTTGGTGTCATACAAGGTTATTTGCGAATACGAATTTGCCTAAATTGGGAAAACAGTCAATCTAAAACATGTCAAGCGATATCGCTGACAATACACACATTCCAACTGAACCAAATACAAAGAAATATAGCAACAAATGCAGAATCATTGGCATGATGCCATTCTTTCAGTGGAATAAAATTGTCCTGCGTTGTAAATCTGGAATCCTTTATAATCCAGACTACTAAATACCTCATGAGGGTTGTGAAGTGAGATACGCATGTATTTATTCCTCGTTTTTTTTTTACTTTAAGACCCGATAATGCATAAACAGCAGTGAAAGAACTGAGATCACAGTACTTAATACTTTATATTGCTCCAAAAATCCGTTTCTCTGCCAATCGCAGCATTTGACACTAACAATTTTGTGACAGAAAATGTGAGACAGAAGGCACATAACACTTAGGGTGGTGCTATTCACTTTGATTGTTTGGGAACGAAGCCCATAATGTACATGTTATGGCCCTACGTGACATTACCTTTGAACAACAAAAAGGTAGGGGGCTTGCGTTTTGCAAAACTGCATGCAGGGTTTTACCGTGTGCAATTAAAATTAGAAACCGTCACAGCTGATACTAAATGCATTCTCCACAGCTTTAGGTTATACAGGTGCACTAATTTACACAGAACACACTCTTTTACCTCGTCACTGCCCGCACTCTTAGGCAAAGTTACACGCTTTGGAGTGCCCCTTCTGCCACACAGCAATAATCGTCATCTGCCTTGATGCGTTTCCTTTAACGCTGCGAGCCCTGTACTTTCCAGTAACGAACGGCATGCGCGTTATCAGCATGATAGCATTCCCGACAGAAAAGTAGCGGGCGTCGCGTTTTCAAGAAAGGAAACGCATCAAGGCAGATAACGATTATTGTTGTGTGGCAAAAGGGGCACTGCAAAGGGTGTAACTTTGCCTAAGAGTGCAGGTGGTGATTCAGATTCTTCACAGGTGTTTCATTGTATGGGATGGCACATCGCGCTTCACTTATTTGCAGAATATTGCATTCCAATTGTGTCATATGAGATAAATCCATTAGAGAGCTTTAAGTTGCCCTAAATTTATTACAGCTGTGTACTGGTAAACTGGCAGCAGCTTGCAGTGCTTGTGGAAAAACAATCGTAACTGCCATATTATATGTAACTGCTAGTGCACAGGCATCGGCAGCAGCAATGGTTAGGGTACACTTGTTTCTTCTATTCTGGGGTATGCATCCTCCACCAGAAAATAGTTTTTTTCGGCTTCCTCTTCTACCACATTGGAATGTGAAATGGGGTGTACTTTGCAGGTTATACACTTGCATAAATTTCGTGAGCATTTCTTCTTGTCTGTGCCACAGATCATTGTTGCTACAACTGTAAAAGCAGGGTGCCTGTTTACAGCACCCGTAGGGAACAATCTGTGAATCTTTAACGAATTGTAATGATAATAAATAATCGAATAATTTTCAGTAATCTTCAACAAATTTAGCACTCTGCTTTCCACTGTGGTGTTTTTCAAACTCTAATGTTCGCACAAGGTTTGACTGCAGGGTGTCATTTTGTGTGAAAGAGTGTACTTGTGTGCATAGCACCTCATCGGGAACATTCTGCTGCACAGAATGTCATTAGCTATCGTATGCATTGGTCACTATCTCACAAACCGGCTGCTCCTTTGTTAGTTGGAATGTAGCATTAATGTAAGCACATTTCATGTCATAACAAAAAGAATTGTGCCCTCTTATCCCCTAATTCTCCTCACTTGGTGCGTAGTGTTGTAATAGCATGGTTGACACCATGAGGGTCAGTGTGGTGGGTAATTATGTCTATGGTGGGTTGGGGGGTGTACAATAACTTAAGCAACTTTTCCAGACGACTTGAATCAGTATTGTGGAATGCTGTTTTTTTCACTCACTGTTACCAAGTTTCACCTTGGTTGTGGCAACAAGTATAATGTAGTTCGCTAGCGCTCCTGCCAACACATATAATGTGTAGGCATCTGTGTTGAAAAAAAGACCAGCTAATGGTTTGCCAGGAGCTAAGGTCCATTTGGACCTTTAAATTTTGAGCTTACACCGGTGGAAATAACTGGTGAATGAAAGCACACCCAGGGGAACTGCCCGTAATATTTTATCCATTGTAATAATTCTGAAGCTTTGAGCTGCATTTAAACTGACTTGCTTAAAAAATGACCCATTTCCTTGTTGAAGTAAGACAGAGGTTCCACAGGAAGACAGAAACTTGAAGCCGTCAACAGCAGCATGTATATATAAACAGCGTTCGGCGTTTTGCAATCTTGCACCTGGTTATCATATTGTCCATCAAATTTTTTTTCTACAGGCTGTTCTTTACTGTTTCATGGTCATACACAGTTTAACTTTAATGTCCCTCTTTTATATTATTTGGTTAATATATCTTTTCTTCATCAGCTTTCAACAAAATATATATTCATAATGTGCCTTCATTCACCATTTACAGTGATCTTAACCAGATGCATCTCGATACAAAATTTATTTTCCTTAATTCTGCGTTTCTCTTTTCCAGAAGTGCAAACTGTTTATCTTGATACCTATTTGCTCTTCTGGGAAGATTAGGTCTACTGGATTAATGACTGCTCACATGTGTACATCGTTTTCTGTTTTGGTCACCCCTACTCTTAGCAAGTACTGACAGCAGTGCTCATACCCACTCCATCACAATCACCACTGCTAAGCACATGCTTCCTTCCTTTATTTTAACACTCTGGCTTTTCATGACCTATTATATGCACCAATTTCTTCTTCCCCAATGAGGCTAGAGGCCAGTGAGCTATCCACAATCAAAAACAACACAGCCAAGGAAAACATTTGCTACCCTGATGACAAGCTCCTATGTCGAAATGTTGGCTACAGCACCATCCCTTGTTCCAACAATGTTGGTCTACTTACATGTTTTTCTAACACAGAAGCTACTGCTTTGTCGTGTTCTGTGATTATACTATTTTGCCGCTTTCTTCAGGATGGATATTCATGAATACTATTTGTTTCTTCTAACAGCAGCAAGTTTATCCTTGCAAGGCGTTTGGGGTCAAGAACAACTTTCACCAGGAAAAAGTGCAAGACGATTTTTTGAAGAAAATAAAGTTGCTTCTGTCATCTAAGAACTTGAGGACTGAAATTTTGCACTTTTCTGTATATATGCTATGCAGTGCATTCATATCACAAAGTGCAAAGTGATTTATCTCTGCAGCCATGTCAGTGTGTTGGCGAGACATTTTTCTCAATGGTCACCTGCTGCTTCGGCTATGAGCTGCCTTCATGACATTTGCATTAAAGGAGATGTACTATCGTGGACAAAAGTACTCTGGAAGTGCGAGCGTCGACCAAATTGCATCTCTGTGTTCAAGACCGCTGGAAACAGTGGGTCACGTCGGCACATTCCGAGCGCAGATAGTGCGGCTCATCCCAGCAAATAGCGCATCAATTAAATTCGGTCGACTTTCGCGAGTCCTGGGCAATTTTGTCACCGATGGTTCATTCTCCAAAAAATAGATATGGTTTGCAAGACGAAATACGGGAAACACCTGTACTTTAACTACACTGCAGCAAGCCATCAACGAGGTCGTTGCATACGTAGACCCGTGTGGCCTGGCGTGCTCCCCACAGAAATCGGAGCTGCTTCTGTACAAGCCGAATTGGCGAGGTAGATGTCCCGACCCTCACGCGCCCGAGATAGAAGTCCACGTGCACCAGCAATGCATACCTACTGTACCTTGCATTCGTATCCTTGTCTTACGCATCCAACAAAACGGCAGAAAGACGGAGATACTCAAGCAATTAGACAATCACGTACACCAAACCACTCGCCTCATTGCACGAATCGGAAATCGACATCACTGCATGAAAGAAAACCAACTTATACGCCTGGTAACCGCCTACGCCCTGAGCAGGATCAACTATGTCGCCCCGTACCTTAGCCTCAATGCAACTCACAAGCTCAAACTCAATACCATGATGAAGAGAGCCTATAAACAAGCCCTACATCTTCCCATCACCACCTCTAACGAGAAACTGGACGCCCTCGGCATTCATAACACCATAGACGAGCTCATTGAAGCGCAGCGTATTAGCCGATACGAACGACTCGCCAATTCCACCACGGGCAGGCACATTCTAGGCAACCTAGGCATAACCTACACAAGCCAATTCGGACCAAAAGTACCCATCCCTCCAAACATTCGTGCTCAGATTGTTATCCCACCCATACCTCACAATATGCACCCTGAACACAATCCAGAGTCACGTGCTGAAAGAACTAAACAACTACAAAAGCGCTACGACCAAGCCGCTGACGTAACCTACGTGGACGCAACGTAATACCCCAACGAAAACGTCATGGCAGTCGTCGCAGTCGCGGGTTCGCAGTACCACTTCGCCGCGGCCGCATCAATATTCACCACGCAACCAGAAGTAGGAGAAGAAACGGCCATCGCCTTGGCCTACGCAGCTACGAATGCACACTGCATCATCAGCGATTCAAAAACGGCCAGTCATAACTTCACACGAGGACTGATAGCACCCTAAGCGCAGAAGATTCTCTCTGGCACTCCTCCCTCAAGGCAACGTCGTGTGCAGATCATCTGGGCCCCTGGTCACTCGGATCTGGCTGGAAACGAAGCCACCCACGATGCCGCCCGAGCTCTCGCAAACCGGGCGCATCATCCTTCTCCTGCGTCTTCCGATCCCGACCAGCCCTCTGTTCTGCAGCGCGGTCACGTGCGGGACCGAATGGTCACGTTCAGAGAAATTCTCCTACACTACCGCAGAGAGCGGTTACGCTACCCCCCAGCACACAAAGCACTGAATAAATCTCAGTCCACCATTTGGCGACTCCTTCAGACACGAACTTTTCCGAACCCCGTGCTTTACAACCGCATTTACCCCGATGCATACTCCCCAATCTGCAATGCGTGCGAGGCCCGCGCTGACCTCGATCATATTATCTGGCAATGCCCCAAAGCCTCACCCACCAACACCTCCCACACTAACACACGCATAACTACGGCCGAGCAGTGGGAGACATTGCTGCTCAGCTTGGAGCCAGAGGAGCAGCTCTGGGCCGTCCGGATGGCCGAAGACGCCGCCAGAAAGCAAGGACTGGCCGCCGTCTGAGGAAGGGAGGGTATTGGTGGTTAGTTTTCCGACTCCCGCCACCCCTGAACCCCATCAAGGACATACTAAAGTTTTATCTCTCTTAACGGATATAGTACAGATTCAGCATACAGTGTGTTCTGTTTTGTTAATACGAGAAGCACCTGTAGGGTAACAGTTGTAGTACAGATTCAGTATAGAGAGTCTTCGGCTTTCTAGATACAAAAGCACTCGTATCTTGTATTACGGTCTCCCTGTTTCACCTCTCCTTTCTACTGAAATGACCGTTCTTTATTTGCGGAAAAACGTTCAGTCACACATTATCAGCACATTGTAAAATAAGGCAAATTTTTCTTGCAGTGTAACACAAACTGCTTACATGGAATAAAAGAATTTTGATACGACTCACAATGACATTGTGCGTCGTATCAAATAATTTTAAAGCAAGTAAACATCGTTCTTTCCGTCACATTACGTTTTAAGCCACAGGTACAATCTATAACATTGACAATAATATTTCCTTCGTCCAAGTTAAGCACTCTCGCAAAATTGAGTTTCTCTACCATAGACGTGCAATTTCTGTCCAAGTACACGCCCCTTTGTTAGCTCACATGAAGACATTTTTACAATTTGGCTCGTGGGACGTTGCATTAGTTTTACGCCAGGAAAGGCCTCCAAGTAAGCCTCCCGCCATAACATTGCTTCCGCGGCGACGCCGTTAGCGCTGGCTAAGAGATTGTTTTCATCATGTTTTGCTTCCTCGCCACGCACGAACATATCTGTATTTTTTCTACGTCTATACGTAATCAAGCGCTGGGGCGTACATCTGGCCACGCGGTCACGGTGTCGCGAAACTGATCGCAGGTTTTACGATGATTTACAGCCAGGGCTCAGCGAGAATGAGAAGTGGGGGCACGCT